>NC_068984.1:17147480-17182099 GCF_001194135.2 Octopus bimaculoides
CATACATATATATATACATACATATATATACATACATATACATATATATATATACATATATACATACATATATACATACATATACATTTCTAACAAAACTGTCCGATGAACGGGAACGTGAAACTCTGAGTAAGGGTTTTTTTGTTATATTTCTGCTGCTTTTAAATAAAGCATATTACTCTACCTCTGGTATTTGAGTACTCTTTTTTCCACCTTGTTGCACATTTCATGTGCTTACTCCGGTACATATATATACATACATATACATATATGTATACATATATATATACATATATACATATATATACACATATATATATATATATACACATATATATTCATATATACATATATATTTTACTATATTCTTTGTTATATTTAAAATTAATTGAAAAAAACACAAATAAATACAGTACATACAGGGTTAATACCATCTGAGTACCAGCGATGTTAGTTCATATCTCTCAAAAATAATATGCCCTGTAGCTCTTTGATTTTGATGTGTGACAATCAGTGGAATGACACAGACCTTACTTCAAAAACAAGGGTTGCTAACAAGAAAGGCATCCAGCCAAAGAAAATTGCATCAGTAGGTTTCATCTAACTCATGCTACTATATAAAAGTGGATGTAAAAATGATGGTGATGGATGATTATATAATTATCAGTGTGTTGATACCAGTGTGATATTCAAGTAATTTTCTATCTATTTCCATTCACTTTTTCTAAAGATAAATCTAATAAGCTCTAGTTTAATTCTCTTTTAATTAAATACTACTACTACTACTACTACTACTGATGAGACTGATATGTATGAAGAGCCTGTCAGTCTGTGTTGATCAGTCATCTGCACTTTATGCACAGGTCTCATCACCACTCATATCACTTTTGAGGTCCCCCTCCCCTTCAACCTCCCTTCTAAAATATGGGTAGTCATGTAGCTACTTTGCAACAAGAAACTTGTTCTGCTTCAGTCCTTTTCTCCCATGCTTTCTCCCTCACTCCTCCTTATTTTCCAAGCATAAAGTTCCCTCTCGCACACACACTCGGGGTTCATAATCTTCTTACATATTGCATGGCAACCTCGCTAGTGCACGTGGAATAAAGACAAAAGCACCCAATACACACTGTAAAGTGGTTGGCACTAGGAAAGATATCCAGCCGTAGAAACTATGCTAAACAGACACTGGAGCATAATACAATCTTGGCCTAATGTCCAATCTATGCCTGCTTGAAACATGGACATTAAATGATGATGAAGACTGGCAGTTACCAAAGCATATGTCTTCCTTTTTTATATCAACAATGTTTTCCAAGGGAAAGATCACAAACATGGGCTGATACAGTCAGGGACCAGTATCATAGCAAGTATTTCTGTCAGAATACAAATGAGTGAAACAGATACCACAAGGCATCTTGTTTGACCACCCTGGGTCCATACTTTTTCTTAAATCAACTTGATTACATAGAAAACTGATTAGTTTCAACTAATGTAAATCAATTACATTTTTCTTCTTTGTTGTGTGAGTGCTAATTTTTTTGATAAAATTTTGACACTTAAATTGGCTTTAAGATTGAATGAAATTCATCATCATGTCTATTGTCCACGCTGGCATGGATTGGATGGTTTGACCAGGGCTGGTAAATTGAGGGGCTGCGCCAGACTCCAGTCGGATTTGGCATGGTTTCTACAGCTGGATGCCCTTCCTAATGCCGTCTTTATTTTATTTCTATTACACCTGTCCCTCAAATTCACATCTGCATTTTATAAATACAGATATATGAATATACATATGTTTATGCTAAAGTTTCTTTTCACACAGTAGTTTGAAGCAATCATTTGTGACAACATTTTTAATTCCATATTTATTCATACGTAAAGATCATCCTGTTGTACCACCACTTTGCGCCTCTCATTGAACTCACAAAGGCATTCAAACTTGTGAGTAGAGCCTGTACAAAATCTTTGCGAAGACAGAATGCCAAGAATGGGTGTTCAGTCATTCCACACAGACATGAAGGGCATCATTCAGTTTGATGGCTCTTCCTTGAAATCCTTCAGTATTCACAGTGTAGTGAAACAGGGCTGTGTACTTGCTCCCACCTTCTTTGACATTTTCTTTGTTGTCATGCTAAAGCATATTTTCTGAACATCAACTGATGGTGTTTACTTTCATAGAAAATCAAACAGGAAACTGCTCAGTTTGTCCTGACTGAAAGCAAAACCCAGAGTATGTGAAGTACTCACCAGTGGCATACAGTTTGTAGATGATGCAGCAACTGCAAAGCATCATGAACATTCTCACAAGAGACTGTCTAGCCTTTAGCTTGACCTTCAATCTGAAGACAAAAAGCTGGGTCAAGATGTTGAACACTTCTCTACCATTACCATTAACAACTGCAAGCTGGAGGTAATCCACAAGTTCACATACTATGGTTTCACCATAGTATGGACAAACTCTCACTCTCTCTCAAGGGTCTGAGATCAACAAACATTTTGGAAAAGTAGCCTGAATGCTGACTAAGCCGACAATGAGAATCTGGGAGAACAGTAAACTAATGGTTGCAGTCAATAGAGCCAGCATCCTCAGCACAGTGTTGAACACTAGTGAGACTTAAAGGCTCTTACTCCATACAAGAGCATTTTCTTCATACAATCTGAATGTCTTCCACAAAGTCTGAAACACATCCTGGGTATTAAATGGACAGACAGCAACGAGGTTCTGGCTTGTATGCACATACCCAGTCCCCTCGATCTACTGCAACAATGATACCTCTGCTAGTTGGCCCTTGTACACTGCATGGTAAATGAGAGGATCCAAAAAATTTGCTGTATGAGAAGAACAGGACACACCATCTTTGTTTCAAGGATGTCTGCAAGAAAGATATGAAATCTCTTCACATGAACACTGAAAGGCAGTTGTTCTTGATGGAGTCTGAAACTAAACAAGGGTTTAAAAGGATGAGTGGAGAAGCTGAGGTTTGTTGATGAAGAAAAGCAAAAAATCAAAGGAAAAACAGCACCAAAACAAAAGTAGCAGACAGTGCCTTCCTGTGTCGTCACCGTACTTAAAAACTGTCTCTCATATATAGATCACTACAGTCACAGAAGACATTGCTCTGTTAACAAAACTGAAGCAAGACTTTCCAGGCACAAATTCATGATTTTGCAAATCTGACAGCTGCCTCCAATTCTACACACTCAGGTATATAATGTGCATTACGAATTATGGGCAATAAAATCCTGGAAAAATAACTCTAATGTATAATATGCACTGACTTTCCTTTAAAATTACAATATATTGAAAAAGGAGCTTAGATTTATTATAATTGCTATACAAAATAGCATTGAAAAAGTTCACACATCCTAAACAAAACAAAAGGCAAATTTGAAAGTGACCTTTGAAATTTACTTGTGAAGGCTGTAAAAGTACACCCAAAGTCAAAGAAAATTATTTTGATTTTGATAATAACAATGAGCAAAAATAAGTTTATACTTAATTTTAACATTCAGTTAGTATAGTAATGCCCACATGGTTATGTTGACATAAGAAAACAAAGTATTGTATAAGTGTGGATTTTTTAAAACTTAAACACTTTTTTTTTTATTATGAACTGGATTTTTGTTACAAAATTAAGCATTCAGGATCTGGTAGAATTTGTTTTTAATAAAAAAAAAATTCTTCAGAATCATAATAACTTGAAACACAGCATTTTAAATTTTCAGAAAACATAAAAGACATTTTTAAAACCATTCCTTCGAATGCTACATATGTCATTTTGTAGGACATAGATTGGGTTGACACAGAAAATTGTATCTAATTTGTAGTATGAATTTCAGTTTAGATGAAAACAAAACACAACGTTTCATTGCTACTAATGCCAATTTTACTTTCTGACTATTTCATACTAAGAATTGCGAGTAAAATGTTGCTGTATTTTGTCACACATTGAGGTTGTTTCCCATTTTACTAATATGTTGAAATGGTTCAGAAATAAATGCAAAATTGAAATAGATACAAGTGAAACAATGAAATACACTTAGTATCTGTTTATTTGCTGCTACATATATATATATATATATATAGCTTGCATATATATGTTATGACAAGAACATATATTTGCTAAAACTTTCATCTGTGATTCAATAACTTGCTGTGAGAAGTAACACAAAAGCATCCTATACATGACCATCCAGTCATTATAGCATTTATACATATATATGTGTGTGAGTGTGTGTGTTGGCACCTGTGCCAGTGGAGCGCTAACAGCACCATCCAAGCGGGACCACTGCCAGAGCAGCGGTTTCGCTCCCATGCCGGTGGCACATAAAAAGCACCATTTGAGTGCAATCGTTTCCAGCTTCGCCTTAGTGGCACTTGTGCCGGTGGCATGTGAACAAAACATTGGACTGACTCCTGTGCAGGTGGCACGTAGAAAACATCATTTGAGCGTGGCCATTGCCAGTACTGCCGGTGGCACGTAAAAAGCACCCACTACACTCTCAGAGTGGTTGGTGTTAGGAAGGGCATCCAGCTGTAGAAACTGCCAGATCAGATTGGAGTCTGGTGTAGCCATCCGGTTCGCCAGTCCCCAGTCAAATCGTCCAACCCATGCTAGCATGGAAAACGGACATTAAATGATGATGATGATGATGATGATGATATTGCATATATATTAAACAATATATTGACTGGTTATGGCTGGAACACAATGGTGTTATTTCCTTTTATAGTGGATATTGAAACAAAATCAATTTTAATAAGTCTATGCTCTTATAATAGTGTATATAGACAAACTAAGATACACAGTAGCATATAAACAATGTAAGTGCATATCATCATTTCAATTTTACACATTACATCTGAATCTTTTTAATGTGTTAGTAAAATAGGAAACAACCTTGACCAATACAATTTCCAATATGGGCATGCTAAAGACAATAACGAACATGACATATATCATCACTATCATAGCAAAAAAATGTGACATTATAATTGTGATTTACACTCTTTGTAACACTTTGATCAGCTTGGATAACATCTCCAGTTATGTCATCCCAAATACTGCTGTGTAAATGGGACAAGCAGACATTTACTTCTCATGTTTAATGTGCATCCCTAATTTTTGAGTTTAAAAATTGGGGAGAAAAAGAGGGTGTTGTACATGAATAAGTATAGTAATGGCTGTGTGGTAAGAAATTCGCTTCCCAGCCACATGGTTTCAGGTTCAGTCCCACTGCATGCCCTTTGGGCACTCCAACCTCATAAAACCCTCACCAGCAATGACTACCCAAACAGACCCACGGGTTGGAGGGGTGTCACTTGAGTGGTGCAATGGTGTCATCCACCAGGGATAAGGAATCACCAACAAATGGTGGATTCAGTGACAAGCTGTTACAGTGCAGGACGCCATACTACCACCACCTTTGGTATGTAGTCCTAAGTAGTGATATCTCAAGTCATGAGCACACTGGGCAGTTGTTCGGAGAGGGGCCTCAAGGGTCTAGGAGCCCAATTCTGATATATGTATGCTTTGGCTAGTTGTCAATAAATAATAAATACCATAGGACCCAATGCATTGATTTACTTAGGGGGCTATATTGCTGCTAAGATGGCTCTGGTCTTAACTATATTCAAGATGAGCGATCACTATTTGAAATCACGATGCTTAGTTAGCATTTCAAGTTTCAGCTTTGTCATTCACAAGCAGGAAATGGAGAGACAGTACTGTAGTCATGTTTGATTCATATAATTTCTGTGCTGTGAGGCTACTGTATAGGGTAAGACACCACTTTCGGTCACATATGACCATGAAATTGCACCAAGAAAGTTACCCTTCTAGGTACAAGTCTGGGCAAGGTTGTTTATGGAAGACCAGCAGTCGCCCATGTATACCAGCCTCTCCTCTCCATGTCACCGATGTTATCCAAGGGAAAGGCAGAGGCCAATACAGTTTGGTACCAGTGATGTTGCAACTCATTTCTACAGCTGAGTGAACAGAAGCAATGTGAAAAAAAAGCCCAGTTCAGGAATCAAACTCACTACCTCATGATTGCAAGCCAGATGCTGTTACCACAGTCATGCACCTTCACAAAAGTGCATGCTATTGAATAAGACTACATTTAATATGACCATAGTGGAGGATATTTCCAGAAGCTCAGTTCATAGATGTAATGCAAGGTTGGTGAAAAATATCTAGGTTGTGAGTAGATAATCCAAAGGAGTATACCTGGTAAGAAATGGTTGAGAAGAGGCAATTAATACAGCCTCAGAGGTATTTAGGAAACATAATTGAACCATTTTACACTCTAAATGAGGATAAGGGAGAGTGAGAGATGTATCAAAACACACACACTCAAATGAAGTGAGCTGACAAATTTCATATCCAAGAGAACAGATATAGTTAATAGCTACTCCTGAGCTGACATCAAGTCATATTATCACATTTTAAGAGCTCAAAAATAAGAGAGGTACTGGTGCATGATATGAGAAAGTAGATGTTGGATAGAAATGATTCAATGTTGACCATTTGACCACCACTACATGGAGAAGGAAACCAAAAAATATAAGAAAAATAGTTTTTCAAGATTGCCTCTTTGATATTAAAAGTGAGTGTAATACACTTGTGGTTGGTAGAGGATTATTCTTTGGGGATATGACATGTTCTCATGTTTTCATAAGTTGAAGAGAGATACCCATAAGAGAGGAAAGTTAGAGTTTGATAAGGACAGAAACCAAAATAGAGGCTCATTGAGGGTGATGACAGTAACACTGCCATGACAAGTCATCTTGCTAGGATGAGCCAAGACCACATGGATGGAAAGTAATCTTCTTAACCATACAATCACACTTGTGTGGTTAAGAAGCTTGCTTCTATTCTATGTGTCTTGTTGTAGGAGAACTGCTGGTATTGGAAGTTGTTGGGCTTTTGGTGTATGTGAGATAAGGAAGAACATACCTACATGGACAGTTTTTGTTCATGGCTTAGCTTAATCAAATGGATTTTAGTTACAAATATGTAGTCAGTGTAGAATTAGTAAAGCTCTGACAAATAACCTGACCATAGAGATCAAAACATAGATAGTGTGTGGTGAATTGACCTTGAGTAAGTTGTGCTTCGATTAGGTAGTAATCGGATAATTTTATGAGGGAACATACTGTAATGTTGAGTTTGGAATTGAGAAAGGAAATGAATAAGTGATATGGCAAACTGATGTAGCTAATTCATCATGATGAAAATAGATTTTTCAATGCCAGAGAGTGTACTGGTGTTGCTGCGATGCAAAATAGCATCCACTGCACTCTGGAAAGTGGTCAGTGTTAGGAAGGGTATATAGCTGTAGAAACCAAGTCAAAGCAGGTTATGGAACCTGATGTGGCTCTTGGCCTTGCCAGCTCCTGTCGAACCATCCAACCCATGCCAGCATGGAAAATGGATGTTAAATGATAATGATGAGGTAGATGGTAGATTTTATAATATCCTGCACAAATGAGGAAAGTAATATTTAGTCATTTAACTCTCTAGATTAAAAAAAAAAAAATACACAGATGTAATTAGCAATAGCATCTGTAAAATAAAATCCTTAAACTGTTTGGGTGGCTTGTAGGGTGATTACAGTGAAATGTATAAACTTTAAAAAGGTGTGAAGAACTGTCTCTCAAGCGAATGTTGGAGAGTCCAAGCAGTTGCTTGACTTACTAGATATAGCAACCAAGTCTCCTTCATATTATACTCTCCTGTTTTAGAAAAAAGGGAGAGACACATAAGATAATATAGTCAGAGATATCCCTAAAAAAGCAGGATGGTCACAACTGGAATGCTTTTGAGCAAAGGTATGCCCAATCAAGGATGATTTGGAGCTAAACAACAATAACAAAGTATTTCTCCTTAGATGCAAAAAGAAGCATTATGCCGATGCTGCTTAGTAGAGAGAGATAGACATTAGAATATAAAAGATGCGCAGAAGGTGGAAAGAAATGAGTCAGGTATGGTTTGTTGAATGTGTAATGCTAACTTGCATGAAAAGCAGAACAGAAGAAGTGAACTGAGGGAGTGGTTGAGTTTGGAAGGCATTAACCAAAATGAGCAGGAAGACGACTGGCATAATATGGATATGTGATGTGTATGCAGAAGTAACTACTGATTGAAAAAGCATCAGCTGAAGGTGCAAGCAGTAAAGAATAACCAAGGATAGATCGTTGCCAGTGCCCCTGGACTGGCTCTTGTGCGGGTGGCACATGAGATGCACCATTTTGAGCGTGGTCGTTGCCAGTACCGCCTGACTGGCTCCCGTAGGATTTTTGAGCGAGATCGTTGCCAGTGCCCCTGGACTGGCTTGTGCGGGTGGCACATAAAAGACACCATTCCGAGCGTGGCCGTTTTCGTGCGGGTGACACGTAAAAGCACCCACTACACTCTCTGAGTGGTTGGCGTTAGGAAGGGCATCCAGCTGTAGAAATTCTGCCAAATTAGATTGGAGCCTGGTGTTGCCATCCGGTTTCACTAGTCCTCTGTCAAATCGTCCAACCCATGCTAGCATGGAAAGCGGACGTTAAACGATGATGATGATATATATATCATCATTGTTGTCGTTTAACGTCTGCTTTCCATGCTGGCATAGGTTGGACGGTTTGACTGAGGACTGGCAAGCTGGGAGGCTACACCAGGCTCCAATCTGATTTGGCAAAATTTCTACACCTGGGTGCTCTTCCTAATGCCAACCACTCCGAGAGTGTAGTGGGTGCTTTTTACGTGCCACCAGGACCAGTCAGGCAGCACTGGCATTGACCACGCTCAAATGGTGCTTTTACATGCCACCGGCATGGGTGCCAGTCAGGCAGCATATATATATGTGTGTGTGTTAGGACATGGCTATGTGGTTAAGAATTCTACCTCACAACTACATGGTTTCAGGTTCAGTCCCACTATGTGACACTTTGAACAAATGTCTTTTACTATAGTTACAGGCCGACCAATGCCTGACATAAATTGTAAAGAAGCCTGTTTATATATATATATATATATTATACACACATATAAATCGCCATCATTATTTAATGTCCACTTCCATATTGGCATAGGTTCTATATATAAATATTGAGATATATGTACAAATATATACACATACACATATCATCATCACCATGTTTTACCATTCAGAGATGTGTCGTTGGGAAATTCACTTTGCAACCACATGGTATTGGACTCAGTCCCACCACATGGTACTTTGGGCAATTGTCTTCTATTGATCAAAGCCTTGTGAGTGAATTTGGAAGACAAACTAAAAGTAGCTTCATGTTGCATATATATGTGAGGTGGAGGGGGTGTCTCTTGTCTTGACAATGTGTGCTAATTGTAAACAAACCTCACCAGCATACAAGTGTAAAATGATGGCAACAATGAGTTTCCATGCTCGCACGGGGCAGACAAAACTTGTTGAGTTAGATTTTTCTACAGCTAGATGCTCTTCCCATCAGCAATCCGAATAAGATATTTCCCCCTTGTCCTTTAATTCACAAAAAAGTTCAAAGGCCATACATGCTTTTGTAGAGAGTTGTCAGCAAATGACACTATGTACGACAATGAGTTTTGTTTACAATTTGGACAGACAAGCCAAGAGGAAAAGACACACACAAACACATTCACACACACACAACAGGCTTTTTAGAGTTTCCATCTATCAAGCTTCACTCACAAGGCATTGAGTAACCCACAGCTATACTTGAAGACACTAGCCAACAGTGTCCATGCGGAGGGAATAAACACTAAAACATGTGGTCTCAAAGTAAAATTCTTAACCACATAGCCATGGCATCACTTATTTTATATATAATACACACACACACAAGTGAGTGCATGAGTGTTTTATCTCAACATTGAGGAATCAGCTGAAAGGTCTTGTCTTGCAAGTTACTTGGTGACATTGCTGGTGCTGGTGTCATGTAAAAAAGCACCCCGTACACTCTGTAAAGAGGTTGGCATTACAAAGGGCATCCAGCCGTAGAAACCATGCCAAAGCAGACAGTAGAACTTGGCACAGTCTTCTAGCTCACCAGCTCCAGTCAAACAGTCCAACACATGTCATCAAGGAAAACAGATGTTACATGGTGATGATGATGATGTCTTTGTATTGAGACTGCTTGAACAGCATTGACATTTCTATGCATAGCTCAGTGGTTTGACATGCAAGACTAGCAGAGGAATAAAATGTTTCACTTGGAAACAAGTTGGCATCAGGAAGAGCATTCAGCTATAGAATCTGACCTCAAGAAATCTCTCAAACCCATTCCAGCACAGAAAAGAGAACATAAAGACAATGATGATTGGGGAGGGGGACAATTATTTCACTGGTTCCAGAAACAAAGATTAAATGAACGCCAAGAAGATTTCAGCCTTGAACCAGCAGGCTCGAAGCTAGATAAAGCTTATGATTCTATCTCATGTTCATATTAAGCAAGTAGTGTTTAATATTTAATACTTAAAAATAATTGGTGCTATTAATGTGGGGGGGGGGGTCGGTGTTTGCAAAATTTATGAATATATAACACAATGCTGATTAATATCTAATAATTAATACTGAGAAAGGTTAAACTTAATTCTGCATTAGACTATCTCATGGATTTGTGATTGTTTCACTTTATTTCTCAGTTTGGTTCTGGTATTTATAACTTCCTTCTCTAAAGGAACATTTTGTTTCTTTTATATAGTTTGTCATAGGTACAAAATATTTTGTTCTGTCCACCCCTACACCTAAATGAAATTCTGCCAGGATTGAGTTTTGTCATCTCTACTAGTAATACACTAAAGTTCACTAATCCAGCGAAATCACAGTTAAAAAAGAAGCTAACCAAATCTTCCACAAAGCTAATATATCAAATCAATGGATATCTATTCAATGTAGTTCAAATCTGATACAAACCGCAACATTCAGGGCCTATAAAAGTTATTCAACCATACGAAGTACTAGATGTTTAAAAAAAAATGAAAAGACAGAATTTATCTGCAATTTATGTCCCATTTTAAACCGTGTAAATAATGAAAGAAAACCACGGATCAGGACGATTTAAAAAGAACACTTTCAACTATCAATGCCTTTTCTAATCTTTTTTTTTACATTATTTTTTTCTTTTCTTAACGGAACAGTGTCGTCAGAAATTTATGGCTTTCATCTTATTTATTATGGCCATGTAGTTGCCTTTCCAAAATTAGATACCTCGAGATTGCAGCCGACAATGTTTACTAATAAAATATGGGGAAATGGTCCCATTTAATGTTCTAAGTTTCCGTTAAGAAATTATATTTTTGCAACAAAATGTGGATTGGCAGATGTTGAAAAAAAAACAAAACAAGAGGTCAAACTAATTTGATAGGTCAGAAGATATCAGAACGTAAACAACCAAATCAAAGCCATTGCATGTTTGAGACTAAGCCATTTGACAAACTAATAAGCGTAACTGACATATCTTAATACTCAATGACCCATATAAGCAATCAAGTTTACTATTATATCATTTGGCCTTCTCTTATGACATTTTGCGATTACTGAACGTAGAATTTTCGATTATAATTTCAATTCAACATATTCCAAACGTTCTAAGGGCGAAATCGAAACCTCATCCGTAAAATTCAAAGGATAACCGTAGAAACTATTTTATGTCTTTGAGACCAATTTCCTCCATTTGTTTTTAAACTGCAAAGGGTTAATAAACAAGGGCGATAAACATTTTTAATGGATGGAGTCACGTCCCTTCTTAACTATTACTAACGCCCAGCCAGCAAGCCAAGCCTGCCTGCTGACATCATAGAAACTTAGTCAGCCCAAACCTGATGACATTACAAGATACAATCATAAGGAAAATCTATACTGCAGCAATTACTTCATTTACGTTAACAATACACAAATATTGAAAACTGGTTACTCATTAGAAGCGACTGGACAAGAGACACTGGGTGGAGTCCAGTGACAAGAGCCGAAGTTAAATTACAGAAATCCAGGAAATAGATTATCAAAGTATCGTGTTACTAATTAAATTGTTAATGACCCTTGCCATAATCAAGTTGTTACGAAGCATTCTTCAGAGAAATTCGACATAATAATAATAAAAGTAATTTTCAGAATCAATACAGATATCTTACAGCAAACATATATCTAAATACGAAGTTGGACTTAATATAACACGTTTTATACACAAAACGTGCGTCTCAAAGCTAGTGACACCTGTCCAATGGACTCACCTATTGGCCAACAAAGGTAGCAGGTCGGGACTTGAAGAAGAAATTATTATAGCACCACGTGCATTTTGTTTATAGTAATAATTATTTTTATCTAAGGATAAGGTTATAGTTCTGAGAATGACGTAAACAGAGTCGGTAATATTTTACTGGTATATAATTTTCACTTCAAAAGGGCGAAAAACAAAATTAACCGACAAGATTTGGAGCGAAAACAGCAAATTTGGGATATAATCAAGCATCCAGTTCGGTGATATCCACTGGCCTATAATAATAATAATAATAATACAGGCACAAGGCAATACATTTTGAGAAGAGTGCGGGTATGATAATAATAATAATAATAATAATACAATCTTGTTTGAAAAGTAAACGGCTTTGTAACAAAACAATTAAAAGTTGTTGCCAAATGAAATAAAACAGTTATGTATTAATATTTCAATTTTCGATATTATGATTCCCAGCAAACAAATGGCCGATGCATGTACAGAAACAGATTAAAAAAAAAACAAAGAATTTAATTACATTGTCAAAACTGATTAGTTTATTAAGCGCTATGTAGGACTGACTGTTTTTGTTTTTGTCCGGACTTGTAAGTAATAAGTTAAAAGACCTCAGTCTATCTGTTGAGACAATTCTATTAATCAGCGTGGTCTAAGTCAGCAACTCACGTTCTATTTCTCGAAATGAGTAAGTAAAAAATAAAAAAATAAAAACTTATCCTGACATTTCGAGGTTTTCTAAAAAGGTTATCTGGATTGTAGACCCTGTTACAAAATCTGATGCTGTAGATAGGGTAAACTCTACCCGATTCACATACCCTCCACTATCAATGCTTTTTTTCTAATTTTTTATTACTTTTTTTTATTAACAAGACAGTATCGCTAGAAACTTATGGTTTCTGTCTAACATGAGCAAAATAATTCGTTTACTTATTTATTATTTTTTAATGGCCATGTAGAGTCACTGTCGTTTGCACCTTTCCAAAAATAGATGGATCGAGACTGCAGCCGGCAGTGTTTACTAATGAATGTCATTTAATAATAGTAATGAGGATGACGATGATGATGATGATAAAATGTCACTGGTAAGTTGGTGATGATAGTGACCATTGTTGGCGGCGAGGTATATTATGAGGTTAATGATCGGATCAAGAAGATATGATATTGTGGCATATTTATGTTATTAAACTGAAGCAAACCTCGGAAAGTCATGATTCAACAGTTGAACCGAACTATATACACAAACGTGAGAAGTTATCATGGAAGACATGAATTATTATCTCGGGTTTAGGACAGACACTTGTTATAAATAAATAAATAAGTAAATAACAACAATGATGATTTCTAACAAAGACAGAAAATAATAGAACTTCTTTTGACAAGACAGAAGGCCATAGTGCAGAGAGGTAGTCAGTAGATGTATCATTTTATATGACTGGTACTTATTTTGTTGCCCTCTGGCGAATGAAATAATAGAAACTATCAACAAAATTAAAGTTATGTACATAGAGGAGAAGAAAAACACACACCACCTCACATTGGAGAGAGTGGGGAAAAGTTTTGACTAATAGTTAATTTACAATTTTGTTTTTAAAAATGGTTATTTTGTAGACTTCCTTTTCAATTGACACCTAAAAGGGGGAATTAATCGAATTAACGAAAAGCACCGAAATTCAATGGGAAATAGACAAATGTTATCTTGTATATTTGCGTGAATGTATCAGGACACACGAGGAATGCAGTTTTGGTAGGAAATGTGTAGAAAACTGTACAACATATACAAAGTAGCCATCATAAGTGATCACAACATGGCCAATATTACAATCTCGTAGACAACACAAGACATACATGAGTGCAACATATACAATCGTACGAAGCATTTACAGACATACATACACACATTATATATATGTGTGTGTATATATAAACGTATATCTGATTGTAAATCTTAAATCTACCATAGCATACACATGCGTGAGTGTGTGTATGTCAGTGTAGTGTGTAATGTATATTTTAAAAATGAAATAAAAATAGACTTGGTGTGTGTGTGTATGTGAGTGGAGGGAAAAAGAAATGAGAGGTATGATAACGAGAATGGGAGGATGGGTGGGCAGAAAACCCATATAGATATATAGATATAGATATATACACACATACAAACAAACAAAAATATAATTCATGTGATTGTTGTAACTCACCTTTTGCAGGGAAGCAGTGAACAGGTTTTGCCACTTGGATACGTTGGCTTCGCAGGTGTAATCATAGGTCAATCTCTCGTTAGCTGCACTGGACGTGGAAAACATCACTGTTTGTTGCGATTATTTGGTGGAGGGGTGGACGAGAGAGCAGAGAAGAAAAAAAAACAAATATCACGTTTTGAAAGGTGAGGGGAGTGGGGGGAGAGAGATGACTGGTAGTTCAATGCTTATTATGATGATGATGATGATTACTATTACTACTACTATTATTATGATTGTTATTAATTTTCCTTTCTTTTTTCTCCCTCCTCCAACTCCAAAACTAAAATATCCTTATTTTTGTCTCTCTTTTTCCTTCGTTTTTGCTGTTGCTCGCTGGTGTTGTTGTCGTCCGTCCGTCCAGTTACTGAATATTTTTTTTTTTGTTTTTTTGTTTTCCCCCCAAAGGCTACTATCGCCTTTAGTTGACGGCTGCAGCAGCAGTAGTAGTAGTGGTGCTATCACTACTACTGCTACTACTACAACTACTACTACTACTGCTCCTGCTGGCTTCACAGATGCAATGATGGTGTAATGCAGCAGTAGTATTGCTGGATATTATTACTATGACACGGACCAGACCAGACGTGGTGGTAGTAGTGCCAATGCAAGTAGTAGTGGTGGTAGTAGGTGTAACAACGGTGGTAGTCGCAGTAGTAGTGGTGTTAGTAATAGTAATATTGCAAGACGTAGTGATGATGATGGTGGTGGTGGTGGTGGTCTTTTACAATAGTTTTTTTTTCCCTATCCCACAACCACTACTACAACTCCTTACGACGTAGTAGCAAAAAATAGGGGTGCGGTTAGAGTAGACGTTACCACCAGAGTAGTAACAAAATAGTGGTGGTAGCAGTAAACACTGGAGGTATTCTAAACGGACCTTAACGACTGGTGCATGCTTCTTCGTCTCACCTCTTCCTACTTCTATTACTACTGCTACCCCCTCTACAACCTATACTAATACTTCACCTCCTTTTTGTACCCCCCTCCCCTTTTGTTGCTTTAATTTAATCTTTTTTTATTGTAGTTTTCTTGCTTTTCTCGTTATCACCGTTTGTCTTTTTTTTGTTTTGTTTTGTTTTTGTTATGTATTTTTCTAATCTCACCTCACACGTTCCTACTGTGTCGCTTCGTCTCAACAGCTTCACGACACACGAACTTGTGATCTTCCTCCGTCTGTCCAGCAACAAATACAATTGACTTTCTTTTTATCATCCCCTGAAAGACCTAGAATTTTCACTTTTAATTGTTGTTCTTCACGTTGCTGTTGTTGACGATATGATGACAGTTGTTTGCAGGATTCCAGTGGAGATTTTGATTCCGATTGAATTTGTTTTTCTTCTAATTGAGGTGTCATGTACACTACTAGAGCCATCATCATCTCCAATAACACAACACATAAATAGATCGATGCAAACAAATAATATAGATGCTTACAACTATTTATTATTATTATGCTTTTCTAATTCCGTAAATATTAGTTCAATGTCATTTAACTAGAGTTTTACTTTAAACCCTTTACTAATTAATATCATCAGAGAAAAGTATACTTTACTAATGACATAAATACATAGTTTGCATGCATATATTTACACACATATCTAGTCTAGATAGCATTTATAATGTTAAGTTATGCCGATATAACAAATATTACTTGCATATATATATTTCTTTTTTTTCGTTTATGTTATTTTGTAATAATGAGACTAACAACTAAACAAACTAGTAGATTGCTACAACATAGGAGACTGATGTTTTTAACAGTCACAATAAAATAAATAATGTGAAAGAAACTAGTAGAGAGGTGGAGTAAACGACTGGAAAGAGGACAGCAATATGATTCTGAGAAACACAAGTAAAGACATACATAGAACCAAGTTATGTGCATTTATAATCTGTACATGCATATACATACTTTCAATGTGTATTGTACAGCAGACAACTCTTCTGTTGTGTTGAGGTCTTTGAGGACTGATGATACATGCATGCATGTAGGTTTTGAAAATAGATCAGGCATTAAAAAGAAAAACTAGTTTGTTGACGTTTTGTTTCCCCCGTCAAGGGAAAAGAAGAAGAAAAAGACTAGATTGGAAGTGTGTGCCCTTATTGTCTCATTGCAATACATAAAGTAAATGGTAACAGATTAGTGTGGAAGGGCGAGGCGGGGAATAAATGGTGGGTGCAGTGGTGATAGTAACAGTAGAAGAAAATATCGAGGGAGGGAGGTAGAGTAGGAGTAGAGTTAATAAGAGAGAGATAAAGAAGGAGAGGGGGAGTAGTGAGGGCAAGTACAGTGCGAGGCCTCTTCGCCGTCGCCAACGTCGATGGAGAGAAAATACTGTTTTACGCCTCGCTTAGTCCCAAGTATTCCTCGTCAGTTTTGTTACTTGTATACTTATCCAATGGCAATTAACGGTTAGGTTCCTTATTTAGAATTGTCTGTTTTGTTACTTTCTTCTTATTTTTTTTCTTTTTATTATTTTTACTTTGTCTCCATTGTGGTGGTGGTGTTTATTTACTCTCTCTTCTTTAGACTGAACAAAATAAATGGCCAGGATGTTTACAGCAGGGGAGAAGAAGGGAAGAAAAAAAAAAGATTCGTATACTTCTTTGAGCACCAACGATTCTCACTTCGTACAACGTGCGTGTGGAGTGGAGGTGTGTATTATATTATGTATGTGTGCGCGCGCGCGCGTGAACCCTTTGTGTCATTCTATCAGTGTTAGTTCCTTTCTCGTCGCTCACTTGTGCCCCTCTTTATCTATTATTAGCGGCGATAGTCATAGAGGTGCTAACCCTTCTCGTCTACTGCCACCGTCGTCTTCCTAACACTACACGAGAAGAAACGTCTCGGAACATTGGACGCATGCGTAGTTGCCGCATGGTTCTTGTATAAAAGTTTAGTCGTTCTTCTTGGCCACTTGCCAAGTAGTAGAGAGGGGGAAAATAATAATAATAATAATAATAAAAAGCAGGTCCATTAACGGGGTGGGCGAAGTCACACATATTTACACAGACAAACCGCCATCTATGTTCACAACTGAAGAACCTCTACGCGGTCGTTTAATCTGCTAGAAATAGCAGTTGAATCTTTCTGCTGTCTTAAAAAAAAAAGGAAGGACACACTGAATAATGTAATCCTAGATATAAAAAAAGATACATAATGGTCATGGCTGGAGTACGTTTGATCATGAATCTGCTCGATCGGAACTAAACAATCAAGAGCGTCTTCGCGGTCGATTGACCTGTCAAAAATAGCTACCAAATCTCCTTCTTGTCACTCATGACAGTCTTATATAAAGTCGGGACACATTAGATATTGTAAACCTACATGATAAAAAGCTGTCGTGCTGGTCGTAAATGGAATGTTTTTGATCATCGATCTGCTCTGTTAAGGTTAACCTGGGGTTTAAAATAGACAATTAAGAAGTCTATACGGTCATTCAACCTGCTACAAATAACAGTCAAATTCTTTCAAATCTCATTCTACCATTATAGAAGAGGAAGGATATATTAGATATTGTGTAGACCAAGAAATAAAAGCGATGGAATGGTCACGGCTGGAATGCCTTTGACCAAAGATCTGCTCGATCGGAACTGACCTGGATGTAAACAACTAAATCACACAGTACAGAAGTGTGAAAGACTGAATTCGTTTGTCGACTGACTTCTCGAAGAGTCGTTCGTAGCTTGTTGATTTAATGAATGTTTATAGTATTGGAATTGAAAATTAAACCTCTGCATACCGATGAAGTTACTGGCTCAGGTCCTATGAGTAAGAATATAGGGGCTGAAAAAGAGAGATTATCTTAAATAAGGACATTTTAAAATCGTTGTTTTAACAACAAATTCTGATTGAGTAAACTTATATCTGAAACATTCCGGCCGTGACCATTCCGACTGTGTTGTCCGATGTGTTCGTTTTTGATTATAGTGTGTGATTTCAGAGAGATGCGATTGCTATTTGTAGCAGGTCAGCGATCTCGTACATGCTCCTGTATTTGTGGGTGAAAATTACAAATTATCTTCTGCTAATTACGAATTACAATAAGCATAAACAAAAGTGACATAATGAAAATGCATTTTAAAAAGTAGAAATAAAAACAAAACAAAAATAAATATCTGGTTTATTTCTTTGCTTCAGGTGTAAAAATAATTTTCCTCTTGGAGTTATCGTTTGAAATTGTTGCAATGGGTGATATGATTAAATTATGGTAAAATTGTAAACGAAATGAAATGTTTATGTCGAGGGACACCATTAGAGAAGGGAGATAATTCTGAAGACATTTGAAAACGGCTCTATCCTGTAAGATTACCTCTGTATGTGTAATGTGGGCACGCCCGTAAATACAATTGCATTTTCTTTGTGACCTATTGAAGCATATCGCATACATAAAATATGTTTTGCTAAACCATGCACATTTATGTGTATTTAGCTTGCAGTGATGCATTCTTTTATTTCTGCATTGAATATTTTGCAGATGGCGTTTATTTGCTTCATCAATCATTTCTGTGTAAAAGCTATGCAATAGCAAAATTATTTATGCAATAATAAAAACAGAAATAGATGTCTGCCGTCGTTTCCAAATTATTAAGCAATAAATTTATTTTGAGATATTTACTGGAATAAGTGAAGCTAAAGAAAAGAAAGAAATGGAGTGGAGGGGAAATTTTACCAGTTCATAGTAAGCAAATCTCTCAACGCTCCAGCTTATAACTGATTTGAAATGGGAAGATTTACTTAAAAATATATAATTATATATTTTTGGTTTCAATTTTCATGTCTTAAAATTAATATCTGCAGAGAGAAGGAAATAATTTTCAGAGTATTAAGTATGTATGGCAAAGAAAATATATATTTACAATTTGTTGAAAAGATTCTAAAGAAACAAAAAGAATTAACAAAAATATCAAAGAAACAAATATTGGTATCTTAACGACTCACACTAAAGAGTCATTTTATTTATTTACTTTTTATTGCTTGAAAGAAAAAATAATTTTCTATAATTAATACAATCTACACTTGCGATTCTTACAATGATGGAAATTTTCCCTGGAGCAGGGGTGGATATTTCATGATTCGGGGAGAAATTTCAGGATACCAAGGAAATTGGTTTTAGGCTGAAAGCATGATGAGAATGATAGAGTAGAAACAAAATGGTTGAGAAACAGAACAGTTGGGAGATATTGGACAAGAAACTCATTCGTTGTGTTTAATTCTACTTTTGACTTTCTGGTACACTTAATTCTATAAACCTCTGTTCCACTAACAGAAATTAGATATCAAATTATCAACCTCTCATAGACTAGTGTCCTATCCATGTGCAATTTGTCTCTTATCCACTTAATACCATGCAAACAGAGCAGAGAACTAGCCCATTATAACTGGGCAGCTTTTTATATTGCATTCTTATTAGAGTTAGGTGGTAAAAGAGATTTTAATAATCACTGCCTCTTTTGAAAATTTACTCAGATGACATTACATTTCCATCCTACCACTATTATCTAAATTAGTAGTTCTCAGTGGGGGTCCATATAAGATTTTGTTAACATTTATGTGCAATAAATTGCTTATTCTCTACAATAAGCAAAATATTAAAAATTTTTTATACAATTCCTGGCTAGTCTCACCCAATAATAACAATAGCAACAACAACAATAATCATAATAATTTTGAATGTTGGCACAGGGCCAGCACTTTGGGGGAGTGGTAAATTGATTACATTGACCTCAGTGCTCAACTGGTACTTATTTTATCAACCCCAATAGGATGAAAGGCAAAGTTGATCTCAGCAGCATTTGAACTCAGAACATAAAGACAGTTGAATACTGCAAAGCATTTTGCCTGGTGTGCTAACAATTCTGCCAGCTTGCTGCCTTATAATAACAACAACAACAATAAAAATAATAGTGATAATAATAATGATGCAGTACCAGGCAGTGGCTCTCATGGCTTCTGATCTTAATTGATTGGAAGTGTTATCATGTACATTGTTTAGTCTTGGTATAAAAAGATGGGCTACAGCAAATATTCTGCTTAATACCACAGATTTGCTTGTCAGTTGTTTGACCGTAACCAGTTGAGCATGTCCCTTGGTGGCTGACGATATGTGCATCTCTGATCATGAGCAGAAGTAGTGGGGGAGCATCACTGCCATGTGTTTAGAAGAATTCTTTGGGGTTTGAATAATTCACCTTTGTAAACATGGGTGTTTTGCTCAACATCCTGAAACAAACCTTATTCAGGGACCTTTAGAGCAGGATGGACTACTCGACCTGAAGAAAATTCTAACTGGGCTCCACCTGCAAGGTCATGCACTGTTTATCTTGATATGAGATCACCATGTCGCGCACATATGGTTGTGATGCATTTGCCTGGTGTACCCTTATCAGATGGGTAGTCGTGATGGGTATAATGGGCTTCGTATATTTTACCCCAGTGTCACTTTGATGGCATGCACTGCTCTCTCACTCAATAATAATAATAATTATAATAATAATAGTGGACTCTGGTATATGGTACTGAAGGACTAAATGTTAAACTGGGGCATTACTAGCAAAAAAACACCTGTAGCTGTTTCACAATTAATAAAACCAAATCAACTTAAGTTTCTATGGAATTTACAGTCCCCTCCCAATAGTAAGCATAGATCATCTGTGAGCTATTAACTTGCAAAAGGTTAATTATCAAAGTACTGATCTTTAAGAGCATCCAATTATGGATGTCACTGTTATGATGTTACAATCTCAATAAAAGATAAATGAAAATAATTAGCTTATTGTATACAGTGATCAGATGCATTGCAATCCATTGGGAAATAGTAAAAAAGGAGACAGAATGTAATAATGAGTCAAATAAAGAAAGATGGCAGTGATAGGCAAAGGTGCATGCATAGACCATGTTTGTATGATAAAACACAAGAAGTCAGAATGGATGCATAAGTGACCAGATACAAAATGCATTCTGCAAATTTTTAGACTTTTTCAAGAGAGACATTTATTAATTTCAAAGAAGTACAAAACTCCTGTAGTGACGCCTAATACCAATCACCATTTTGGAGAGTTCGTCCACGCATGTGCAGGAACATGTCTTCTGGAAGGTATGCAGGAAGTCCCTCATGCACATACGTGGTCATCCTATATCCAAGCATTCCCGCCTTTTCTCTACCTCTTAGCGCTGCACATTCGAGGACACCACACGTCACTAAGAGCCGCTCCGTCAACTCTACCTTGAGTCAACACAGTCTACCACGGAGACAGTGAAGAATGACTTAACCATCCAGCAACTATACCGACGCCGTTTTCACACTAACCATAAAGGGCGACCTGGAAAAGCCGTTACCCCGAGATGTAAGGCTGAGCAACCGTAATAAATATATGTTATGCTGTTATTCAATTCATTCAGCGTTTTTGTTTCTTTATTAAAGAAAATTGATTGTACGGGATAGGGTTACCCAAGGATGGTCGCCCTATCACCTACACTCTAATCTCATTCAAAGTAGGATGTTCTGACTTCAAAGTACTTGCTGTAGTGCTGCAGCCATTTTGTGAAGACCTCATGGAAGTCCCCCCAAAGTGAAGGTGTCTAAGACCCTTGTCACAGCCTCTTTCATCTTCAAAACAACTATTCCTGAGATTCTCCTTCAACTTGGGAAACAATAAAAAATCATAGGGAGCAATATCTGGACTGTAAGGAGGGTGAAGGATAGTTTTAATGCTCATCTCTGTCAAGCAGTTGGTTACCAGGATGCCTGTCATTGAGCACCCTAAAAAGAAACTTTGCACACATTTAGTACATGTTCAGATCTTTATGACTAATTCTGTGTACAGTTGCCACACCAACTCCAAACTGTGTGCTTATTGTTTTTATAGACACACAACAGTCTTCATCCAGAAAATTACAAATTCTCTCAACCAGTTCCAGTGTCCTGACATCCCTCTCCCTCCCACATCTCTCACCATCTTCTACCTATTTTCTGCTGCCCTTGAACTTCTTGTGCCTGCGAAAAAGTTAACCCATAAGCAGTCTGAAGCGTTTCATAAGCTTCTATGGTGTTTTTGCCCAGTTTAGTACAAGCTTTCAAATTGTCTTCATGTCCTGATTGCATTCTCCAAATTAGTCTGCTCTGCATTCAAAGTGACATTACAGCCATCTCCTTCAATCTGGAATGATAAAAATTTGGCAGGTCAGCTTATTAGATGTATAGAAATGATATATTAAAATTGCAATAATCTAGGACAGTTATAACTGTCGCTCATAAAGAGTCTGAAAACTTCTGGAATGCACTGCATAATTCACGAGCAATGTTCCTTCTAATCTGTCACTCTCAAAAAGTCTGAAAACTTCTGGAATGCACTGCATAATTCACAAGCACAATATTCCTTCTAATTTTTTGGCATTGAGTGTGTGCAGAAATTTGCATTGTGGGCAAATTTTGTCTTTATTTGTAAAATATGTGTGTATCCATGTTCAAATTTCTTCAATAAAAAAAATCCATCCTAACATCTTATGTGCACGTTTTTCCCCATTTCTTGTAAAATGTGTACACACACACACACACACACAAGTATAAAGCTTAGAGTGAATGCTGGTGATTCGTTTATTAGTTTCCATCAATAGATTTTGGTATGCGCTATCTTCTGAGGTGTAAGTTATAGTGATGTCAATACTTTGTCAATTTAGGTGAACCTAGGTTGGACTCGAATATAGAATGTAAAGGGAGATAACCAAATACACCAGTTAATAATGTAACAGGTAAAAAAAAAATTACAACGAAAATTATCAAGGGATAAATATCGGCTTGAAACCTTATAAGTAGAATAGATGTTAGCTTACTTGATATAGAAAGAAAAAACAAACAAAAGAACAAGAAAAAACAAGAAATTTAAATAAAAATGAAATCACACTTTCAGTGACGAAAACAATAATTTAAATTACTAATTCTAAAATTGATAAAAATGCAAGTGATACAGTTTTGACATTTTCGTTGATTAGAATTAATTAAAAATCTGTTATATGCAATTGAGGCAGTATTAAATTAGAATAGTCATTTGTGTATCATACTTAATGCATATACATCGTTGATAGGCCAGTTGTTGCAGTGTTCATTCTGTAATATCATCTGTTATGGACAAGCTGTATTAAAATACAACAAATATGTAAAAACCAAGGTGCCATATAAAAAGCACAGGTGTAAATGCTACATAAAAATTACTGGTGCTGGTGCCATGTAAAAAGCACCCAGTCCACTCTGTAAAGTGGTTGGCATTAGGGAGGACATCGAGCTGTAGAAACCGAGTCAAAACAGATTATGGAATCTGGTGTGGCCCCTGGCCTTGCCAGTTCCTGTTAAGCCATCTAACCAGCATGGAAAATGGACATTAAATGATGATGAAATAACAGAGGGAAATGGACATTTCCAGTATGGAAAATGGACATTAAATGTTGACGAAATAAAAGAGGGAAACAAAAATCACCCCAGTAGCACCCAGATGTGTTTTGACCTTTTGCGAATTTTTTACCATGATGTGTACTCTCAGTCAGCCATATGCTCGGACAAGAATTTGTCGACACCAACAGAGGAAGCGGTGAATACACTGGATTTTTATTCAACCAAGGCAGCTATTTGCAACAACTGTGAATGTTTCATTTTCTATTTCCTATATTGGAAGTGAAGAATTCTTGTCCAAGCACCTGGCTCACTGCAAGTACACATCATTGGAAGGACCCAAAGGGGTTAAAAGGAATCTGGCATCCTTATTGGCAGCTGCAGGGATGATTTTCATTTCTTCTTCTGATCTTTACTGTATTTTTAATGTTGCATGTCCACATTACTCCATTTGGAGCATAGGGTTGCGTTCTCTGACATACATATAATATTCCTTGTGCAGGACGCTGGTCTGTTGACTGACCATTTTTACCAGCTGAAAGAAGTGTTTTGCTCAAGAATAATGCATTGTCCAGTCCAAGAATCAAAACCACAGTCTTAAGATTGTGGGTCCAACACTCTAACCACTAAGCCAAGCTTCCAAATGTCCATAGGAGGTGTTATCTCAGTACAAATAATGTACATTAAATTTGATACTGAGATGGAATCTAGTGGTGAGTGGGTTTGATCTTTAGCAGTATAGTGACAACTCTGTCATGTTTTAGTATTATTAGACTTCAGCAAAGCGACAATGCCTACTGATTAATGTGTTAAGCTCACAACCATAAGATTGTGGGTTCAGTTTCTGAACCAGGCAACATATTGCATTCTTGAGCAAGGCACTATATTTTATGTTGTTCCAGTCTCCTCGGTTGTAAATTAGTATCAGACTAGTTTTGTTGCAGCTCTCTTATCCTCAAGCTGTCACATTCTTAATGTTCTGCTTGCTCATGTGCAGGAGAGCCAACAGGGTGATTTTGCAAACATCCATACTCAAGTGTTTTCAATTAAAACATCTGATTCCATCTTAAAAACCTTGCGTGCACACATTTTCATTTTCTTTTCTAGTTGTAAAATGTGTATGCACACATAAGCATCCTGCTTAGAGGGAATACCTAGGCATCTAAAACAATTAGAGAAAGTGCAGTACAAGTATCAGATTAGATTTCCTTGTGAGTATTAGCTAAACTTTTCTAAATTACTAGCCTTCATCAGTAAAGCATAATCTAACCCAAATTGTGAGATCTTAGATAGATGGGCACAGGTGTGGCTGTGTGGTAAGAAGCTTGCTTCCCAACCACATGGTTCTGGATCTTGTCCCACTGTGTGGCACCTTGGGCAAGTGTCTTCTGCTATAGCCACGGGCCAACCAAAGCCTTGTGAGTGGATTTGGTAGACAGAAACTGAAAAGAAGCCCATAGTACAGAGTACAAATATACACACACTCACACACACACACACACACACACACACACACATACATACACACACACACACATATATATATATGTGTGTGTGTGTGTGTCTTTTTGTCTGTGTTTGTGTCCCTGCCACCATTGATTGACAACTGATGTTGGTGTGTTTTCGTCCCCGTAACTTAGCGGTTTGGCAAAAGAGACCAATAGAATAAATATCAAGCTTACAAAGAATAAATCCTGGGGGCGATTTCTTCAGCTAAAATTAAAAAAAGGGTGGTGCTCCAGCATGACTGAAACAAGTAAAAGAGTAGATGATTGACGTGTAGGGTTTTGTGAATGAATACTGAGTTGCATAACAACTTAGAGAAACGACAGGAAAAAATTACCCAGGGGCACCTGCTGTGAGAAAACTTAATAATTCATAACATAGATGGTGTGGTAATACTTAGTGTAATAAACCAAGAAATTTTAATCAATTATAATTAGTAATGATGTCTAAATGATGAATTCTTACCAAGCTGTAACTAGAAATTAAAGAGGAGTGGTTTGCATTGAGCTCAACAGGAAGTTACTATCTCTACATTATCTATGCCAATGAGGGAGCCATTGAGCAGCTTCACAAGTAACAGTCAAACCACACCATGCTAGGGATAGTAGCCAAATCTCTCCTCAAATCACATAATACCATCTTAGATTAGAAGATGCAATAAATAATGCAGTCCTGCAGGCATCATGCTTGAATATTTGAGGTGGTCACAGGTGGAATGCTTTTGAATATAGATCTGCTTGATTAAAGCTAACCTCTGGCTAAATAAAAACAACTGTGTCATTTTTCTAAATTATCCAATTAAAATGTTAACGCCAGTTTTAGTATGTCAATTGCATGCTGTGGTGTGAGCTATGTTTATGGCTGCAGTCAGATGACAGTTTTGTTTACATAGTAACCAGCAATAAACAGCAATACTTATGTATTAAATTATGTGAGGAGGAAGGGAATGCATGTAAATGTGTGTAGAACTATATATCATGTCAGGACATCACATGATCTCAAAGCTCATTAATCAAAATAGAGGGTGGTAGTGGTGGTGGGGAAACCACCTGATTTTAAGGGATAATTGCTTAAGAAAAAAAATTGTATTTTCACTTGCTTTTCATACCATTTTTGTAATTCTTTCTTTCAACAGCTTCAGACGCTGAACTGTGGCCATGTTGGGACACTGCATTCAAGGATTTTAGATTTTCAATTAACCCCAGTACATATTTTATCAAAGTAAATTTGTCAAATCACTGAGTTATCTATTCTTGTAAAGGAGTGTTGTGCAATATATAATAAAAACACAGAAACACCTACACATGCATGATAGGCTTCTTCATAGTTTCCATCTACCAAATTCCACTTTCAAAGCCTTGGTTACTCTGATGTCTGTTAAAGAATCATACAGTTGTGATTAAACCCACGACCAAATAGTTGTGAAGCAAACCTTTTAACCAAATTGCTTATAATTTCACTTTTTGATTTTAATTTATTCTCATTCCTAATGTTCAAAACTCACCTGACTACAACTTGTTTCACAAAGACCACTTTAATTGCATAAGGGGTGGTATCATGGTATATGTTCACCTCAGGCTTTTTAGTAATTCTTTGTGATAATTGAACCAGTTGCAACAAAACATTTTTCTGTGATTTTCATATAAAGCATATCAACAATTCTTCTTGGAATTGTAATTCCTAAACTACCATTGAGATACACAGATTTTTGACAAACACAGGAAAATAACCATCTTTGTTTTCATTATTGAGAACCTGGAGATAATTGGAAAACCTTTCACTGTCTGCTAAGTCGAAATGACTCTTTTGATTAAGAACTGGGTTCAAACTAGTCCCAAGTACTACCTCCCTCAATATGGTGGTGACAACACTTTGGATCTGCTAATTATTTCTGCTCCTGAAACTGTTATCAGCATCACTACCAAGAGACCTCTAGGCTACTCCAATCGTGCTATGATCATCTCCAACCTGTCTGTTATAGACAGAAAGAAACTTCACCACAACTCACTTTTTCTGGAAATCTTATTGTACTGAATTACAGCACCCAAACTGGTTTGAATTTTACAATTTCATAGATGTCAATACTTCAGCTTATCCTCCATTCAAACTGGGCTACATGTGAAGCATCAATACTATGTAAAAAGTGCAATTTGGGAGAGTGCAGCAGTCCATCAAACCAGAAAATAATGACAAGATACTGAATGTGGGCATCAGTACACCATAAAGCTTCAGCATTAGCAAATGACTTGGTAGAAGTCCACAAATTTATCCAACATCTTTGGTCACCTTTTTTAATTTAATGATGATCCTTTTAAAATAAAAAAAAAAATAAATAAAAAAAAGTGCAACACTGATGACTTTCAGAAACATTTTGTTTCATGATCAGAATTGTCAAAGTATAAGATAAAATACTCTTACCAGAGTATTTTATCTGTGAGGATCCTGTATCCTTAAAAACTTCCATGCTTTCTAAATTCCACCCAGAATACTCTTGGCATACCCATGCACTCTTTTTTCTTGATGGATTTTTTATTGTCTGTTTTTCTATCTTGTGTTTTATTCTGTGTACTACTCATGTAGTTTTGGCTTTCATTGCTGTCTTTCTTTATTTGACTGATTGCAGTTTTCTTTTCCCCTTCTCTGATGAATTGTAGGTGCATCTGATCACAGTATATACAATAAGCTCGTTATTATTTTTAAACCCATGTTTCGTTAATACAGCTAGTATACCTGTGATCTAACAATGCAACATATACATTGCTCTTTATAGCTATATGTATGGAAATATTTCAAATTTTTTTTTAATACTCTTTCAGCAGAGAATATTGAATTGTACCAAAAACTGTTGCTTTGAAAATGCTCTCAATGGCAGCATTTTCATCCTTCTTTACTGGTATAGTTTGTTTGCAATACCATAATCAGTGTACAAGAGGTTGTATAAGGGAGAGTTTTCTAGTTGCATTCTTGGTTAGGTATGAAGCCTCTGACTTTTAGGTGCAAAGCTGTTGTTTAACCACAGGTCAACTTTGACCAAAGAGACTCATGATCAAAAGTCTTCTATAGCTGTGACCAGCCAATAATTTTTTCTAATAGTATATCTGGTACAAAATTATCCATTGTGTTCTTCCACTTTTTTTTAAGACTATAAGGTGTCATTTGAAGGGAATTTGACATTTATTTCTAGCAGTGATTTAGGTTGAGCGACCAAGATAGGCTCCTTTGTTAGCTTTTAAGGTTAAGATAAAAATCTTGTGACTTTTATTAAAAATGAAATAACTGGGAACTGAAACTATATTCAACTGCATTAATTAATTTATATTACATAAGCTTTTCAAGAAAAGTTAAATTACAAGACTAAATATAAACTTTAGAGAAATTAAATACTGCCTTCTCTTCACTATTGAGTGGCTTACTGTTAGGAAAGTATCCAGCTATATATATAGAAAATCTCTGTTAAAAAAAGTACATACAAACATCCAAATTTGAATAATCCCTCATGCAATCTCAGGTTAGAGATATTAAAAAAAGATGACAAATTTTCTAAATTATTGAAAATGCAAAATTCTTATTGTTTTAACACATTTGTTTCATGTTGAAATATACTGAATGACTGTTTAATACAGCATGTCTACAATGCATCTTAAACCCATCATTTCATCTGTAATATTCAACCTTTTTTAGGAGGCTCCAGCTACCTCTAATGCTCCCCTTGATCTACATACATCACTGATATTTTCTGTCATTTACAAAATTCGGGAGGGAACCTCTATGTAATCACTTGCCCAGCAACAATTAATGGCCAAATCTCCTTCAAATCACACCTTACTGTCTTAAAAAAAAACAAAGACACATTTCTTTTTTCCTTTTCACATGGCCTGGAAGTGACAGCTTACATACACATCCTGTCAAAATGGTTAATGAATACGGTTTCGTCATTTTCAGAATTAACTTTCGTATTAATTCTCCTTTGAGCAGCTGATCAGTGTTCGTTAGGAACTGAATGAGAAAGCAATAGCTGTATGCTATAAATATTTCTTTTGCATGGTCATTTAGGATCTTACCATCTAGTGTGTTTATTATTTTTTAATTTAAAATGACATAATAGCTTAGTTTTGACCCAAAATATAAAATAAAGATTTTAATGTAAAAAAAAAAAAAAGAAAAAATATGCGTATTTTTCAATTATATTTATTAGAAAAGATATTTCAAGATTAAAACACACATACACATATAAACACACACACACACACTCTCTGTAAAGAGAATTTTTAAAAACTGAAGGACGGATGCTTTAAACAACAAACATCTGAAAAATTTTAATTTTGAAGAAATTCTCAGTAGCTTTAAACCTGAAAATTTAATTTCTAATGAGATCTTAAATCTTATTTCAATAAATAGATTATTACATAAAATAGCTTTGTGTAGAACTAATAAAAAAAACAACTTTTGAGTCAAATGAAAACAGTTCTCCTTCAATACAAAAATAAATGTTTCTTTTCTTTTTATAAAAAAATTGAATCACTCATATAATATTTTGGAAACTTATTCTTCAAAATACTTTGGTTCTGAATAGAAATGTGTCCTCAAATTCCTTATTGCTATATTATAGAACTGTAGCTCCTAGTCACAAAACATACAGTGTGTAATGTCTTTATTGGTCAGGGTTGAAATACTCTTTCTTAGATATGAAACTTTTATTGATCTGTTGTTAGAAAAAGTATATATTAATTACAAAAAAAAAAAAAAAAAGAGAGCTCAAACCTAAAAATCCTAAAGAATAGCAATTATCACAAGAATTTTTTTGTTCTATTTTCAAGTGGAATTTGTGGTGATGACAATAATATTGATCTCTGATTTTAGCTCAAGGTTATACATTTGTAGATAGAGAGGATAGTCAACTAAACCAACCCTAGTAAGTGACCTGCAATGATTTTTATTGAATGTTTGAGGAATGAAAGACAAACTTGACTGGCAAGTTTCAACACAAAACATAAAGGAATTTATTTAAACACCACAAAGCATTTTATCTAGCACTCTACTGATTCTTCCACAAAAGAGAAGAAAATATTATCCATTCATGACAAAAAGCCCTACCATTTTTACTATCAAACAATCAATCAAATGAGCCATTTCTCTTCTAGTGTTGGGCAAAGACCTTCTCCTTTTCTTTCTATATATTTCATTTTGGGTGCCCAATTTCCAATTTCTGTCAAATCTAATGTGTTTATGTTGAGCTGTTCTTAGGTGCTCCACTATGTGACAATACAGCATGGCACAAGAACCTAAACCATGACAAAGTACTTTGGGCCAGCTGATTGTTATAACTTGAATAGAGCTCTCTTAAAGAAAATGGTAAAATGTAAGTATAGCAATTCTTTCTTATTTTGGCACAAGGCCAGCAATTTTGAGGGGGAGGTGGATAAATCAATTATCCACCTCAACATATAGAGCCAGCAGAATGTTGCTAAGCATTTTCTCTGACATGTTAATGATTCTGTGAGCTTGCTACCTTAAAATATAAGTACAATTATAAATATTATCTGTGCTGGCCATAAACAATGAAAATATCTTCTATCTTTTATTTGTTTCAGTCATTAGACTGTGGTCATGCTGGGGCACTGCCTTGAAGAATTTTAGTCAAGTAAATTAACCCCACTACTCATTGTTTTAAAGTCTGGTATTTATTCTACCAGTCTCTTACGTTGGATTGCTAAGTTACAGGAACGAAAATACACTAACAATGGTTGTTGACTGGTGGCAAGAGATAAACACACACCTATACATACATACATACATATATATATATATATATCAAAATAAGCAACAAGGATATCCAGAGGTAATGCAGTACGATTGTTTCATGCAACTCCATTTAATTGAACAATGCAATCATTACATCAATTTAAAATGCAGAGCAATCTTCAGCTGCACAAAGACATAGATATAATTATACTAATGTGTCCATCTGTTCTAATGTAATTAAATTCTATGTCTTTGTGCAGCTGAAGATTGCTCTGCATTTTAAATTGATGTAATGATTGCATTGTTCAATTAAATAGAGTTGCATGAAACGATCGTACTGCATCACCTCTGGATATCCTTGTTGCTATTTTGATTTTAATCACCTTACTTTGAAATTGTATGGATAATACCGTACTAAATTCTGGTGCCTCAACTTAAGTACCATATTCATCTAAATCTATCTATCTATCTATATATATATTTATGTGTGTGGTGGGATTCTTTCAGTTTCCATTTACTAAATCCACACACAAGGCTTTGGTCGGCTCAAGGCTATAGAAGACACTTGCCCAAGGTGTGGGACTAAACCCTGGAACCATGTGGTTGGGAAGAAAACTTCTTACCATACAGCTACGCCTAGAGAATTATATATTTCTGCATACTTTCTCAAAATGATTGAATATCTCTGATCTAATAGCTACTTTACTTTGCTAAATTTTATTTAGAAGAATGCTACACTTCAATTTTAATTTATACATTTTAGAAGAGTGTATTTTGTTTCTAATTAAAATCCCAGATGAGATAGAGCCTAGATAGGAAAGATAATTAAAAATTTCTATTAACTTTGAAATAACACTTGACGTCAGCTTGGATATCTAACAGTCTAAAGTTATTAGAGTTGCTATGGAGTTTTTGCGATAATGGTTTACTTCAATGGATAAATAAAATCAAAATCAAATTTACAACTTTGAAATAAATAAATTAAAAGTTTACAGGGATTACATGAATTGTTGATAATTCAGTTTAAAAATAGCCATCTATGGTTATTTTTAAAATATATACACCGTTGACAACAAGCTGCAGTTTTGCCTGAGATAAAATTTCTTCTAGATATGCAGTGTTTAAAAAGACAATATATATCCGAGTGAGACAAAAAATCACTCCAGCAGAGGCCAGTCAACAATGAATACACATGACTGGCTAGGCCCAACAAGGCCAAAATGCATCTAATGTCCTGTGCAATTTTTCATTTCCCTCCAACACATCATTTCTAAACACAACACATGCATAAAATTTTTTTATCTTAGATGAAAACTGCAATATCTTGCTTATCAACAGCATATATGCTTTTGTATGATACATAGATGGCTATATACTAATTGTTTTAAAATTTAACTGTAACCATTTCTTTCTTTAGCAGTCCCTTTTCATTTGTGCATACACAATGAATTATATAATTAAAAAAGAGAAAAACAATAAATTTATTGAATATTTAAATAAGTAATCTTTTAATTAAGCTACTTTAAATATATGTAGCATCTATTACTACATAGGTTGTAAGCTCCAGGTGAACTACAGCTGTGAGATTTAACTCCTCCCCCTGGATATACTTAACCTACTGAGCCACTGTTCTTAGGAAAAACATGAATATCACAATTTCTACTTTGCTTCATGTCTTTGATCCCATAATATCAATTGGAATTTACTCAAGAAATGTAAGCACTTGACATCTATTCATATTGAAAATTATCTTCATCTTTTGTCTTTGAACAATTGTAAGTTGGGTTGATTTCAATAACCTTGAAAAGTTGCTCAAGTCAGTTTAGACATTTCATTCAAGAACAACATCTTCAACTTTAACATTCCCAATTTTTCCTCCCTCTTTGAAAGGAAAAAATAGAATTCTTAAAGGATACATATTTGGCTGTTTTATCTATTGTATGAATTTCACTTTAACTATAAATGCAGTAGAATAGAAGCAATTTCTTTTGCCTCTCCTCTACCCACCACCACATAAAAAGAGACCAAATTTTCCTATTTTTCATCACATTCAACTTCAGGAAAAAACTATGAAAATTATAAGAGTTACACACATAGTAAATCTGATTATAGAGGTTTTCAAAAACATAAAAGATTAAATCCCTTCAAAATGAGAAAAATATGAAGTGAATTTTCTAGAAGCCCCCAAAATTCATGATTCAGACCACAACAAACTATATCCAAAGAACACAAACAGAAATAAATTTAAACTAAACTACAAGAGCCAAGTAAGCAAAGTTTACAATTCACGACTGCTGTAATTTATACAGCTATGCATTCAGCTATCCTAAAACAATTTAGAAACTTTGGAAAAATAATCCTCTTTCTCACCTGATCCAATTAAACCCAAATTCTGTACTTGAGAACAAATACCCTTTAAAAAATCTCAAGAAATTGCAGACACCCTACACTCTTCTTTCCATTGTTAAAAAATTAAACTCGAGCAATTATGTAGAAAAATTCTAATATAATTTTGTTTTATGGGCTTTAAGTGGATGTTAAAAGGCTGAGAATAAAGTTTACATGAACCTTCATTCATGCGCTAATGAAAAACTGTAGTTATTGCAATATATGGTATGTTCCATAAATGTTTGTAAATATATCTGATTTTGTTGATTGTGAAAATTTTTTAAGTATTATATATAGAAATATGGAAAAGAACTATTAAAAAAAACGTGACGTTTTTTGGCATCTAGAAATTTGACATAATGGCCTGGTTTTAAACACACTAAACATTTTAAGGAAAGTAAGTATTAAATACTATTAGCATATATTAGTTTTGTTTTCTTTAAAACATGTTTCTATGGTTTATGGCTAATTAATAAATATATTAATTAGCTGTTAATAGTTGACAAAACAAATATTAGTCTTCCAAAAACTGTCCAAAGACGGTTCACATATAAAAGAAGATTGTTGATAGTGTTTTAAAGAATCACTTAAATATAACTATCTTATATGATTTGTTAATAAACAGTAAATGTCATTTTCCTCATATGAAAATGTTAAACTTTGTTCAATCAATTTGATATTAGACTCTGAGTGTTAATCATTGTTTTGACTTCATTTTTAAAAAGTTTAAAGACTAAGTTATTTCTGATAGGAATGGAACTTCAACTTAGCCCTCATGTTTGTGTTCATCAACTGATATATATATATCATCATCATCATCATCATCATCATCATCGTTTAACGTCCGTTTTCCATGCTAGCATGGGTTGGACGATTTGACTGAGGATTGGTGAAACCGGATGGCAACACCAGGCTCCAGTCTAATTTGGCAGAGTTTCTACAGCTGGATGCCCTTCCTAACGCCAACCACTCAGAGAGTGTAGTGGGTGCTTTTACGTGTCACCCGCACGAAAACGGCCACGCTCGAAATGGTGTCTTTTATGTGCCACCCGCACAAGAACCAGTCCAGGGGCACTGGCAACGATCTTACTTGGCTTGCCGGATATATATATATATATATAT
>NC_068984.1:17182569-17187073 GCF_001194135.2 Octopus bimaculoides
CTAGCATGGAAAGCAGACGTTAAACGATGATGATGATGATGATGATGATTAATCTGACTTGCTTGAAAAAGGAGGTGCATGCTGTTAGAGCTCCAGACAAACAACCTATGGATTGACATAAATAAACTACTGCATTCTATGTTTATACTGAGTACTTCTTTCCTGGATCATTACTCAACAATGGATATATATATATATATATATATATATATATATATATATCATCATCATCATCATCATCATTTAACATCTGTTTTCCATGCTATCCATCTGATTATGAATAGAAATCATACAGCTGGAGATATGATGGAAACATGATAAGTTTCATATGTAATGAATTTCACCTCATTAATTCAGAAGAATTATGTATGTAATAAAATGTAAATTGTTTGGCGAATTGCTTGTGGAGATAATAAGGACAATGTTTAAACCTTCTCAACTCCGAGAAAAAATTTAATATGAAAATAACAAGAAGCTGAACACTTCTCACATTTGATCCTTTCTTTTGTACAAATTAAATCTGTAAAACAAGACCTGCAGAGGAAATATTATCTCCTCCCCCAACAGTTTTGAGAATCTGAGTGCAGACAAGAACAGGGGCAACACATATTTCATAATCATTTTCATTCCAGCATGAGACAGGACGGTCCTTCTGCAGTGGGATTCGTTGACCAGACTCCACTTGACTTGTCGAGAAGGAATCATCCATGATGAGTCTGGCTTTTAAGGTATCGATATCAACTGATCCACAAACATGACGGTGAGCAGTCAATGCAGCTTTAGCTGTAGCTGACATTGAATGTTTCCATGTTGAAGACTTGTCAGTTAAAATAGCTTGAAAGGCAAGAGTATGTACATGCAGTCTTGTGACTTTACGCTTACTTATGTTATTAGTTCTGTTATGAAGATGGTTGTATACAAATCGCATCTGATCTAAAACAGTTGCAATTCTTGGATAGGCATCAGATATTAATGTGACACTGCCATCATTAAGAGCAGTCACTAAATTTGGCAACTCCTGTTCATTCATACCAAGTGAATCACTGTGGATGACAACTTTGTTTATTATTTCACTCAACAGATCAGAATTTGAAAAAGATGCAAATTCAAAATGAATTTTGGTTTCAGGTGAAACAGATAACAGCATTTGTTCCAGTTCTGATAACTTAAGTTGTCTTTGATCTGAAAATAGAAGCAAATGGTGAATTTTTAAAATAGCTTAAAGTATATTTAGACATCAGTTAAACAACATGAATCTGAAGATTCATTAAATAATAAATTCAATATTTCAAAGAGTAAATATATACAATAGTTTTTGGAAAGGTAGTTCATAGCCTTCACATTATACAACACAAGTTGCATTGTATCCCTTAAGTTTTCCAGTTTTATTTTTCTGTTGACTTCAATGTACAGAGCAGGAAATTGTGTATCAAATGAAATTTGCAATAATGGTTTAGCCATAAAAACATTTGCTTTAAAAAAGGTGAAAATTAGCAAAAAGTCACACAAAAACAGAATGGACAATAGGTGACTTTTGTCAACAAATATACATATCCAGTTACAGTTAATTATTTCAGTTCTACATTTAAGAGATGAGGAATTATGTACATTATTTACATTCGACGGATATTTGTCCTCATCTTGTTTGTTGTTAACACATCGTTTCGGCTGATATACCCTCCAGCCTTCATCAGATGTCTTGAGGAAATTTCGAACCTGGGTTCTCATTCCTAAGGTATTCTTCGATGTTATTATTATTATTGTTCAGGTCACTGCTTGGAATTGAACTCGGAATCTTGGGGTAAGTAGCCCACGGGCATATGGCGTAGTGGTTAAGAGTACGGGCTACTAACCCCAAGATTCTGAGTTCGATTCCAAGCAGTGACCTGAACAACGCCACCGCCAACGACATCATCATCATCATCATCGAAGAATACCTTAGGAATGAGAACCCAGGTTCAAAATTTCCTCAACTGATTTTAAGTATCTGTAGACTTTCAAAAAAATTCTCTTCAAACTAGGTTTCTCTTTCCTGCTGCTGAAGATTGATTTTCCTGTGCAGTTTTCAAAGCTGTCATTTTACGAAGCTATCTTCCAAATATTTGCTCTATTCTGACAAATTGACATCTAAAATCTCTAGACACCAAAAAGAAGTTCTTACTTATAATCATATTTGAAAGAATTTCTTTCATGAAGCAATTATTTAATTTTGTTAATGAAACATGGTGTGCATGTAAAATATATTAAGAATACATGTTGAATGTAAATATAAAAATTAATCAAAAGAAACTTTTTTTTCTTAGAATTATAGAAAATTCTTACCAGGTTCAAGAGGAAAATTATCCATCATTTGAAGGCCACCAAGAATTAACAATGAAGGTTTAAATTTCAGCAATTCTTTTGAAAAGATTTCCATTGATGTAAGTTGAGGGTTACTTTTATCATTGTGAATGATAAATCTAGAAAACAGTAAATAACTTTTAATATTATTTAACATTATTAAGTCACATATCCTAGATACAAAAAAGCATTTCATAAATTAGATATCATATTTGATAGCATATAAGACACTTTTATTTAAAAAAAAAAGGGGGCTCAAAAAAGAAAAAAAAATCACCCTGGGTCCTATAAATGAAGTTGAATTTCTCATGAGCTTTAATGCATTAAAGCCATTTTCCCCTGAATATGCACTTCTGAAATTAGGGTGCATCCAATATGCCCATGTGTCTTTTTGACTATAAGATATGGTAAGTTATATACAACATTAGTCCAAATTGAAACCTGACCATCCATGCCAAAATATAAAACACAACATTTGTAAAGTAAAAAGAAAAGTATTTCCTTAAATTGGATAATCTTTCTGTTTTTATTCACTACAATTACTAGAAGCTTCCGGAACAAACTGAAATGCCATGTTTTAGTAGTACTAAAGAGCTAAAAGAAACCTCTTTCCCTGGATACTAATTAAAAGTTATTCAGGTTGACATGTGTCTGCCCACTGGCACTTATAAGGATTAGAAATAATTTGAGTATTGTATATACAAAATCCCATATACTATGTGTGTCCCAGTTTCAGGATAGGTATACCATGCCTCTGTATGTTGTAAAAGGCAACTGGAATGGTAAAAGGAAGGGCATCTAGTCATAAAACACTGCCACAATAGTAATCTATTTTGTATTTTTACTGTTGACTTCCTCAATGTATCTGTTGCTACATATGAAGTCTTCTTTCCCCGTGGGCTTGCCTGTGATCCCTTAGGTACATTATATGAAATTTCTATGTATCCGTTTGCTGCATATCAAGTATAGCCACGAGCCTGCTAGAAGCAGAGCTGTCTTCTCTCCTATTCAGTTTAGTACAAAACCCTGTTGTAAAAGACAAGCTAGGAATCTCACATCTTATAAGCCCATAGATTCCATTCCATCCTGTAAATGAAACAAGTTGTAATTTTTATGAATTTCCAACTACTATTTTACAAACAAACACTGATCAAGAAATAAAATTTTTAACTGTAATCTAAGACTGAATCTATTTATTTAGTTATGAATGTTAGTCTTACCGATTAGCTCGAGGTGAAACTTTCTCTCCCCATTGTTCTCCTTTGTTGTATTCCAAAATTAAGTGAATATCATCATGTGACAGTTTAGGACCAACAACTGTTGAAAACAATTATTATAGAATACATACAGTTTATATATAAAAAGAAATAGATTTCATTAATGTTTAGTAATTTTTGCTTTATTTTCAATGAATTATAACATGCATGATTAATTATTAATGTGGAGAAATTTTGGTAAAAAATGTGACTAGATAAACCAGATTTGATCTATAGATTGTTTATCAAAAGAACACGAAACCGTTTACAGCAATGTTAATATGTTAATATTGCACAGTCACTCTTAAACCTCTTTGAGTATTATGTCTGAGTCTATGAGGTTTCTCTCCAATAGAAAGGGGTTAATGAATTGAGACAGATTATTGCAGTTAATATGGAGCTTCAACAGACAGATTCATATTTGATAAAAATACATGAACAGGAAAAGTTTCACAAGTCTGGAATTCTTTCACACCTTTTTAATTAATCAATTAATTGATTAAACGGCTTTTACTGTGCTGGTTTCGTCATGTGATGCGGATGGATGCTGACAACTTCATAAAGAAGTGCCGATCTCTCAAAGTAGATGGAACATGTGGAAGTGGGAGACCCAGGAAGACATGGAATGAAGTACTGAAGAACAAGCACCGACGCTGAACCTTTCAGGTGAGATGACAAAAGACTGAGATGTCTGGCACCTTGCTGTCCTCAAGAAGACCCGTAATCCCCAGCAGAAGTGTTAAGACCGGTCCCTCTGGTGGTGAAAAGCACTCGTGGCAGTACTATGTAAAAGTGCTTGTGCAGTGCCACATAAAAGCACCCAGTACACTCTGTAAAGTGGTTGGCATATGGAAGGGCATCCAGCTGTAGAAACCATGCCAAATCAGACTGGAGTCTGGTGCAGTTCA
>NC_068984.1:17187083-17197803 GCF_001194135.2 Octopus bimaculoides
ACCATGCCAAATCAGACTGGAGTCTGGTACAGCCTTCCAGCTTGCCAGCCCTGGTCAAACTGTCCAACCCATGCCAGCATGGACAATGGATGTCAAATGATGATGATGATTAGTAGATTCTTGCAGTTATATTTACTAATAGTGTGGTGGTCCAGACAAATGACAAGTGCTTGAAAAGTGTTTCAGTTAGTACTCAAAGAATTGAGAATACATTCATGTAAATCCCATCTCAAGACTTAAGTCAGTATTCAAGGAATAAAATATTAATATTTTGGGGTGTCTAACATTAAGCATGAGGGAGAATGAAGCATTGGTAACACTGATTACTCATTGACACAGCATGATATAAAGTACTAAGTTAAAGAAAAGCTTCAAAATACGAAAACTTAAAATATTGAATTCAGATCTGTGACAACATCTGAGAAATGGATGTGGCAGAGTGACTCTGAAGGAAGGCGGCAAGATGGCAGAAACGTTAGCATGCCAGGCAAAATGCTTAGTGGTATCTTGTCTGTCTTTATGTTCTGAGTTCAAATTCTGCTGAGGTCGACTTCGCCTTTCATCCTTTCGGGGTCAATAAATTAAGTACCAGTTGCGTACTGGGTCGATCTAATCAACTGGCCCCCCTCCCCCAAAATTCCAGGCCTTATGCCTAGAGTAGAAAAGAATGACCCAGAAGGGGTATTGTTTTATAGGTAGATCTAATTGCTTTTCTAATCAAGAAAGAAATACCTTCACAAGAATTCCAAATTGATGTTCTTTGTAATTCCTACTAACTATTATGAAAGCTGAATCGGCACTACTTTCTCAGTCTTAAAAAGCTAAATTCATTATGTCAAATTTGTCCTAAACTTTCAACTTTTTCAATGGTCCATACAGTTGAACATCAAAGTTAAATCACCACCATCAACAGCATCATTTCACATCCATTTTCTATTGTAGGCATGTGTTGGATGTACCGACAGGAGTTAGCGAGCCAGAGGACTGAGCTAAACTGAAGTGTTTGCTCTGGCAAGTTTTCTACAGCTGGATGCTCTTCTTAACATCAGAGTGTACTGTATGCTTTTTATGTGGCACTGGCATTAATGAGATCACCAAATAACTTGCAAGACAAAATCACCTCAACTGAGGGGGTGTAGTAGTGAGGGAGGTGACTTTGTGCCCTGTGACAAGAGGTTAAAGCATGATAGGACAGGAACAAGTGTCTTGCTGTAGAGGAGATACATGGCTACCCCATGAAAATTAACTATACTAATTACATTCCAATATAATTTTCTATGTTCTTCAGTATATGTCAGTTTAGTATTCCCTTTATTGTGTTCTAAAAGTGTGAAACATCATCATCATCATCATTTAGCGTTGGTTGTCCATACTGGCATGGGTTGGACGATTTGACTGGGCTGGTACGCTGGAAGGCTGTGTCAGGATCCAGTCTGATTTGGCATGGTTTTCTATGGCTGGATGCTCTTCCTAACGCCAACCATTCTGAGAGTGTAATGGGTGCTTTCATGTGCCACCAGTACGGGGGCCACTTGCCATTATCTCTATATCTATTTTGACAAATGTTAATGATAAAATGTATAATCTTAATGACAAAAAATGGATTTAACACAGAGTCATTAAAATATTTGTCTTAAGAGAAAAAGCCGTATTGTCCAAGTGTTAGAACCACATATCATAAAAGGCCCGTAATGCCAACCACTCCGAGAGTGTAATGGGTGCTTTTATGTGCCACTGGCACGGGTGCCATTTGTGTGACACCAGTATCTGCCACAACTGCAATACTGCTTGGCTCGATTGGTCTTCTTCTCAAGCATGACATAATGCCAAAAGTCTTGTTTATTGCCTCCATGAGGCCCACCTGATGAAATATTATAAAAAGTAGCCAAATCATTTGTATAAGCAACTTACCTTTGATTCCTTCTGGAATCAAACTAAGCAATTTTTCACTCCATGATGTACCCAAAAGCACATCTGCTCCTTCATGGTATAATCGATTGGCCATCACTGGTGCATTGCCACCGAGAGTCCATTGTTTGTCCTTTAAAATGTCTGCATTTGACCATAATGCTTCAAACAACGAAGAGTTATGAACATAACGCCTGGACAATAGAATAAAGCATCAGATTAAATTAGATAAGGAGGTCAAACAAAAATAAATTTTACAAAAACCAAAGCGCTAAGAAAAGAGAAAATGTTTCAAAAAGAATGCATGTGTAGTAAATTAATCTAATATTCTGAATATTGTTAGTAATTAAGTGACATAGTCTCAATCAATTCTTTTGTAGATCAGCAATTCAGACATGGCTAATCCACATTACTCCATATAGAGCACAGTTCTTTCCTGGTTTCTCTGGTGTATATATTTCTCCCTGGATGGGATGCTGGTCCATTGCAGGGTTACTCATTTTTACCAGCTGAGCAGACGGGAGCAGCATGATTTGAAGTGTTTTACTCAAGAATACAATGTGTTGCCCAGTCCAGGAATTGAAACCACAATCTTATGATCATGAGTCCAACACCCCTAACCACTAAGCCATACACATCCAGACAAGTGTTATAATTTGGCCTGAGAGAATAATACAATCTTTATCAACAGTAGATGGTAACGAAGGGTTTAAAGTGTGACAGCCAGAATTTGCTTCATTGTCTCCTGACAAGTCTGTGTCAGAAAGACTGAATGGAAATGTTAAATCTAGGAAAAAGAAAGACTTTGTGAAGTGATGTCTGCCATAGGATCATGAATTACTTGATTTTTAACCCAATCAAGCATAATAAAAACATACAAGCAGAAATTATTTTTCAAATTGTCAATGTCACTTTAAATATCTTTTATCTTTTACTTGTTTCACTCATTTGACTGTGGCCATGCTGGGGCACCACCTTGAAGGGTTTTAGCCAAAAAAATTGACCCCGAGACTTATCTTTTTTAAGCCTGGTATTTGTTCTATCAGTCTCTTTTGCCAGACTGCTAAGTTAGAGGGATGTAAACACACCAACACCAGTTGTCAAGCAAGTGAAATCGAAGTCAAATTCGATGACAGCACCGCATGACTGGCATCCGTGCTAGTGGAGCACTAAGAGCACCATCCAAGCATGATCGTTGCCAAAGCAGCTGACTGGCTTCCATGCCGGTGGCATGTAAAAAACACCATTTGAGCATGATCGTTACCAGTGTTGTCTTACTGGCACTTGTACCGTGGCACATGAAAAAGAATAATATTCAAGCAAGGTCATTGCCAGTGCTGCTGGACTGGCTCCTGTTCAGGTGGCACGTACAAAAACATCATTTGAGCAAGGCCGTTGCCAGTACCGCCTGACTGGCCCTCATGCCAGTGGCATGTAAAAGTACCCACGACACTCTCGGAGTGGTTGGTGTTAGGAAGGGCATCAAGCTGTAGAAACTCTGCCAAATCTGACTGGAGCCTGGTGCAGCCATCTGGTTTGCTTTTACTGAATGCTCATTAGTCATAAATGACGAGAGAGAATCCATCATACATACACTTGACAACTGGTGTCGGTGTGTTTACATCCCAGTAACTTAGCAGTCTGGCAAAAGAGACTGATAGAATAAGTACTAGGTTTACAAAGAATAAGTCCTAGGGTCGATTTGTTCAACTAAAGGCAGTGCTTCAGCATGGCCACAATCAAATGACTGAAACAAATACAAGAATAAAAGAGTACACACACACTTCTGAATTAAAACCCAGTCCCTGTAATGTCATTAACAGTAATTAAGCTAATGTTAACACTAGCTACTGATATATATCTATGATTTTTAACACTGTTTGTCTATAAGAGATGCTATCTTGGGATGAATATTGCAGTTTATCAGGTCAGTGTTAACATTTTATGCACCCAGTACTAAAAAGTTATGTGGGTACAAAAATAGGTGAAATTCAAACTTTGTAGTCATCATCATCATCATCATTGTTTAATGTCCGCTTTCCATGCTAGCATGGGTTGGACAATTTGACTGAGGACTGGTGAAACCAGATGGCTACACCAGGCTCCAATCTGATTTGGCAGAGTTTCTACAGCTGGATGCCCTTCCTAATGCCAACCACTCAGAGAGTGTAGTGGGTGATTTTTATGTGCCACCGACACAAAGGCCAATCAGGCGGTACTGGCAACGGCCACGCTCAAAATGGTGTATTTTATGTGCCACCCGCACAAGAGCCAGTCCAGGGGCACTGGCAATGATCTCGCTCGAAAGTCCTTACACATGCCGTGGGCACAAGTGCCAGAAAGGTGACACTGGGCACAGGTGCCATCACAATTTCGCTTTCACTTGCCCCAATAAGTCTTCGCAAGCTAAGTTTCGTGTCCAATGAGGGAGACGACGTTGGCATGGGTGCCAGTATTTATACAATCAACACTAAAAAAAAAAAAAAAGAAACACAAAATAGAAAAAGTATAGCATTCACTTTTAGAAATTTATTCATTAAATTATAAAATTTACAGGTATTCAGTTCAAGTATTTCATAGTGACAGTGAATAGAAGGCTTAATTTTATATTGACTATATTCACCTAGCTGTTGGAAACAGATGTCTGATCTAGTTACCAGATGTAATAGCATTCTCTACTTGAGGTGATTTAGTGGTTTTCAGTATATCTCATCTTTCGTTTGCTTAATGCTATAAGACAAGGCAAAGCACCAGCCACTATAACCTTCTTGAGAGTTTTTGAGACAATAATATAGAATAAGTAAACTAACAACATAAAATGATTTTGCTATGCTTTTATTTACAAGAATGTTTCTATAGAAACGGGCGCAGGAGTGGCTGTGTGGTAAGTAGCTTGCTTACCAACCACATGGTTCTGGGTTCAGTTCCACTGTGTGGCACCTTGGGCAAGTGTCTTCTACTCTAGCCTCGGGCCGACCAAAGCCTTGTGAGTGGATTTGGTAGACGGAAACTGAAAGAAGCCCGTCGTATATATGTGTATATATCTATATGTGTGTGTGTGTGTGTGTGTGTGTGTTTGTGTGTCTGTGTTTGTCCCCGCAACATTGCTTGACAACTGATGCTGGTGTCTTTACGTTCCAATAACTTAGCGGTTCGGCAAAAGAGACCGATAGAATAATTACTAGGCAACCAAAGAATAAGTCTTGGGGTCGATTTGCTCGACTAAAGGTGGTACTTCAGAATGGCTGCAGTCAAATGACTGAAACAAGTAAAAGAGTAATAGAGTAAACTTATATATATATATATTAAAAAAAAAACTACATATATTTTTTATAAATGAAAAGTTTTTTCTTAATAAACAAGTTTGCGTATTTTACATTATCACATCATCGTTTAACGTCTGCCTTCCATGCTAGCATGGGTTGGACGATTTGACTGAGGACTGGTGAATCAGATGGCTGCACCAGGCTCCAATCTGATCTGGCAGAGTTTTTACAGCTGGATGCCCTTCCTAATGCCAACTACTCCAAGAGTGTGGTGGGTGCTTTTACATGCCACCGGCACGAGGGTCAGTCAGGCAGTACTGGCAATGGCTACACTCAAATGGTGTTTTTACGTGTCACCTGCACAGGAGCCAGTCCAGCGGCACTGGCAATGCCCTTGCTCGAATGTTGTTTTCCACGTACCATCAGCACAAGTGCCAGTAAGGCGACGCTGGTAACGATCACGCTCAAATGGTGCTTTTTACGTGTCACTGGCACAGGGGCCAGTCAGCGGCCCTGGCAACAATCATGCTCGGATGGTGCTCTTAGCGCTCCAGTAGCACGGATGCCAGTCATGCGGTGCTGTCATTGAATTTGATTTCGATTTCACTTGCCTCGACAGGTCTTCACAAGCAGAGTTTAGTGTCCAATGAAAGAAAGGTATGCCTAAGTGGGCTGGTTACACCACTGGCATAGGCCATATGGCAAATTCAGAAATAATTTGAGAGCAGCATTTTTGGAAGTGAGCATTACAATTTAACAGTGTATGAATAGTAATAATTAGTAAAAGTAAATTTGGAGAACAAACAACTAGCCAAAAGAAGCTAAAGAACAAAATCCTGTCAACTGTTTTAAAAGTATGTCAAAAGGCAACAATTTATATAATATCCTCAAAATATTCATCATCATAATCATTTTAACATCCACTTTTCCATGCCTGCATGGGTCAGATGGAATCTGTTGAGGCAGATTTTCTACATCCAGACGCTCTTTCTGTTGTCAAACGTCCTTTGTTTCTGAGCAAGGCAATATTTCCCATGGCCAAACATATCGGAAATGAATGACATTGCTTGTGTGACAATGGCATTTATTTATAACTATCATGTGATGTCAAGACAAGGAGACACAAACATAAATGCATGCACATATACAATATTCAACTGCAATATAGCTAATGCATTAGTCTTCTGCCATAACACAATAGCTTAAACATTGGTTTCAAATTTTGGTACAAGGCCAGCAATTTCAGGAGTGAGGTGGGGGGAAATTGATAATTTGCCTCCAGTGCTCAGCTGGTACTTATTCTATCAACCCTGAAAGGATGAAAGGCAAAGTTGACCTTGGTGGAATTTGAACTCAGAACGTAAAGATGTCACTAGGCATTTTGCTCAGTGTACTAATGATTCTGCCAGCTTGTCACCTTCACAGTAATTTAAATGTTAAAACATTTTCATTTAAATCAATTATAATCAATTAAAAATGGTTAATATGAACAAAAGACTGCCATGTAAAAAACCCCCAAAAACCCAAAGATTTTCAAATCAACTTTTATAAAAATTTACAAATAACTCAAGATTCAAAATAAACTTTTTAACAAGATGAAATCTTCAATAATTTTTTTAAAGAAGTGTCAAAATGTCTAAGTAAAAATAAGTGAAATATAATTACTAAGAAAAATTTAGTAATATACATTAAACAATAAATTTCAATTCATTTATTCAGTTAACAACTTTAAGAGAAACATGAATGTGACATACTTTCATCTGTCCTGAATTATTTGAAGTTTTGAAATATTTAATTTTTATACTTGCAAAGAAATACTGTGCAGGAGCTTATTTCTTTAACTTGAGAATCTTGGAAATAGTGTATACATCAGCTATTTAAAACCGACATTTTTAGATATTTTTCTTGTCAATAATCTATGGATGATATAGATGAGATGCATATAGTATCCTATCTATATCATCTGTTCTATATTATAATCATCACATGATTATAAGGTCTGTTCTATATTATAATCCTCACATTGTTTCACATTTATAATAATGGTATAATTAGAGTGGGTTATTAACGTTATTTATTTTGATCACCGACATTAATCACTTAAGGCTCAACCAGATAGCATTCTATACCTCACTGTCAAACCATCTTAAATGTGTCCTTATCATTACTGAACTTTTAATTTTTCTTTCTACAGGGTGTCCACAAGGTCTGGGTACAAAGGAGTAAATAAAATCATAACATAAACAATTAAATATAAGAAATAATAATTTCTTAAAGTATGTGTTAATCCCCATGTACCCAGACTTTGTGGACACCCTGTATAGATATTGACTGAGCTTTCAGAAATATGTCACAATGTTTCCTAGAAAGGAAATCTCTCTGACACTGCTACCAACACCTTTAATATAATGAAAACAATTACATAATCTTCATTTTCACACTTTGGATATTTAACTCTCCTCAATGACCACATGTATCGTTTTTACAAAACCCAGTGGTCTCTGGTTCCTGAAAAGTTCAGTAAAAACGAAGTTGTTGCCCTTTATATAACTTATGGTTATGCCTGACAAAACTTTCTGAAAAAGATATCCACAAATGGGGTCCACTCATCCTTAACCGGGACTTAAAATTTCCTGTCGGGTTACTCAGATTATCAGGTGTTGAATATCTTCACAACCTTCACTACATCAATACAGGTGTTACTTAACTCCCTCACTACCTTTTCTACCCACAGCAGAAGTGTGAAGTCTGGTCCTTTCTGGTGGTGTAAAGCACTCGTGGTAGTACCACGTAAAAGCGCCCGAGTGATACTACGTAAAAGCACCCGCGCAATGCCACGTAAAAGCACCCACTACACTCTGTAAAGTGGTTGGCGTTAGGAAGAGCATCCAGGGGAGGGAGGACTTATGTAAGCTGTTGTCAGAGATAATTCGGTTCGTTAAAAGCTCGTTCCCTGAACCCCGCTCTCGAAAGTAAAAGTTTTTTTTTTCTGAAGAAAACCCCTTTCCTTTTATTTATTGTTACTCATAGAGTGAGCAAGTGAGAGAGATTACACAACTTTGAAACAGACTTTATGAAAGCTGAAAATGGAACATTGTTTTGAAGGAAGTTAATTGTACCTTCTTTATTTGTTATTAATTACTGTAATTCATCTATGAAAATACTTGACACACTTAGGGAGTCAATTTCACCCTAGAAATTTGCGATCCTTCGGTAATATATAAAATCGGCATTCTTTCCATAAAATTTGTGTTACGAAAGCATTCACTATACCCTGCTTTATTTACGTCCTTTGCTTTTCATTACCCGCTCAGTTGAGGACCTACAAGAAACCTTATTTAAGAGGGTCGTCCTCTGAACACCTATCTCAATAGTTTCATTAATTTATCTGTGAAATCTCTTACCCTCCACACTAAACAAACTTATTTAATTACAGTAGTTTGTCCTGTCGATTGAGAGAGAGAGAGAGAGAGAGAGACAGAGAGAGAGAGAGAGACAGAGAGAGAAAATCGTTATTTGACATAAATCAGTTTGGGTAGACAAAACAAACTTCAGCATATTGTCCAACGAATTACGATTTGAAGATGTGGTTATACATAAAATTTTTTGTTTATTCAGCACGTTAGAGAACCATTTTTCTCTAAAGTGTCTTGTTACATTTAGGTCTCTATCATGACATATATCGAACCAACAGTAGTCTCTGCATGATCGCTCGAGCGAATAGAAACAGTAACCAAACGTTCCCCTTAAAACCTTACCGTCGTCTTAAAAAAAAATAATAATAAGATGGGACAATTTAAGCTGGAATGCTTTTGATCATAAGTCTCCTCAGTCAGGTCTAAACAATAACAACTTGAATTTACGAACTTTGTTTACTGAATTTTGCTGACGCAGGTCATCACACTTTTCTCGGAGTCAGGTTTTCTTTTGTTGAGCAGGTCAGATGGCTAAACATATAAGCTCTCTCAATGGTTCATCATAAAAGCAAGCTTTCAGTGAATTGGGCTCGTGTCCCTGTCCCTCTTCCCGATAGAGTAGTTTCACTTCAAGGAAAGACAAGTTTCACAACTTCACTTTCTCCGTTCTATAGAGAAGAGCCCAAACGTCTAAGCAAGAAATAAAATAATAACTAGAATTCAATTATTTTAATTAGCCTCTATAGCATTTAGAGAAAAAGATGGACAACATTAAATGCTCAACCCTTCACGCTTCGTTGGTTTTGTATGGTACATCTCTGCTTTGCTATCTAAGATAGTCGAAGAGAATAATATCGTATTCTAAATTACCCAACAAATTTCTAATTTTCTAGTTCAACACAAATTTCCAATTTTCTATACAACAAAAGCTGAAAATATTACCAATTACTATCATGTGGTTATAAAACACGAAGGTCAAACATAATCGGCTTGTAAAGATTATATTTGTAAACATTTGCAGCTGTCGGTGTTAGGTTTCAATTTCATAAAAATTCGAATTTCTGTAAAGTCAGCAAAACGGTAACATCTTAACTTTTCGCGTTTATAAATATGTTAAATCTAAATGCAACAACTTTGAGAAATAAACTTTTTAGTATAAGACATGATGAGTTGATGATATAAATTACTTACTCTGCTGCGGCTCCGTAGGTGAAGAAATAAGTGAATAATTCTTCTAATTCAACAAAAGAACTGATTGATTCGTGATGAACATTAGAATTGTTCGATGGAACTAATCCCAGTTTTTGGAATAAAGCTAAAGCACCGACAGTCAAGTCGAGACATCCACCAAGTCCTAGTGCCACTCGAGGCCTTGAAAGATTATCAACTTTTTTTTCAGCCCGGAGAAGACCAGATAGAATCTCATCGAGACCGTGTTTAGTTTCATTGATTCCGCTGCTGTGTTTATTAAAATAGTAATAATAATAAACAGCAATGAATAAAACAACTGCAGGTACTATAACACCGCTGATTGCCTTCCAGTTATTCAGCTGCATTGTGGAATAAATGTCAGCAGTGAACTAACTTTCCTAACAGCATTAAATTGCAGTCCTTCTTTGACCCGATCTGTTATTTGCCAACGTAGTCAATGTGAAGGTAACGTCGTAATATGGTCGGGGTGCGCGTTGCTACAAAACCGGCGTGGAAAATTCAAAACGAAATTTTTACGTTTCTAATTTTTAATGCAACACTCTAATAAAGTAAAAATTATTTTTGCATGTCAGTGAACAGGTGGCAGTTTCAAAGCGACGAAAATATTTTGACAAATTAAATTTAAATGTTGAAGTGAATCTAATGGTTTTTGTGTGTTTTTAAATGGTTTATAAACATCTTCCACGCTGCAATTGTTTTTGTTTTAGCACACGATCTCAGATCAGGTCGCTTGCTATGCAAGTACATCTCCGTAACAGCTTATATAATTTCTTAAAAAAAAAAATTACCATTTTCTTAATTGTAATATAAACCGGCGGAGGCAGAGTGTAAGCACCCCACACCCTTCTTTTTTTTCCATAAATTTCCTCTGATTCTTATGGTTTTGATATAGGAGATTACGATTTTGCAAAAAAAAAA
>NC_068984.1:17198747-17199475 GCF_001194135.2 Octopus bimaculoides
GGAGTTGTTAGCTAACTCCTCCTACATCATTTTATTGCTTTTGATGAAACTTGATACGTGAGTAGAACTCATATCTGGAAACCTCGTGACATACTTAGATTGTTGAAAAAAAAATCGATAATAGGGCCCCTGGAAGGGATCCTTATATTTACTACATCATCATCATCGTTTAACATCCGCTTTCCATGCTAGCATGGGTTGGACGATTTGACTGAGGACTGGCAAACCAGATGCCTGCACCAGGCTCCAATCTGATCTGGCAGAGTTTCTACAGCTGGATGCCCTTCCTAACGCCAACCATCTCAAATGCAACACAGTGGAAGAAATAGTTCACTGACAGGTCGCGGTACTTGAGGATTGAACCTGCCTTCAGCATTGATGAGTGCTTCAATGTCTGTCTGGAATTGTTAACATGCCTGCACTAAATGGTCCTCACTCATTTCAGACATCACCTGATCACTGGCTTCTTTCAGTAAAGCTATGGCATTGGGAAGAAGTTGATTGGTCTCTATTTGAATGTCAGCTACTTTTTTTCAACTACAAATTTAATCGTCATGCTCTCCAACGCCGTTGACTGTTCACCAATTTATCAAGCTATTCCTGAAAACAGGAGACATAAAAAAATCGTCAAATTTAGACTGTTTATGATGATGATGATGCAGACGATGGTGGTGGTGGTGGGGATAATTGTGGTGGTGGTATGCCAAGAATGACTGAATGTCTTTTAA
>NC_068984.1:17199485-17202686 GCF_001194135.2 Octopus bimaculoides
TGAAAAAAAAAAAAAAAAAAACCCACTTATTTCTTCCATAGGTATTTAATTGGTTTTTAATTTAAAAAAAAAAATGTGAGGTGACATGACATAAACTGTTTTATTCACCACTCCTAAAACCATCATGATTGCTGGAAACTCAATGTGCATCACTATGGTGACACCAAAAGGATCTGCACATAACCATCTGTCAATTCTTCTGTAAGACTTTTACTTTTGATTGAAGTGTTTCTCATCACAAAAGAATCAAAGCATGCCATATCCATAAATGTTTTTAAATTTATGGGTAACTACTTGATTAACTTGTGTTTTCCTGTCTTCAGTACATACGACTTGAATTTAGTGTCCTTGTGCACCACAGTTCTGATAGTCCACTCTGATGCTTAAGTTCTTTGGTGATGGCTCTCATTGATTTTTCTGGTATGAAGAGAGTAATATACCGGTAACTAAGTGTCTTCTGATACCCTTTCCACTCTGTAGTTTTGTGACCAGTGAACTCAAATTTACTGAGAATAGTATTAAGGTAAAGGGTAAAGACCTCCTTTGGTTATGAACGACCATGAGATTGCACCTAGAAAGTTCCCCTCCAAGACGCAAGTCTGGGAAAGGTCGTTTATGGAAGACCAGCATACTAGTCTCTCCTCTCCACGCCACTGATGTTATCCAATGGAAAGGCAAAGGCTGATACAGCTTGGCACCAGTAACGTCGCAACTCATTTCTACAGCTGAGTGAACTAGAGCAACATGAAGTGTCTTGCTTAAGAACCCAACACACAGCCCGGTCTAGGAATTGAACTCACAACCCCATGATTGTGAGCCTGATGCTTTAACCATTGAACCATGTGTCTTCAATTCATTAGGTAGAATTACCAGCATAGGTTTCATTAAATACCAGCATAGGTTTCATAGAAATACCAGCATAGATGGTTTCATGGCTCTTCAGGTACAGATCACTAAGGTCTGGTTACAGATAGGTGGGAAGGGGACATTTTTGGTGCAATGTCATTGGGGCTGCTATGTGGGGCTTCAAGGATGTAACTTCTAAAATCCTCTGATTATTAAATTTGTTATTTTATTGCCGTGATATCAATGACAACACACACTGTCATTGATATCACAACAGGCTGCCATATTTATTCTGTATTTTCTGTCAATGAGACATGAAACTCTGACTGCGGTTACACTTCTTACATCAACCTGCTTTCTTGTATCATTTTTCTATTTTGGGTACTGGTCAAATATAACAAATAAACACTGTTGTTCCATCCTATTTTCCTACTGTCACTCAATCTGTAATTGTTTCATGAGTCAGCCTTCTACATCCATATTATCTCTTTACTCTAAAAAAAAAAAACATGAATACATCCAGTATATATATGCACATATGTGTATATTTGTTTTTGTGTGTGTGTATGTGGTTGTCTGTCTGTCTCTCTCTCTCTCCCCACACACACTCAAACACATATTCTACTATATAAATGTGAGTGTATGTGATTATGTGTGTTTAGTGCCGAAAGGCTCTAAAATGAAGTGCCCTCAAGAAAAACAAATTTCATTTTCAAAATCTATGTCTCAAAGAGAATGTTGTCCATAAATAATAATAAAACAGATATAATTTGCTATGAGAAATAACTCAACATTTGGATTTACAAATCTCCTGTTGTCTTTCTGTCACCACCAACCTATCTCTACTAGTTACCTCACTCCTTGTCACTTTCTCTCTGTATATAAGTATTATTTCTAACACATTGCTTTCATTTTGTTTAAAACTTCATCTTCTAATGTTTACTTTCATTTTATCACTGTTTTCTGATTGAGTTGAAATGATCAAATTTAAACTTCTGCAACATTTTGCTACAATTTTTCTGAAATAAATGTTTGATAAACTCAGATTCAGCATCAAAAAGTACATCAATATACCAAATTTGAAAATTTTTACTCAATCTTAAAATTTCAAAATCTGTGATAGCAATAGAAAAGTTCTTGCTATTCGTCTATCTCTTTCATATTTTGCTTTTCTCATGGTAAAATTTTCCCTTCTCTATATATAGTTACCACTAGTGGGGAGGGTGCTACGTCAGAAATTTTTTAGAGGTTGTTTTAATATTGTGTAAAAGGAAACAGACATATAAAAAGAAAATTTATACATAAACTTGATTGGGTTGCGTTTTAGCCACTGCCGAGTAGTGTGTTTAAATTGTTCACTGAACACTGCTGCAAACTCACCCTTGTTTTTCAAAGATCCCACTTAAATCATAAAATAAGTGGGGAAAATCTACCCTATTTTTCAAATCCTGGTAGCAACACTGTAGCTGGAAGCAGGATAATAATCTAATTCTACACTTTATCACATTCAAGAATATAAACACGTTTTTAAGCACAACACATGCGGAGTCAAGAAGAAACACTACCTTTCACCAGGGTCAGCACTGTTGTGCCATGTAAGCACTATAATAGCGCAAGTCAGATGGTTGTCTATTCAACTGCCACTGAGCTGACCACCTTTCTGCGATAGTGTATTTAACAATGTGAAACTAAGTACACTCTTGGAGTGGTTGGCGTTAGGAAGGGCATCCAGCTGTAGAAATCATGCCAAATCAGACTGGAGTCTGGTGTAGCCCTCCAGCTTACCAGCCCTGGTCAAACCGTCCAACCCATGCCAGCATGGACAATGGATGTTAAATGACGATGATAATGATGATGATGATGATTTCAAAAGTTAACTTAAAAGCTAAATCGCTAATGAAAATGTTAACTTCGTTAATTAACAATTAACGGTTTGGTGCCCAGGTTTGATAGTGATACCACAATACCCACCATTGAAATATACACAAGTAGATTTGCTAGTAGGCTGTTATGTCGGTGAATATAGGTAGGTAAATGGATATGGAGGTAAACTGATAGGTAAGTAGATTGATAGGTACATGGGTAATACTGGCAGACAAGCACACACACACATACACAAAAGATGGAAACACGTGAACATATGCACACACGCACACTTCACACATACATACACACACACAACAAGGACACATATGGAGATACACATCCATACATAACAGATGCATGTACAGTCACACAAACCTATACATTTCGACACTCAAACACGCACACACACACACACAAACATGCACACAGAAACATGAATATGCAGAATATATATAAACGTAGACACACATATATACATACATACAAACA
>NC_068984.1:17203703-17205694 GCF_001194135.2 Octopus bimaculoides
CTTTCAGTTTCCGTCTACCAAATCCACTCACAGGGCTTTGGTCGGCCTGAGGCTATTGTAGAAGACACTTGCCCAAGGTGCCACGCAGTGAGAATGAACCCGGAACCATGTGGTTGGTAAGCAAGCTACTTACCACACATAAATAAATAAATAAATATATATATACACATATACATACGCGCACACACACATATATGCATGCACATACATACATACATAATTCTTCGCTTAGTTTTGAACAGGGGCAGCTGATGAAGGAAATATTCTCTATGTGGCCTGTTTGTTTTCTGTGCTCTGTTTATGTTCTGTTTTTCATTTCGCCCACGTTTTTTGTGACGTCCTGTACCCAGATATGCATCAATATATACATGTAGATGTAGGTATGTACATACATGTACGTATATTTGCATATACTCACATATTATTTGTATTACATACATACATACAAACATACATACATGCATGTGCATGCGCACAAACAAGCAAAAAGGATGCAGCTCGGATAACGGACAGGGTCAACGACTATTGAAAAGGTCGCAAGACGCAACGAAAATTTTAGGGAAAATAAATAAGTAAATGAGTGGAAACTTTACCGATGTATGTGTTTAATAAGAAGGTACTAAAAGAGAACTACTCTTCCCAGACACAACAAAACAAACGATATGTATATCTCTCTCTCTGTATATCTATACTCATGGGAGACAACTCTAGATGCATTTCAGTCAAAAGTAATCCTTTCAGAGCGGTCACGCTGTTTACATCTGATCCAAACAGGTCCAGTAAAATGACTACGTTCATCCCTAAAATTGAGAAGCTTTCATCATGTGTCACACGTATCCTTGGATGCAATCCAGGCCATATGACACTTCAGGGTACAAATACATATTTAGTTGGTAAAGGAAATAGGTACAGTAAACTTTATTTCTTTCTTTCACTTGACACTATCAGTTGTTTAGTTTCATGTTTGATGCGATGGTACAGACGTATGATGAAAGGCGCTATATGTGTTACTCGCTTATCTTCTTTTCTATTGCATAGTCTACTTAGACCCACATTACGCAACGTGGTGTACTTATATTACAGAGAATGTCTTTATGCGGATATGTCAGTCTTCTATCCATTCGCTACTCAGTCAGTGTTTTACATAATCTATTGGCATAAGTTTAGTACCGCTACTCCAACTTAATGTTTTTTTCACAATTTTACCACTTATTGTTACTAATTCAAATACAAGGTCAGCAATTTTTAAGAGGAAGTGCTTAAGTCGATGCCATCGAGGGTGTAAATTACGATTACATCGGAATATGATGTGAAAAGAAAAAATATGAGCACACACATAGTTACTGACAACACATTACAGTTTTTTTTCCCGAAATTTCAGGTTTCGTTTTGGAGGTATATGTGATGTGTATCAGTATGTAGGTGTACGAACCCATAAAATTTGTTTTTTCTTATTAAAATTAAATTCCAATATAATCGTAATCTACACAATCGGAAATTAAAAAAACTAGGGGTGTGTGGGGCAAAATGAGTAACTATCGATTTCTCGTTATTTTCTACCTACTTGTTTGAACTGATTACGCTGCACGTATCGCGTTATTATTTTGTACTGTTGCATCATCCCGAGGAGTAAAAATTGGGGCACTATCATGCTATTAGCTGTCAGAAGTGAAAGTGCTCACTGCTAGTGAAGTATCTGTCTGTCTGCCTGCATGCCTGTTGCTGGCCTGTCGATTCTTTGACTACTGACAGCTAATACCATGACTGGCCGGAGCGAGCTATATGTCTGTCTGTCTGTCTGTCTCTCTCTCTCTATCTATCTATTACTCGAATGTTCGCGCGTCCGCGCTAGCTAGTCGTGAGTGGTCGATCCTATTATTTTTTAACTTCAAACTTCATTTGTTTTCTATTTTGATAAATTCTCTCTGTTGAAAATTATATTTTTATATTTTAAATAATTTGCAATTTCAGGAAATATGTTTTTATATTAA
>NC_068984.1:17205798-17206777 GCF_001194135.2 Octopus bimaculoides
AGTGAGCACTTTCACTTCTGACAGCTAATAGCATGATAATGCCAAAATTGGTCAGCGTAGGTGTTGTTAAAGTTGAAAAAAAAAAACCAAAACAAACATTCAGGTGGCAGGTCCTCTTTTTTCAAATTTCTCCTCAACTTTGACTTTAATTGTGGTTGCTAATAAAATATCTAGTTAGCTTTTGGTGTTTAACAATCAATATTATTTTTCTCTATTGGATTTCAAGTCAATTTTTTTCCACTCTAATGTCTAATTTAATAATTTTCAAGTTTCAAAGATATGATGTCTAAAATGGGGTAAAATGAGTAATGTCTGATTTCAATAACGTCTTCTCTTAAACTGCACGATGAGTAAATTATATAACGAAGAAAACACTCCAGCGAATCGCGAAGAAGCTGTAGATGATATTTTATGTTGAGTTTTATTTTCTGTTTAGTCGTGTTTCTTTAATTTCATATCATGTGCCATTACCCCCCGACCCTGTTTCATTTGATCTAGATATTTATTTATGTATTAATCTTTTGCATTTCTGCATTTCCAATCTTTCTGATATTAAAAGATAAGTATTGATGTCTTACTCATTTTGCCCAACCCAAATTTGTCTTATATGCTCCAAAAGAACGGCAATAAAGAAGGCCATTTGCTTAATTGATATAGTTTTTGTAAGGTAGTGACCATATACAAAAAAATATATTTCGTATCAAAGTAAAAAAAGCAATAAAAACACCTCATTTTTACCCTCTCCTACATATTTTTCTGAAACTCCGGATCTTTTTTAAAACGGGGGCCACATTTTTCATTAACGAAACACTTTGAAACTTGGAACACTGGTAGAATGTGTCATATAAAACATCTTTTTCTCTTAGTCTTCTTAAAAAAAAAAAGAAATCCCTAAATTATTCCATGTTAAAGTTGTCGTATTTCTGTAATTTCAACCAATCACTGACGTCCATTCAGCCGATATACATTAAGTGCCGAC
>NC_068984.1:17207263-17210800 GCF_001194135.2 Octopus bimaculoides
AAATGGATATCATTTTTGAAGAAATTTTATTCGAGTACACTTCAGATGGTGTAGATTCTGACTATATCGAAAATTGTTGTGAAAAAATTTTCCGAGAGAACTTTAACATGGAATAATTTAGGGATTTCTTTTTTTTTTAAGAAGACTAAGAGAAAAAGATGTTTTATATGACACATTCTACCAGTGTTCCAAGTTTCAAAGTGTTTCGTTAATGAAAAATGTGGCCCCCGTTTTAAAAAAGATCCCCATTTTTCCGGAAGTTATGAAGCGATAAAGTCGGTGGGACATATATGAGGAGGTATGCCAGATCAGTTTTGACTTTTCTTTCTGGAAATATTTTTCTGATTTATGTTCTACAAAGTTACCCATCAGAAAAAAAATTTCCAAAAGAAAGTCAAAATGAAAACATCATGGGAAGAGGTGGGGAAAAGATTCCCTCTCCACTCTGCAAAAAACGGACAAATTGCCTAAAATCTACACACCCTAAGAAATCCCAGATTTTTGTGCTGTAGACTCATGTAACTAAAATATTCCTCATTTCGAAGTAGGGCTAAAACCTTCTTTCTTGAATATTTTAAGCTACCCCAGTTTCTGTCGATGCCAGATCACTTGTTTATTTTTTAAACAATGGAACTCAAAGTAGATAACGCTATTAATGTAAAATATTGGGTTTAAACTACCCTTTTGGCTGGCAAAGATGAGTTGTACACACTGAATCCCCGAAGAACTATATTCATTGTACGCATATCTGTGGAGTCCTCATCATCATCGTTTAACGTCCGCTTTCCATGCTAGCATGGGTTGGACGATTTGACTGAGGACTGGTGAACCGGATGGCTACACCAGGCTCCAATCTGATTTGGCAGAGTTTCTACAGCTGGATGTCCTTCCTAATGCCAACCACTCCGAGAGTGTAGTGGGTGCTTTTACGTGCCACCAGCACGAGGGCCAGTCAGGTGGTACTGGCAACGGCTATGCTCAAAATGGTGTATTTTACATGCCACCTGCACAGGATCCAGTCCAGCGGCACTGGCAACAACCTCGCTCGAATGCCTTTTCACGTGCCACCGGCACAAGTACCAGGAAGGCGACGCTGGCAACGATCACGCTCAAATGGTGCCATCTACGTGCTACCAGCATGGAAGCCAGACAGCTGCTCTGGCAACAATCACGCTTGGACGGCGCTCTTAGCGCTCCACTGGTACAGGTGCCATCACGATTTCGCACCAACAGGTCTTTGCAAGCTGAGTTTAGTGTCCAGTGAAGGAGACGTTGGCATGGTTGCCAGTCGTCGGAGTATTCATTAATTTCATGAGCAAATTGTTCCATTGATTGGATCAACTGGAACACTTGTCTTAACCAACAGTGTCAGTTACTCCATTACTCTACACTAATTCCTACACTCAGTCCATTATTCCCACAATACTTACTCTTTTATCCTAGAAGGGCAGATTGTCTCTGTGTTGGTCTGAGACACACCTTGGGGGATGAAACAAATTAATGTAGAAAGTTGATGAATGCAGAAGATTTGGTTTTCATCCCAGCAGCATTAATATGGAAGGACTGTGGTTGGTGTGGGGTGGGAGGTGGGAAGATGAGTTGTGAGCAGTGAGGTTGTAGAGGAGAATGACTATGAAGAGGAGTAACTTGAGTTAGTTGTCCTTGATGCAAAAAAAGATGTGGTTGTAGAGTTCAGAAAGTGATGGGGAAGCAGATATTTTTGGAGGAGCAGCGGGAAACTTTGAGCCTGACTAATTGGAACTCTATGTTGCTGATGTGCTGGTGAGAGAGGTGATTGTAGAGGGGTGAGTAGAATCTATATATGGCTTGACTGAAGAGCATAATATGGACAGCAAAGATGGATATTGATAACAGTCTAGAAATTTGTGTCTCGGTGACAAATAAGATGTGTGGTTTGCTGGATAGTAAAAAAACAATTATGTGAGACCTATGTTGGATTGGGAAGACACATTGGATATGTTGTTGTTGTTGGCACTCTGTCGCTTATGACGTCGAGGGTTCCAGTTGATCCGATCAACGGAACAGCCTGCTCGTGGAATTAATGTGCAAGTGGCTGAGCACTCCACAGACATGTGTACCCTTAACGTAGTTCTCAGGGATATTCAGCATGACACAGTGTGCGACAAGGCTGGTCCTTTGAATTACAGGCACAACAGAAACAGGAAGTAAGAGTGAGAGAAAGTTGTGGTGAAAGAGTACAGCAGGGTTCGCCACCATCCCCTGCTGGAGCCTCGTGGAGCTTTAGGAGTTTTCGCTCAATAAACACTCACAACGCCCGGTCTGGCAATCGAAATCGCGATCCTATGACCGCGAGTCCGCTGCCCTAACCACTGGGCCATTGCGCCTCCACACACATTGGATAAATGTAGTCGTAAATACACTGGGTGTAAAAAAGGAAAAAGACAGGTTAGTCACAACTGGAAAGCCTTTTGATCATTAGCCTGCTTGATCAAAATCTGACTTGGTCTAAACAATAACTTAGGATTGTTAAAGATGATTGCATACATCTGAATAAATCTAAGTACAACCCCTAATTACACTTAACCCAATTATGCTATAAATAGCATATATAAATAACAAGCAATACCTGGGAATGTTAGCACACCAGGCGAAATGCTTAGCAGTATTTCGTCTGTCTTTACGTTCTGAGTTCAAATTCTGCTGAGGTCGACTTTGCCCTTCATCCTTTCGGGGTTGATAAATTAATCACCAGCTGCATACTGGGGTTGATCTAATCAACTGACCCCCTCTCCAAAAATTTTGGGCCTTGTGTCTAGAGTATAAAAAAATATATACATTTTCTTAAGGTGGCGAGCTGGCAGAAACATTAGCATGCCGGGCGAAATGCTTAGCGGTATGTCGTCTGTCTTTACATTCTGAGTTCAAATTCTGCTGAGGTTGACTTTGCCCTTCATCCTTTCGGGGTCGATAAATAAAGTACCAGTTGTGTACTGGGGTTGATCTAATCGACTGATCCTTCCCCCAAAATTTTGGGCCTTGTGCCTAGAATAGAAAAGAATATTTTCCATGTTTTTCAAAGAAGACTGAAAGCAAACGCCCTCACATGTGGAACAAGCGGGCACCTTCACATGTCAGTGATGCTCATTTACAACCGTCATGTGCTGTCTACACAAGGGTACACACACACACGTACACGCATACACACACACATGTGCGTGTGCGTGCACCCACACATACACACACACACGTTACATGCATATGTTAGGCCTCTTTCAGTTTCCATCTACAGAATTCACTCACAAGGTTTTGGTCAGCCTAGGGCTATAACAGAAGATTCTTGCCCAAGGTGTCACACAGTAGGACCAAATCCCAAGCCATATGATCGAGAGGCAAGCAACCTTCTTAACCACACAGCTACACCTTGGCAATAATTTCAAGTGTAGCCAGCTCACTTATTCGTATCTTTACTTCATTGGACACTAAACTCTGCTTGCGAAGACCTGTTGAGGCAAGTGAAATCGAAATCGTAATTGAACCATATTCGATGACTGGCAC
>NC_068984.1:17210810-17214665 GCF_001194135.2 Octopus bimaculoides
ATTGAACCATATTCGATGACTGGCACCTGTGCCAGTGGAGCACTAACAGCACTGTCCGAGTGTGATCATTGCCAGAGCAGCTGTCTGGCTTCCGTGCTAGTGGCATGTAAATAGCACCATTTGAGCGTGGTCGTTACCAGCGTCGCCTTACTGGCACTTGTGCCAGTGGCACAAAGAAAATCATTCGAGCGAGGTCATTGCCAGTGCCACTGGACTGGCTCCTGTGCAGGTGGCATGTAAAAAACACCATTTTGAGTGCGGCCGTTACCAGTACTGCCTGACTGGCCCTCGTGCTGGTGGCACGTAAAAGCACCCACTACACTCTTGGAGTGGTTGGCGTTAGGAAGGGCATCCAGCTGTAGAAACTCTGCCAGATCAGATTGGAGCCTGGTGCAGCCATCCGGTTCACCAGTCCTCAGTCAAATTGTCCAACCCATGCTAGCATGGAAAGCGAACGTTAAACGACGACGATGATGATGATGATGTTACCAGTTCACATGCAAAGTGTGATTAACTCTATTGCAAATGTTGCATGTCATAGTGATATTTTGTTCAACATTTGTAGGATGTTAAGCATATCATTAGGCTTGTCATTTCTAGCTGTATCTTGTTTGTTATCTCAAGTTATTTCTGCTGTCATCTTTTGCAAACACTTGTTGTGATCAGGTACATATTACAGAATGTGTTAAGATAAAAAATATTGTTTTAATTCATTGCAGTTATAACTTAATGATGAAAAATAGTCATAAGTGTTTATAATAATTCTCTCTCAGAAAAGGAAGAGAGAGAACTCTTGAAGTTTTAGTCAGTAAAAAACTAAATTGAGATACACTTATCTAGTTTGGGAGACTGAATCTGACATTTGGCAGCCATAATCTTTTCTACTCTAGGCACATTCGACCCCAGTATGTGACTGGTACTCAATTTATTGACCCTCGGCAGAATTTGAACTCAGAACGTAAAGACAGATGAAATGCCACTAAGCATTTTGCTCGGCATGCTGACGTTTCTGCCTGCGAGCTGCCTTTTGGCAGCCATAATGACAATTTCAGGTATGTTTCTGTCTTATTGGACCTCATCAGTAAAGCATTGTTCACTCAGTGGTTGCCAAGATCTCAAGACTTTTAATGCTTAGTGGCATTTTGTCTGTCTTTACATTCTGAGTTTAAATGCTAATTTAGTTGACTTTGCTTTTCATCCTTTCAGGGTTGATAAATCAAGTACCAGTTGAGCACTGGGGTTGATGTAATTGACTAACCATTCCCCTTAAAGTTGCTGGCCTGGTGCCTAGAGTAGAAAGGATTATTATTATCATTATTATTATTATAATTATTATTATTGAGTGAGAGAGCAGTGCATGCCATCAAAGTGACACGGGGGTACAATTATACGAAGCCCAATATACCCATCATGATTACCCGTCTGATAAGGGTACACCAGGCACATGCATCACAACCACATATACACAACAGAAGAAGAAGAAGAAGAGGTGGTGGTGGTGGTGGTGGTGGTGTTTCCTTCTCAAGCCATGCCAGGCTCATAAGGGACAGTTTCTTGGTTTCAGTGGCGTATAAAGTCCCCCACCTGGACGGGATGCAGAGTTAATAATTTTTGCCAGCTGAGTGAACTTGAGCAATGTGAAATGAAGTGTCTTGCTCAAGAACACATCACATCATCTGGTCCAAGAATTGAAAACACAATCTTACGATCATAAATCCAACTTCCTTACCACTAAGCCACGCACCTCCACCTGTGTCCCTGTAGTAGAAAGAATTATTCTTTTTTATTTTTAAAGGAAATAAATTTCATTTTAAAAATGAATTTTTCAAATTCATGTTCCCTTGTATTACTCCATCTTTTCAGCAAAATACTGATTGATGCTGGCGAAGAGAATAACTCTGAATATATTTCACTGCTTCAGACAGAGCTGAAGACGAATAAATGGTTTATTAGTGATATTATCGTCACTCACTGGCATGCTGACCATGTTGGTGGTGTTGCTAATATTCTGCAAAATGTACAAGAAGGTAAATCAGTTTTTATTAGAAACATTTATTTACATTTCAAATCTTAAATGGATTAGAAATTTCATGAGAATTATACATAACATGAAGTTGTAGCCAGAACCATTTTTATAGCATCATATCCAGTTGCCAGTACCGCCTGACTGGCCTTCGTAGGATTTTCGAGTGAGATCATTGCCAGTGCCCCTGGACTGGCTCTTGTGTGGGTGTCACATAAAATGCACCATTTTGAGCGTGGCTGTTGCTAGTACCGCCTGACTGGCCTTCGTGTGGGTGACACGTAAAAGCACCCATTACACTCTCTGAGTGGTTGGCGTTAGGAAGGGCATCTAGCTGTAGAAACTCTGCCAAATCAGATTGGAGCCTGGTGTTGGCCATCCGGTTTCACCAGTCCTCAGTCAGATCGTCCAACCCATGCTAGCATGGAAAGCGGACGTTAAACAATGATGATGATATCCAGCTGAAGCATCTTTTGTGTCCAATTACTTCTTTGTCCTTGTATGATCTCAATGAGTTAGGTTTTATTTTTTTCAACAAGATTTTTTAGTTCATTACAACAATTTACTGACTGTGTGAATCAGTGGTTCTCAACCTTTTTTTTTTTTTTACCTGTGGACTCTTTTGATTCCAATTTTACTTGGCTGAGTCCCCATTGCCATTTGATTTTTAAAAGAACCCTATTATATTTTTGTAACCAAATATTATTAGGAATTGTATAAAAACAATTTGTTAAAATATTTTGTGCATTGTAGAAGTATATACCAGTTTGTTGCAGATACGTTGGATGATGACGGGTTGGATGAAATAATGGAAACACCTTATTAAACACCTTTTATACCAAGACAAAACAATGTACATGATAACACTTCCAACCAGTTAAGATCAGAAGCCATGAGAGCCAGTGACTGGTACTGCATCCGGGCGTTTATCATCATCATCATCATCATCATCATCATCAGCATCATTATTTATGGTTTCCTTTCATTATAACTTTATTTCAGCTGCCTTAGCACCAGGCATCCTCCGTAGGTCAAGAGTTACAAGGGCACTATTGTTTTGCTATGCATGCTAAAAATTATCTCCACATTTATTCCATTTTAGATGGAGAGTGCTTTCCGTAGTATATGGGCTGTACCCATCAAGGTTATCTTTCGTAGTTCACAGAGTTTGGAATTACCAGGGAGTTGCTTAATATACTTCTAAGCTCCCTTCTTTATCATTCCCAACGCACCAATTACTACTGGTATTATCGTAGTACTAAGCTTTCACATTTTTGTGATTTTGCAGATCTTTATAGTAAGAAAGTTTTTTGTATTCCTTTCTTGAGACATTTTGATCTTGTAGGACATACATATCTATTATTATTATTATTGTCTTTGCGCAGCTTCTAATGCTGGAGATGTACTACGGTGCCAGCTGTTCATTACCAGTGAACTAAAGTAACACCCCTTATTTTTCAAGCACCATCCAGAGTATTCGAGCGGTTCCAAGCAGTGCTGTTTTATTGCAGCCCCTATTTGTTCCATGTACTTCTCAAGATTTTTACTCACTGTTCCCGGGGCTCCGACAATTATTGGTACTACTACCACCTTTTTCATCGACCACACCTGCTTAACCTCCGAAGCTAACCTGTCATATCTATCGACTTTTCTTTCTTCCTTATCGCATACCTTGTTATCAGCTGGGCATGCTATATCTATGATCCAGTATCGTTTGCTTTCTTTCTCAATTAACACTATATTATCATTATCATCATCATCATTATCATTATCATCATCATCATTATCATTATCATATCAATGCTAATCATGTCACCCAGATATCAAAACCT
>NC_068984.1:17214980-17217236 GCF_001194135.2 Octopus bimaculoides
TCTTCTACTATAGCCTCAGGCTGATCAAAGCCTTGTGAGTAGATTAGGTAGACGGAAACTGAAAGAAGCCCATCGTATATATGTATATATATATATATATATATATATATATGTATGTGTGTTTGTGTGTCTGTGTTTGTCCCCCCCATCATCGCTTGACAACCGATGCTGGTGTGTTTAGGTCCCCGTAACTTAGCGGTTTGGCAAAAGAGACTGATAGAATAAGTACTAGGCTTACAAAGAATAAGTCCTGGGGGTCAATTTGATTCGACTAAAGGCAGTGCTCCAGCATGGCCGCAGTCAAATGACTGAAACAAGTAAAAGAAAAAGAATAACAAAATCTTATATGACCCCAAGGGTCATGGGAGCCTTGGTTGAGAACCATTGGTCTAAACTATTTTCTCTTACAAATTAGCTGCATTTCAATTATATGCTTACTCTTCCTTACAGAAATTTTTCTTACATCTTTATTTTTAGCTTCCTCTGCAAAAGTACATAAATTTCCAAAACTTCAACCTCCTGAAAGTTATATTGGTTCTGCTCCATTGAACTTCATCGAAGACAAGCAAGTGATTTCTGCAGGAGGTGTATCGGTGCAGTTAGTATTTTCTGTTTAATTTCCCCTTTGTTTGTAAAAAAGAAAAACGAAAATAATTTTTATAATGTATCGTTATTCTTTGAACTGTTTTATATCCATGCATTTATATGTATTGCTATCTAATATTTTGTTTATATGAGATATGTATCAAGAGAATTATCATTCGCTCTATTTCCTATTAGTTTCATGTATCATTCACAACAACAATGATATTTCTGCTATCCTTGTGTAGAAGCCTTATGTTTTAAGTTCTGAGATAGAGCAACAATCTTAACTCTTGATACAGATCAACCTGAGACTGCTCTTCGATTTATAATACTGAACCTTCCTTACTAATGTCATTATATTTAAATTAATTCAAGCGAGATCATTGCCAGTGCCGCCGAACTGGCTCCTGTGCAGGTGGCACGTCAAATACACCATTTTGAACGTGGCCGTTGCCAGTACCGCCTGACTGGCCTTCGCCCCGGTGGCACGTAAAAGCACCCACTACACTCTCGGAGTGGTTGGCATTAGGAAGGGCATCCAGCTGTAGAAACTCTGCCAAATCAGATTGGAGCCTGGCGTAGCCATCTAATTTCACCAGTCCTCAGTCAAATCATCCAACCCATGCTAGCATGGAAAGCAGACGTTAAACGATGATGATGATGATGATGATGATGATGATGATATTATTATATTGTGTGAGAACTTTTTGTTATGTTCCAAACACATGGTTAATAACAGCAGCTACCATATTTGCTTGTATATAAGTCAGAATTTTGTGTAAGTTATACTCCTAATTTAGTGCTAAATCTTGGTACAAAATTTCTTCCCTTCATAGTTTTAGCTTTGTCCTATGCACAAGTTGTGTCCCAGTTCTTTCAGTTAAAATCAAATATAAAACAGTGTAACTTTTACACAAGTAAATACAGTTGTTATTTTACTAAACATCTTCAAAATTATTATTTTAAAACTTTATAAGGCAGTGAGCTGACGATCGTTAGCAAACTGGGCTACAATGCTTAAGAAGTATTTCATCTGCCTTTATGCTCTGAGTTCAAATTTCACTGAGGTCAACTTTGCTTTCATCCTTTTGGAATCGATAAAATAAGTACCAGTTTATCACTGGGGTCAATGTAATTAACTTACCCCCTCCCCAAAATTGCTGGCCTTGTGCTAAAATTTGAAACCTAGTAATAATAATGGTTAGACACCAGCACTTCAAAAGGGAAAAAGGTTGACAACATGTCTACTGGCTTAACACGGTTGGAAGGCAAGCAGTAAAATATCTGTTTTCTCTGTCTTACTCTTTCTTAGTCACTTACTCATATTTTGTTTTGTCTGTCCCTTTTTATGCTCCCTTCATGAAAATAATAGAATTAAAAAAAAAAATGACACCACTGTTCTTACTATAACTGAAAGTAAGTAGTAAAAAAATTTGCTTTCCTTTCCCAATGTTTCTGTTGACCACTTTATACTGAGAAATGAAAGAATATGAAATAAAAGTAAATATGACTACAATGAATCTTGTGAAATTTATCTATAATCAATTATATATTACGCAAAAATTATTCATCGAGGAAAAATAGTAAGGCATACCAGTGCATGTGTTCCATACATAGAGTCTTCACCCCTGATATATATATATATATATATATATATATATATATATATAT
>NC_068984.1:17217750-17219304 GCF_001194135.2 Octopus bimaculoides
TATTGGCACTGGTGCCGGTGGCATGTGAACAAAACATTGGACTGACTCCTGTGCAGGTGGCAGGTAAAAAACATCATTTGAGTGTGGCCGTTGCCAGTACCGCCGGACTGGTCTTCGTGCTGGTGGCACGTAAAAAGCACCCACTACACTCTCGGAGTGGTTGGAGTTAGGAAGGGCATCCAGCTGTAGAAACTTTGCCAGATCAGATTGAAGTCTGGTGTAGTCATCTGGTTCGCCAGTCCCCAGTCAAATCGTCCAACCCATGCTAGCATGGAAAGCGGACGTTAAATGATAATGATGATGATGATGATATATATATATATAAACTACAATTTTAACTACAATTAAACTATGATCTTTTAATACAATGATCAACTTCTAATTGTTAATTGTTGCTCCATTTCTTTTCTTATTTATTTATCTGTCTGTCTGTTGTCGTTTAACGTCCACTTTCCATGCTGGCATGGGTTGGACAGTTTGACTGAGGGCTGGCAAGCCAGGAGGCTGCACCAGGCTCCAATCTGATCTGGCAATGTTTCTACAGCTGGATGCCCTTCCTGACACCAACCGCTCCGAGAGTGTAGTGGCTGCTTTTTACATGCCACTGATGGGCCCGGTTTCCTGGTTTCTATGGTGTATGTGTTCCCCCAGCTGGACGGGACACCAGTCCATCGCTGCGTTACTCAAGAAACAAGAAGAAAGAGTGAGAGAAAGTTGGGGCGAAAGAGTACAACAGGAGTCGCCACCACCACCTGCCAGAGCCTCGTGGAGCTTAGGTGTTTTCGCTCAATAAACACTCAATGCCTGATCTGGGAATCGAAACCGCGACCCTCCGATCGCGAGTCCGCTGCCCTAACCACTGGGCCATTGCGCCTCCGATATATATATTGCTTAATGTCAAAAAAAAAGCTCTCACATTTTGTTCTCCCTCTATCAAGAATCTATCACTGGTTAAGATATGCAGACCGAATATGAACAGATAAGTTAAAATGTGTCATTGTCCTCAGATTTAATCTATACATTTTTGCTTCCCCACCCCATCCTCATTAACTTTAACTTAGCTTAATCTAATCTATTCTAATTTAAATCAATCTAATCTTATCTAATTTTGCTTGATTTGATTTAACCAAAGTCAATTTAATTTAATTTCATGTTTGTTTTGTATCCCCTCTCTCTGTCAACATCTTCATTAATGTTTGAAACCCTCGTTCATCATCATCGTTTAACGTCTGCCTTCCATGCTAGCATGGGTTGGACGATTTGACTGAGGACTGGTGAACCAGATGGCTACACCAGGCTCCAATCTGATCTGGCAGAGTTTCTACAGCTGGATGCCCTTCCTAATGCTAACCACTCCGAGAGTGTAGTGGGTGCTTTTACGTGCCACCGGCACGAAGGCCAGTCAGGCGGTAAAAAATTCAATTTAATTCAATTTAATTTAATTTAATTTTTGCTTGCCCCATATTTCCTCTTGTTCTTTAGTTATTGATGTTTGCTTATCACTTTAAAATTAATTTGCCCCATATTTCTTCGGTCAATGTTTGCTTATCATTT
>NC_068984.1:17219659-17220384 GCF_001194135.2 Octopus bimaculoides
CCTCCCCGCCACCCTTTCCAACCCCGCCACCCTTTCCAACCCCACCACCCTTTCCAACCCCGCCATCAATAGGTTCTTTTGTACCAGAACCTTTTATGTCAACCCTTCCATTGTTCCTCCTCTCCTTGCAGTAATGTCACCCATTTTTCTATAACACCAACTTAAACATGACCAAGCTGTACTTAGTTTTATTGCTTAGTTAATTAATTAGTCACTAACTATATATATCAAATTAACTACCCTTATCCTACTTATTTACCTAACTTATTTACCTGCACCTATATTAGCATTATTTGCTTGCATTTGTACTAATACCAATATACAACACCCACCACCACTAGAGGTAACAATAGTTAATCAGTTAACCTATATATATATTTTATGGTGTCTGTATTAACACTTAACTAGGTCAACTTATCATCATCATCATCGTTTAATATCCGCCTTCCATGCTGGCATGGGTTGGATGATTTGACTGAGGACTGGTGAACCAGATGGCTGCACCAGGCTCCAATCTGATCTGGCAGAGTTTCTACAGCTGGATGCCCTTCCTAATGCCAACCACTCTGAGAGTGTAGTGGGTGCTTTTACGTGCCACCGGCATGAAAGCCAGTCTGGCAGTACTGGCAACAGCCACGCTCAAAATGGTGTATTTTATGTGTGTATATATATATATATATATATATATATATATATATAAAGTGGTCAGGATTCCTGGCTTTCAC
>NC_068984.1:17220394-17235346 GCF_001194135.2 Octopus bimaculoides
TATATATATATATATATATATATTTTTGTACTTGTATCTGTACTAACATTGCTGTAATAATGCTGGTATAGCACCCACGTCCAATGGAGTAGCAAGTGTAACTTGAATGATGGTGTTGGCAAATGTCAGTTAGAACCTTCTTTTCAGATGCCGATAGCTACAGTTACCACTTCCATTGTTACCGCCTACCTTCCCACACATTCCCTCAGAGTTGGCACTGTCAGTGTAGGCACATTGAAAGATAGGTCTTCTGAGATTGTTGAGATGCTTGAAAGGAGATGTGTTGATGTATGCTGCATTCAAGAAGTATGGTGGAATGGATCTTTATCCAGGTTCCTCATTGGCAAAAGACATTGGTATAAATCCAACGATCACTATTGTGAGTGTTGTGGAGTTTAGTAACATCCTACGATCACTGAGTAATTTCCCCAAAATCAGGGTTTTTATAACTGTTCATATCCGAATTCTAGGAACCATATTTTGTGAAAGATTTCTTTGACAAAAGTTTAGAATTCGTACATGGGCTGTACTTTCAACCAATGGGATTACGAAGAATTTTGGTTGTTCAGGCAAACAACAATTACGTCATATTGCTGCCTTTTATGACTTGCTACACTGTAAATATAAATATGTAAATTTATTGCTTATATCAGGAAATGTAAACATTGGCAAGAAAACTGATAAGCTGGTGCTTTTGAACAAAAATACCTCATGGTATTTGTTCTAAGTTGTATAGACCCTCCCTTGCTCTCTTTGGCCATTATAAATGAAGTGAACTAGTGATTGGTTCATTGGAAGCTGCAATGAAAAATAGTGTTGTTCACAAAACGTGATATTTAAACAAAACAAATAACTGTAAATAACTGCCATAGTCGAGTGAATGGTGGTAATTTGATATACTAAGATAAGTTTTGAATGTCATTAGAGTAGAGAGATTGGGAGACACAGTGGTAAAAGGCTAGAGTTATGAAAATCTAAATTATCTATTTTCTCTTGTGAAAATAGGACACCAGAAAGATAGATTGATATTATAAATTCCTATTTGTAGAGCATTCCACACACCTGGACACACTGAAGACCATATAATACTTCAACTGAAAGAAGAGGGAGTGGTTTTTTCAGGAGATAATGTCCTTGGTGAAGGAACTACAGTAAGTAATGAATATATTATCATTTCTCCAACCTTTACTTACGAAAATCTAAGATTAGTATCATTGGCATTGTTCTTCTTGTTGTCATAGCCTTCGCTGCTGTTTCCATCATCGTCATTTTAATGTTCACTGTTCCATGCTTGCACTTCCTGTCACACAACCCTCAATGTTTCTGCTTAGCCAGACATGTTTTCATGGATGACTGGATATGAATGACATTGTTTGTATGACATTGACACTTATTTTACAACTATAATGCAATGTCAAGACAGAGCAAGACACTTAAACACGCGTGCGCACACACACACACACACACACACACACACACATGCATGCATGCATGCATACATATTGCTCATATAACAAGCTTCTTTTAATTTCTGTCTACTAAATCTGTAATAATAATAATAATAATAATAATAATAATAATAATAATGATAATGATAATAATAATGATAATGATAATAATAATAATAATAATGATAATAATACTAATAATAATCGTATCTATTATAGGCACGAGGGCCTGAAATTTTAGGAGACAGAACTAGTCAATTGCATTGATCCCAGAATTTCACTGGTACTTAATTTATTGACCCCAAAAGGATGAAAGGCAAAGTCGACCTTAGCAGAATTTGAACTCAGAATTTAACGAGGGGCAAAATACCGCTAGGCATTTCGTCCAGCATGCTAACGGCTTTGCCAGCTTGCTGTCTTAATCATATCAATAATAACGAGCGCTCAGAGAGCACAAACCTCTGCCAAGGCAACACCCATGTCCTCTCAACAATTAGCCAGACATGTTTTTTGAAATGAGAATATCTGAAATAACTCGACTGCTCTCACAAACGAGAATACTAAAAATGAACCTGATTGCTCTTAAACAGAAAAATAATCCAAATATATATATATTGTATGAGAGGTGAAGGGAGAGGAGATGAAATACTAATACAGTGAAGGAGAAGTCATCATCATCATCATCGTTTAATGTCCGCTTGGACGATTTTACTGAGGACTGGTGAACCGGATGGCTGCACCAGGCTCCAATCTGATCTGGCAGAGTTTCTACAGCTGGATGCCCTCCCTAACGCCAACCACTCTGAGAGTGTAGTGGGTGCTTTTACGTGCCACTGGCACAAGCGCCAGTCACGCGGTACTGGCAACGGCCACGCTCAAAATGGATTTTTTTTTTTACATGCCACCTGCACAGGAGCCAGTCTAGTGGCACTGGCAACGACCTCGCTCGAATGAATTTCTAATGTTCCACCGGCACAAGTGCCAGTAGGGCGACGCTGGTAATGATCATGCTCAAATGGTGCTATTTACAGGCCACTAGCATGGAAGCCAGACAACTGCTCTGGCAATGATTACGCTCGGACAATGCTGTTAGTGCTCCACTGGCGCAGGTGCCAGTCATCGAATATGGTTCAATTATGATTTCAATTTCACTTGCCCCAACAGGTCTTCGCAAGCAGAGTTTAGTGTCCAATGAAGGAGATGTTGGCATGGGTGCCAGTTGTTGAATTTGGTTCGATTTCGGTTTCAAATTCACTTGCTTCAACAGGTCTTCGCAAGCAGAGTTTAGTGTCCAATGAAGTAAAGATACAAGAGTAATAGCCATGACAGAGAGGGAGTGAGAGAAAGTAATGACGATGAGAAAGATGAAACGAAGTGGTAAAGAGAGTATTGTATGCATGAGAAAGGAAGGAGTGATAGATGAATAATGAAGGAAGGAATGAGAAACCTGATAAACGGCGTTTGAAGTGTGAGTATATGTGTGTGTAAAAGAGAGGTATGTTTGCATGTGTGTGTGTGTACAATTGAAATGGGATGGCAAAAGATTCATCACAAGCACATTTCTCATATGTTTCAGGTTATGGAAGACCTACATTCTTATATGAAATCACTGCAGGTTATCCTTGACTTAAAGCCGTCTGTTATTTTTCCTGGTCATGGTCCAGTGGTCTGTGAACCAATACCATTTGTAGAAAATTATATTCAACACAGACAAGAGCGAGAATCTCAAATATTAAACCATTTGAAAGAAAACCAAGGAAATATGTTGACAGTTGAAGAAATTAGAGAGAAAGTGTATAAGGTAAGAAATAATTCTGTCTTTCTACTATAGAAGCAGGACCTAAAACGTTGGGGAAAGAGGCTAGTTGATTACATTGAGCCCAGTGTTCAGCTGGTACTTATTTTATCGCCCCTGAAAGGATGAAAGTCAACCTTAGCAAGAAAGGATTATTAGGCCATGTGTGTGTTTGGAAGATAAATTAATATTGTTATGAATGGAAAAAATTATATTAATATAATTTCTCATTTGTATGATGTGAATTAGAATGCCACTCTCTGGTTTTGCAAGCAAAGACGAAAAGTAATTCTTTGTGGTTACGTGACTGTTTAAAGCTTAGGGGTATGATTTTGGTGTGCTTTTATGTTGTGGGTGATGTATAAAGACTACTATTGCCCACGTGGTGAGTGAGTTTGAGCTGGAAGTTCGTCGCAAGCGAGTTCGTGCTGGACGACGATGTGCAATGGGTGATGTGATGAAAGTCAACTTGGGCGTTTTTTTTATATAATAGCCGGTGCCATGCGGTCAATGTGTGAGATGGGGCCAGGCAAAAGTCGTGTGGAACAGTCGACACAGTATTTAGTATCGAGTATGAAGCTAGTTTCGGTGGTTAATGTGAACGGTGGAAGGTTTTGAACTGGCTGCGAAAATAGTGAACTTGGCAACGTAAAGAAGGCGGAATGATACTGTAAATTCGGAAGTAACACAAGTCCAGTCGAAGAAAATAGAAATAAATATATAGATAGAAAATAAATCATTAGACTGATAAATAAAAGAAGAGCTCACCAAAGAAGTCTACACATTTCAGAGGTAAATGAAAGAACTCTCTAAAAACTCTCTAAAGATCTGTTTATTTATTCCATATATCTTATTGGCTTCTTAATTAAAGTTCCTGTATTTTGGTTATACTCAACGGTTTTGTTTGTTATTTTCAATACTTCTGACTTCTTTGATTACTGCTTCTTCCACTCTAAGAAAGTCGGTTCGCTGAGCTCGCATACATGCTTCTGAGCTATCAGACACAGACTGTCGTGTTGTAGGTGAATTTTGGAGGCTGCGTGCGGCATAACAATATGAAGTTTTAATGGAAGGTTTCAACTTAGATCACATCTTGCTCAAGGACACAACACCTCACTGAGAATTGAACTCACAACCACACAGTTAGGAGGCATATACTCTAACCACTAAACCATGCTTCCTCCTTGAGGATGATGATGATGATGACAATAATTACACTTCATGCATCTCTTACTGCCCAGTTCCTTTTCTGGTCCTTTGTAATTAGATATGAATTATGTCCCTTGTACTATTAATAACTTGGGATACTTCAGTTTATTTTTGGACTCCTGTCTTACTGTGAATATTTGTGATAAAGTATCTGGCTTAACGACTTTAAACTTACAATGTTTTTAATGATAGTTATAGTATCATATTTATTTATTAGACTTTTTAAAATATAATCTGGGAAGTTTTACTTCAACTAATTTCTCTAATTTCAGGATCTTGCAGCCTCTCTGCATAAAGCTGCAGAGAACAACATAAACTTACACCTTGGAAAACTTTTGAAAGAAAACAAAATTAGTAAGTAAACATATCATCATCATCATCATCATCATCATCGTCGTCGTTTAATGTCCGCTTTCCATGCTAGCATGGGTTGGACGATTTGACTGAGGACTGGCGAACCGGATGGCTGCACTAGGCTCCAATCTGATTTGGCAGAGTTTCTACAGCTGGATAGCATTACAAGATACGATGAAAAGACAAACACATATCATCATCATCATCAGTATCATCATTTTAATGACCATTTTTTCCCCTGTGTATCAAGGCAGATTTTCTACAGCTGGCATAGGTTGGAAAGGTCTTCATCAGTGCAACCATGTGGTTTTGGGTTCAAACCTACAGCAACTTGCAGATGTTTGTAGTAACACACCTGTATTTTGTATTTCATTTCACTTGATGCCAGGTGGCAGTAGTGCTGTCTAAAGGCTGGGGCACATTGAGCTGTTGCTCAGGAGCCTCACAGGTCTAGGGGTCCAATTCCAATCTATGTATGCTTTGCCTCGCTGTCATTAAATTAATGCTAAAGGGCCAAGTACATTGATTTGGTTAGGGACCTACAATGCTTGTAAGACAGCCCTGGCTGCAGAATCTTTAGTACATTGGACAAAATGCTTAGTGGCATTTCTTCCAGCTTTTACAGTCTGAGTTCAAATCCTGCCAAGGTCAACTTTGCCTTTCATCCCTTCAGGGTTGATAAAATAAAATATCAGTCAAATAGTGGTGAAGTTGTTTTGTCCCATCATCATCGTCGTCATCGTCGCCGTCGCCGCCGCCAGAGTTTCTACGGCTGGATGCCCTTCCTAACACCAACCGCCCTGCAGAGTGAAGTGAGTGCTTTTTGTGTGGCACCAGTACAGGCGAGGTCAGTTTCTCAAAATTGCTGGCCTTGAATCCTGCAACTGACCAGCATTCCATTCAAGGGGGGTGTTGTGATCCCAGTCACTTATAAGCCATGGAAACCAGGTAACCAGCCCCATAAGTCCTAGGACTCAAGAGTGAAGGTAGATGGCTTAGTGGTTAGGGTATTCAGGTCACGGTCATATCATTGTGAGTTCAATTCCCGGTAGTGCCTTGTGTCCTTGAGCAAGACACTTTACTTCTCCTTGCTCCAGTCCACTCAGCTGGCAACAATGTGTTGTACATGCATTTCATAGGGGCCAGCTTTGTCACCTTCTGTGTCATGCTCAATCTCCCTGAGATCTACATGAAGGGTACGTGTGAATGTGGAGTGCTCAACCACTTCCATGTTAATTTCATGAACAGGCTGTTCCATGAATTGGATCAACTAGAACCATCATTGTCGTAACTGACAGAGTGCCAAGGGGGTTCAAGAAAAAAAAAAAAAAATCCCAACCTAATAGTCCAAATTTCTTATGCTAAAAGACCATTCAAATAGAATATTCTGGAAATAAAAATAGAATATTCTGGAAATAAAAAGAGAATAGTGAAACATATGTGTTCTGATATTATAAAAATTATTTCTGATGTTTAAATCATGTACTTAATTCAGTTAGAAAATGGTAACAGCTGTGTTTCTCTTTTATTTCTTTGCAGGTTTTGTTGATGATGGTGATGTGAAAAAGTGGTCAATGTTTAAAGAAATCAAGCATAGTTTGTAATATGAATACATACAGCAACAAAAATATTTCAATCCGGTGTTTAAAGCTTATATTTAAAATGAGTTTGATAATTTCTTCTGTTTGTTTGTCTGTCTGTGTCTCTGACGTATGCATGAAGGCACTTGCGTGAGAATTATCTCCCTTTGAATCGTGTTTATCGCTCTGAGATGACGAACCTGTAAATTGACAATAACTATTTTGTCTCTGAATTCTGTTGTAGAATGTTTCATTATCAATGCGAAAGATGGTATCATTCGTATGATAAAACAAAACGAAACGAATTGTAACCAGTGAAATACATTGGAAAACTAAATACAACACGAGATAGTTTGGTCAATACTAATATGATTTTATACTTTCGTATTAGCATTTCTCGAATTTGTTATAAGAAATTCAAGTCCAAATTAGTTCTTTATGAACTTAGAAGCTTGTGTTAGTCTGCTGTTAAGAAGCCAATTTGCTATATACATGTTACTATATACATGTTACTATATACATGTTACTTAATATACGTGTTACTTAATATACGTGTTACTTAATATACATGTTACTTATATACACATGTACTTATTTTGCATGAATAAAAGAAAACGAATCAATTTTAATCATCAGCTTTTTTAACCAAATATTCCACTTTTATGCTTTAATATTTGTTGTCTTTTAAGGGAGCAAGCTGGCGGAATTGTTAGCATGCTGGGCAAAATGCTTAGTGGCACTTCGTCCATCTTTACGTTTGGAGTTCAAATCCTGCTGAAGTCAACTTTGCCTTTCATCTTTTCAGGATCGATAACATAAGTACCAGTTGAACACTGGGGTCGCCATAATCCACTCAAACCCTCCCCTAAAATAGCTGACCTTGTGTCAAAATTTGAAACAAATATATTTGTTGTCTTTGAGTTCAAATTCCGCTGAGGTTGACTTTGTTTTTCATCCTTCCAGGGTCAATAAAATAAATACCAGTTAAGCAGTGGGGTTGATTTAATTGGGTTACCCCTTCACTGAACTTGCTGGCCTTGTGCCAAAATTCGAGATCTATATTTGTTGTCTATTCATTTTTTTTACCTTTTGGTACCATATCTGATGGCACATAAGACTCCCCCCCCCCACCTAATGTCTCTAAAACATCAACCTAGGTTTTATATCCGTAGTTAAACTCCTTCATAAGCTTTAATGCCCTAAAAACTTTTTTTTAATCTGAATATGTGCTTCTGAAGTTGGTGCATGTCTAATATCCTGTGTATCTTTTATGCAATCAAATATTGCAGTTAGAAGACATTAGCAATGCAAATTCCATAATAATTCCATGTTGAATTTCTATTAATTTATTTTTATTCTTTAAATATTACAAGCAAATTCTTTCACAATGGTTCGAAAATTGTATTTCGTTTGCTAATGTATTTCACTAATTCCTGACATAACCAGTCTTGCAAATATTTGAGTAAACATGAACTGTGATGTTTAAGGTGCAAAACTGGCAACAATTAACGAATTGAGTGCAGCCATTGAATGAGAATGCACACAAATACTGAACGTAATGTTTCTTGATGTTTGCAATTCTATTGCTTTGTGTTATCAGCAATGCCTGGGCCAGAACAGTCATAAGTTTGAAAACAGGCATTCATAAAAAAAATAAGATGAAATTCTGTAAATGTTTATATTAAATTTTGAAAATGAAAACTATTTTAATAAACACTGATTAAAAATCATTCTATGTGTATATTCGTCTTTTTGGGGACACCCTGTGTATGTAAATATCTAAATATATATACCAAAAAGCAATCCTGATCTTGGACTTAATCTGGAAGTTGTATTAAAACACAAAATACTGCATTAGAGGGTCTCTCATATGATGTATAAAAGCACTTGTATTTTTATTGTATTTATATGTCACTATTAATTATTATATATATACACACACATACAAAATTATGTATTATATTTTTTTACATAAACTTTGATTACAAATACCTTTTTGAATGACTTCTAAATCGTTTTTCCAGTAACAATCTATACATTTTGTGAAAGCTGAACCTTACAATCTCTGGCCTCAAACAGTGATAGACACATATGACACATAAAAGCAGCTTCACAAAAATGCCATTTCAGATTCAGGGGCCAAAGAGTCCTTCATTACCAGTTGATGATCCACTCCAGGTACACCCTACTCTTGAATACTGCTGGGACAAATCAGGGACAATGTATTCTGGTAGACACTGGTGTGAAAGAGCACTTGACTATGACTACTGGCACATTCTTACCTCTTCTATGTAGCTTCCTGTCTGCTGGGATCATGAGGCAGTCTGACAAGCTTTTTTAGACATTTCACTGCTGTGAGAAAGAGGAAAGATTTGATGATTCAGGCAGGGCCTGTCACATGCTAGCATGGGTTGGACGATTTGACTGGGGACTGGTGAACCAGATAGCTACACCAGATTCCAATCTGATCTGGCAGAGTTTCTACAGCTGGATGCCCTTCCTAACGCCAACCACTCCGAGAGTGTAGTGGGTGCTTTCTACGTGCCACCAGCACAAAGGCCAGTCAGGTGGTACTGGCAACGGCCATGCTCAAATGGTGTTTTTTTACGTGCCATCTGCACAGGAGTCAGTCCAATGTTTTGTTCACATACCACTGGCACTAGGGCCAGTAAGGCGAAGCTGGAAACGATCGTGCTGAAATGGTGCTTTTTATATGCCACCGGCATGGAAGCGAGACCGCTGCTCTGGCAGTGATCCTGCTCAGATGGTGCTGTTAGCGCTCCACTGGCACGGGTGCCAGTCATCAAATTTGGTTCAGTTTCAATCTGATCTCACTTGCCCCAACAGGTCTTTGCAAGCTGAGTTTAGTGTCCAATGAAGGAAGGTTGGCATGGGTGCCAATCAACAAATTTGGTTCAATTTTCGATTTTGATTTCACTTGCCTCAACAGGTCTTCGCAAGCAGGGTTTTGTGTCCAAAGAAGGAAAGGTACGCATAAGTGGGCTAGCTACCTGTACGTAAAGGAACAGTTTGGAGAATTAAACAGACAACGCAAGAACAGTAAGATGTTGATTGTCTTAGGTACCTATTGATAGATTTCTTTCATTTAAATTTATTTTTCCACTATCTGGTATTTTATCACTGCTCCCCTACCACATACAATTAACAACTAAATGCCTCTCTTCTTTTTGTTATCCTTACTGTATATCACAGATTCTTAGTTTACCATTTGGATTTTTTTTCTTCAAGATTCTGCATCGCCGTGGAATGTCCTCCCTATCATGTCTTTTTTTCAAACACCAATCAGCAGAAAATAAAAATTGAATGTCAATCTGATTGAACTAACTTTATCCTCCATTCTAGTTATGCTTGCATAGACTGCTCATAGCTTACCTGTTTTTCTCCTCACAATAAATTGTTTAAAATTTAGGTTTTTTGGGGAGGGAATTAATATCATCAATCCCAGTAATTGACTAGTACTTTATTTTATTGATCTTATGGGGGATCAAAGGCAAAGTTGACTTTGGCAAGATTTGAACTGTGAACGTAAAGTGTCATAACTAAATACCATGTGGCACTTTGACCAATGCTCTAACGATTCTGCCAATCCATCACTCTTAAAGAGTTGCTTCTAATTTAGGTACAAAGCCAGCAATTTTGAGGGGAGGGGTGTTAATCAATAGTGTCGATCCCAGTGCTCAATTGGTAGTTTATTTTAGCAAACCTGGAGGGTTGAAAGGCAAAGTCGATTTCAGCGTGATTTGAACGCAGAACCTGAAGAACTAGAGGAAATACTGCAGGAATTTTTTTCTGATATTCTACTGGTTATATCAGCTCACTTTCTAAGGTACGAAAGAAAAATTTCAATGAACAAGATATAGTCAAATAAGTTGATGTAGGGGAGATAATTTACAACGAAGGGAAAGTATTTTTAGTAGATCCAATATTTTACCGTTTAATTATCCTAAAAGAAAAAGCAGATTACGAAAACATATCTTAATTAAATATTTGTTGCAGTTTGTGTTTTAGAGACACATTTTATTTCCCAGTTAGAAACATAGGTGACTCGATATAATACATCCAGTCCATGGTGCAAATTAGTTTTGCTTTTTTCTTAGGTAGATAAACTGGTGAAGATATTTTTGTTTGGTTTTTAACTTATTTGATGATATATATATAAGACGTATTTTTTTTCCTTGCAAAATGTCTGAAAAATGTCACCCCTGGTCCTATACGCAAATTTGAACTTATTTTACATGCTTTGATATGAATGCATTAAAGCATGTAGACAAAGAGTCTTTTTTTCTAAATATGAGCGGCTGAAATCCTGATGCATCTAATATGCCTGTGGGGGAAATAAACACACCAACACCGGTTATCAAGCAGTGGCGGGGGACAAACACACACACATGCATGCACGTGCGCACACACACATACATATGCGTCAGGTTTCTTTCAGTTTCTCTCTACCAAATCCACTTGCAAAGCTTTGGTTAGCCTGAGGCTATAGTAGGAGACACTTGCCCAAGGTGCCACACAATGGGACTGAACCTGGAACCATGTAGTTGAAAAGCAAGCTTCTTACCACACAGCCACACCTGCACCTAATGCAGATTGAATTTGTGTTTGTATCCACTCTCTGAGTGGTTGGCGTTAGGAAGGGCATCCAGCTGTAGAAACTCTGCCAAATTTAGATTGGAGCCTGGTGTTGCCATCCGGTTTCACCAGTCCTCAGTCAAGTCGTCCAACCCATGCTAGCATGGAAAGCGGACGTTAAACGATGATGATGATGATGATGCTGATGATGATCCACAAACAAAATCTCTATCCTCTGTTAGCCTGTCTTTGATTCCACTATACCTCTTGTGCTCTGCTATATCACATGAGTTACACTGTATAAAATTTCTTTTATTTATATTTGCACCTTTTAAAGCCTAGCCAGGCTCATGGGCCTAGTTTCCCAGTTTCTATGGTGTATGTGTCCCCCCCCCCCAGCTGGACGGGACACCAGTCCATCACAGCATTACTCAAGAAACAGGAAGAAAGAGTGAGAGAAAGTTGTGGTGAAAGAGTACAACAGGGGTCGCCACCACCCCTTGCTGGAGCCTCGTGGAGCTTTAGGTGTTTTCGCTCAATAAACACACACAACGCCTGGTCTGGGAATCGAAACCGCGATCCTCCGACTGCGAGTCCGCTGCCCTAACCACTGGGCCATTGCGCTTCCACTAAATTTCTACTTACTCCTTTTCTGCATATTGAACAAAACCATTTCCCTGTTGGTATCATTATCCTATCTTCTTTTTTACTAAAACCTTGGTGTTCTTTAATTTTTCTGTCAGGCTTCTTTATTCTAAATTTTCTTTCTCCATCTGGAATTTTACCTCTAAATCTTCCATGGTCTCAACTATTAGCACTAGGTTATCGGCATATAGGAGCTCCCATAAGGAGCTGGTCTTAAACTCCTCAGTTATGGTCTGGAGGTCTATATAAAAAGGAGGAGGCTAAGAACTGAGACCTAGTGGATACCAACATGCACTCCAAATTCTTCACTGAATTCATTTCCAACTCTCACTTTGCTGATTGCATCTTTGTACACAGCTTGCACAAATCTCACCAGCTGTTCTTCAACTACCAGACTATAAATCATGGTACACTCTCGATTCAACAGATGCTAAAAAAGGTTTAATAAATATCAGGTATGGAGGTTTACTTTTGGTTAGGAACTTTTCTTGTAGTTGTTTTACTATGAAGAGAGCATTAGTGGGACAAACATGAAGTATGTCTTATCTTCTCTACTAGTAACACGGTATTCCTTTTTGTTGTTCTTTTCCTTCCATTCTTTCCAAGCCTTTCTTTTAGTTTGTGTTTACCCTATCCACTGTAGTCTTTCCCCACAATGTTACTTTTGTTTAGCTGATATCTTGCTTCAGCCACAGACCTAGTCCACTGCTTTTAGCAAGCTATCACTTAGAAACATTCAGTTATAGTTTCTGTCATCTCTCCTTCTTCATTATAGCATATCATTTAGAATCATTCTGATCATATACTTAACAGAAGGACCTTTTAGCTTTCACACCTTCTTCCAGGTTGTTTTAATCTCTCAAACTCATATTCTGAAATCACTAATCATCAGTCTATGTTGCGCAGTATAGTCTTCATCAGGGGCTTGGTACATACAATCAGTTGCCTGGCCCAATTTCTGGTTAGAATGAAATCTATCTGGCTTGCATGTTCATCTGATTGGAAGGTGATCTAGAGGCTGGTTGGTTGATTTCCTAAAATTTGTGTTGCAGATGTTTAGTTCATTTGCATTGCAAAACATCAGAAACCTTGATCTCTCCTAATTTCTAGAAACATATCCATGACAACTATGGACTCCAGTGTAGCCCTCATGATGCTGCCAACATATCTGTTGAAGTCACTATCCAAGATAATGATGTTATATTTTCCGTCTGCAAGGTGGCATGCTGGAGATTCTTAGAGAAGCAAGTTATTAGACAGACTCAATTGTAGAGCATAGGCAGAGACAACAGTCACTGTTGCTTTTCTTGCAACTAGTCTAAGCGTTATTACTCTGTCACATATTCTGGTTACTTCAGTTACCTTATCTTACCAGTTTTCAGTCACTAGAATGTCCTCTCTCCCTAAAATAGCATTGCTACCTATTCACATGAATTTGTACTGGTGTTCTTTGTGAGGAGTCTCACTGAGACACTACACCATCTTATCTCTTGCACACAACACGCATCTACTTTTCTCTGCTCAAGCCTGTCTATAATCTCACCTGATCTTGTCATTGTGATACTTGTCACTCACCTGATACTTGTCACTGTGTCACAATGTCAGGTAGATTACATTAATGGGACAAATCACATTAATGGGACAAATCACATTAATGGTTACAGCTCTGAGGATTTTTATCTGATAGGATAAGAAGAGGCTCCCTCTTGGCGGGAGGCCTAATGTTTGATGTATCTTACTTGCGCTTGAAAAGGAATGTACAATCACTTGATCATGGTTCAGGGGTTCACGTACACAGATGCTTCTCTCTAGCTACCCCATTATTGAACATATTGGGTGTTAGTCCTGTGTATAAAACTAGGTTCTATTATTATTAGGGCATACTGGATTAGGGACAATCAGTGAATTGAAATAGTGCATGATTTTAGCATTTTTTTACAGGCTTGATGCCTTTCTTCTCCTTAACCATTTTTCAGTGTAGACTGGGCACATTTTTATGTGCCACCAGCACTAAAGTGGTTGTCTTTCAAGACCAATGTATCCTCACCACTCTTGTTTTTTATTCAGAGTGGCTGCTCTGTAAGATAGGTTGTCTTCATTATTGTGTACAGAATCTGATCTCCACTCTATGCAAGTAATTTAATCTGCCCTCCTAGATGGTTTGCCTTCACCAGAGCTTATGATGTCTTCGTCTAGACTTATAAGTGATTTAATTCAGTTTACAATTCTCCTGGATGGATTGCTAGGATTATGAGTAAGGAGGAGAAGGATGGAGAACATATCAGAGGGGGATGAGTTAATAAACAAAACATATGAAATGGAATATAGGGAAGGAGAAAGAGGGACTGATGAGGAACAGAGGAAGAGGAAGTAAGGGTCAAAATTGATAGCACACACGCACACACACACACACATGATATATGTGTGGAAAGAGAGAAACAAAGGCAGGAAGAAAAATAAAGAGAAAGTGTGAGCAGGAGAGAATGTCTGTTGATAACAGCTCCCTTAATTGTTGTTTTTGTTGTTGCTTAGCCCCAGGGCTGTCTTGACTGAGCAGACTATGAGCAAAGACATGATCATCCCATCCATTTCTCATACATTGGTATATTTCGACCCCTTCCTTTCAAGAATAATAGGTGTATTTGGGGGTGAGTTGGCTGCTATTTCTAGCAGAGTGAGCAAACCTTATAAAGATTTTCTTTTTACCATCTTAGTTTAAACTGGAACATAGGTGTCTTCCTTTACAATTAGGTGCGATATATTGATTGAAATGTTGTTTCGTAATATGCAGGTTGTGAGAAAAAAAAAAAAAAAAAAAAATCAATACCTTTACAGCAGGTCAGGGAAGGTCATCAATATCTGAGTACTATAACCAGCATTTTATTAACACTATGAATGCAGGCAACAATAAGATTATATAATGAAACTATATGTTTGCATGTATTTATATACGAGTGGCTGTGTGGTAAGTAGCTTGCTTACAAACCACATGGTCCCGGGTTTAGTCCCACTGCGTGGCATCTTGGGCAAGTGCCTTCTACTATAGCCTCGGGCCGACCAATGCCTTGTGAGTGGATTTGGTAGATGGAAACTGAAAGAAGCCTGTCGTATATATGTATATATATATATGTATGTGTGTATGTGTTTGTATGTCTGTGTTTGTCCCCCCAACATCGCTTGACAACCGATGCTGGTGTGTTTACGTCGCCGTAACTTAGCGGTTCGGCAAAAGAAACCGAAAGAATAAGTACTAGGCTTCCAAAGAATAAGTCCTGGGGTCGATTTGCTCGACTAAAGGCGGTGCTCCAGCATGGCCACAGTCAAA
>NC_068984.1:17235421-17235928 GCF_001194135.2 Octopus bimaculoides
ATATATATATATATATATATACTCATATACATATATACATATATACATATCATAATTTGTTGTTTATTTATATAAATACACTATACATACATATATACACATTTATTTATTGGTTTTATACATACCTACATACATACACACATATATCTATGCTCATGTAAAAATATGTGTATGTATATATGTGTGTGTGTGTATAAAGACACAGCTATCTATCTATCTATCTATTTATCTATCTATCTATATATCTATCTATCTATTTTTTTTCCTTCCCCCTCCAAAAAGAAAAGCTCTACATTGTATTTGTCCCATCTGTGTTGAGCCCTGTGTGGCTAATATAAGAAATGTATCTATCTATCTATCTATCTATCTATCTATCTTTCTATCTATCTATCTATCTGTCTGCCTGTCTGTCTGCCTGCCTGTCTGTCTGCCTGTCTATCTATCTATCTATCTATCTATCTATCTATCTATCTATCTATCTATCTATCTATCTATCTATCTATCTAT
>NC_068984.1:17243971-17245376 GCF_001194135.2 Octopus bimaculoides
CCGATGCTGGTGTGTTTATATCCCCGTGACTTAACGGTTCGGCAAACGAGACCGATAAAATAAGTACTAGGCTTACAAAGAATAAGTCCTGGGGTTGATTTGCTCGACTAAAGGCGGTGCTCCAGCATGGCCACAGTCAAATGACTGAAACAAGTAAAAAAGTAAAAGAGTAAGTAGAATTTTAGGTCTCGGGAATTTTCAATTTCCACACTTTTTTATTTTCACTCTACCCTATATTAAACAATCTATATACCCCCCACACACATACATGTATGCTAAGGTGGATTGATAATAAAAAATTGAAAATGCCCAAGGCCTAAAATCTTGCTAACCCCTCCTTAACCTGTTTCCTCTATCTGTGGCGATGACAGGCATTGTTCTCCCAGTCAGTATCCTGCACGTCACAGGCCTTTAATATACATACATACATACATACATACATACATACATACATACAAATAAAAATATCCTGTTGTTGATGCTGAAATTCCAATGAAGGGGTCCTTGAATCTAGGTTAGAAACTGGCTCTTTCTCTACTGGCAAGAAATCTTGAAATAAAACTGAACAATGACATACATACATACATACTTGTAAGTATAGTTACTTGGAGCAAGTTAACATGGCAAAATCTGCTTCTTATTTTATGGTTTAGGTGGTTTTGCTGATCACTAGAAACTTATTTAATACACACTCATCTGCTTATATATCTTTCTACAGCTTGGTGTGGACTGATTTGGAGAGAGTTAAATGTACCAAACAGCAACTGGATACAAATCCTTGTGTATTTTCCGTTCTTCCTCTTCTGATTGGTTGACCTGTTACAAGCTTGACTTACTGTGTATATCTTTATGGCTTCATGAATCATGTGTGAATGTGTTAAATATGTTGTTATATAAATCAGAGAGTATAGACCGAATCTTTATTACCTTTTCTCCTGTGATTGATGATGTTTACATATATATGTATATATATATATATATATATATATATATATAAATATATATATATATATATACATGTATATATACATGTATAAAATGTAAATGAAAACAAGAACAATTTGAAGTTTATAAGTATATATACAAACATACATTCATACACTCACATGTGTGTGAGTGTGTATGTGGTTGAATGTGTATCTGTGTGTGTGTGTGAATGTATGTATACATATGTTTGTATGCATGCATATATGTATGTATGTATGTGTGTGTATGAGCATGTGAGTATATATATATATAATTAAATATACACACATATATAAAAATATGTATATTACATACAACAAGTTTAAGTTTATAAGCATATATTTGTGCGTACATTCATACAGAAACTTGTGCGTGCATGTATTGGTGTATATATAAACATATATACACATATGTATGTGTGTGCATGCATATATATATA
>NC_068984.1:17245743-17250088 GCF_001194135.2 Octopus bimaculoides
TATATATATATATATATGTGTAAAATTTTAATTAAGCAGAAAACGGAGAAATCAAATTTAAATTTGATTCCTGCTAAACTCATGTTTGTCTTTGTCATTACCTGTCATCTATGAACATAATATGCTTACATATGTATGTCCAGTTTTGACATAGGTAATTATACTAGTAGTATAATGGATACTTTTATCTCTTAGACAGTTATTCCAACCTCTAACTCTACATATACACATGTATACACACACACACACACACACACACACACACACACACGCACGCACACACACACACACACACATATATACATATACGTACATACATACATACAAACATACATATACACATATATATGTATATATATACATATAAATATGCACATATATATATATATATATATATATATATATACACAGATACACATATATATATACACACATATATATCCATATATATGCACACACAAACACATATATATACACACGTCTATACACATATATACGCAAATATACACGCAAATATATTTGCATACACACACATATACCTATACATATATACACACACATACATACACACACACACACACATATATACACACATATAAATATATATATGTACATACATATGTATTTATATGTATCTAATAAATATTGGTATGATATGTGTGTGTGTGTGTGTGTATGTATGTGTGTGTGTGTGTGTGTGTAAATGTTCTAACTAACTGAAGCTATTGTATAAAAATAAAAGCTATGAGCAGACATTTATTTCAATGGAGTAATTTCTTCCATTTTCTCATTGTCCAGTGGGTTATTGTATTTTGTAAGGTCTGCTGCAATAATAACTCCATCACTATTAGGTTTTTTAGTCAAAGCTTCCTTCTGCCTTGACATTTCTTTTCCATAGCCATTTAGCAGTGCTAATGGTGTTGCATATCTTGTCAGATCAGCAGCTATGACAGGTTCAGACTCATTTTTCCTTGCAGCTTTTCCTTCTGTAGTTCTGTTTTTTCGTCCTTCATCATTGGCATCAGCAGTAGCAGCAGCATCAATATCAATGCTTGCTGTGGCAGAGAGTAATAACCCTTTTCCTTTGAGATTATCTGAAATAAAAAGAAAAACACAGAAGACAACAGTTAAATGGCAATGTTTATGATTAACAAATGACATTTTGTTTCTTCAATAGATCATTTGTTTTATGTTCATGTACTGACTAAATGAATGATTATATCTCTCCCCCACATCCCTGCTTCTTTGTTAATGAAACCTTAGTGGTAATAAAAGACTATTGATTAATGATTTAGAGTAGTTCAGATATTCTTTTCATTTTTGTTTTGTCTTCCATGTTTGCTACTTCACTAAGAAACCTTTTTGTCTTTCTTCGTACAAGAGAAAGACAGAGTGAGTGAAAGAGGGAGAGAGAGAAAGCTGGGGGAGAAGTTGCATGAAAGAAAGAGTAAGAGAGAATATGTGTGTGTGTTTGTGTGTGTTTATGTGTGTTTGTGTATGTGTGTGGGCGTATGTATGTTTGTGCTTTTGGGAGCAAAACTGGCAAAAGTAAATGGAAACAAGAAAGCAAATTAATAATTATCCATTAGATTAGATGATGTTTGTTGCAGAGCAGAGTTACGTAAAATGGTCCAGAATTATTCCTGTGTTCATCTTTGTTGTTATTGTTGCTGTCGGTGATGATGTAGATGTCTCCAACACAACAAAGCTGAAACTATTAAAGCAGTATCTCTATAACTACCCATTATTGCACTCTCATCTCAACACCTTTACTTCATATATTTAACATATGTGAAGTAATATGAATGTATGGGTGCATATACATGTACACACACACACACACACATTTTCATATACATCATAAATCTCATCATTAATTTTATGTTTAGTTTCCATATTGGCTTGGGTTATATGGCTCATCACTGACTTAGTTCTTATTTGGAGGAGCATGTCTTGGTCTTTTATTCCATTTTTGGTATGATTTCTACGACTGGGTGCCTTTCCTAATATCAACCACTTTGCAGAGAATACTGAATACATTTTATTTTGGTACAGCACTAGAGAAGATTTTATATGTAGGGCAAAACTAAAAGGCCTTATCTACATTGCATGGTCTTCATTCAATTGCCAGCCCCATTACTGTGTACTGGGTGAATTTCTTTGTAGCACCAGCATTGGAAAAGTTGCCTTGTTCAATGTAAGACTAAAAAGTCCTCTTTACCCTATGCAGTCTTCATTCTCTATCTGTTCATACTCTTGTGAACAGAAGGGGAATGACGCGGCGAGCTGGCAGAAACGTTAGCACGCTGGGCAAAATGCTTAGCAGTATTTCGTCTGTCTTTACGTTCTGAGTTCAAATTCCGCCGAGGTCGACTTTGCCTTTCATCCTTACTGGGTCAATAAATTAAGCACCAGTTACGCACTGGGGTCGATGTAATCGACTTAATCCCTTTGTCAGTCCTTGTTTGTCTCCTCTATGTTTAGCCCCTTGTGGGCAATAAAGAAATAAGAAGGGGAAGGATGTATGACCAGAAAGGAAATGATGATCAAGAGGGTGAAAAGGGAGATAATATAATATAAGTACAATGGGGGGGGGGCGGAACAGATTGATAGAATGGCAGATGGGGAGTGGAAGAGAAATAGTGACATGTTGGTTGTTGGTAGTTGGTTGAATAGAAGACAGTATGGGGTACATGATGGTATAGCAATAAAGATGTATCAAGGTAAGAGAGTGCAAATGATGGATAGCAACAGAGATAGGTGAGTGACAGTAAGTGAGAATGGTTAATGTTGACTAAGAGTTACACAGAGATGGAGAATGAGGGTTAGTGTTTGAGAGTGATGGTAGCGGGTATTGAATAAGAGCAGATTTGATACCATTTTTCATCACAAAGGTGTTGTAATGAAAAACAGGTAGAGGGAAACAGAGGTGACAGTCACAGAGAATAGAAGAATAATGGTAATGGATGACGATGGAAGGATTAAGTATGGACAAATTAAATGCCATCCCTGTTACACTTGTATCTTAGTATAGAGGATAAAGTAAGTGGTAGCAGATAAGAGGATAATGAATAGAACAGGAAATGGGGACAAAAAGAACATAACGTGCAAGAGACAAATGATGTATTAAACATTTTGACACCCATTTTGCCATGCTGAACCAATCATCTGGGTTCTTTGTTACCTTCTTAAGTCCAACAAACTACTCATGAGCTTACATGCCATCACACACACATGCATGCACGCACCCCCTCTCCACAAGCTTCTTTTAGTTTCTTATTTTTTTATTGCCCACAAGGGGCTAAACATAGAGGGGACAAACAAGGAAAGACAAAGGGATTAAGTCGATTACATCGACCCCAGTGCGTAACTGGTACTTAATTTATCGACCCTGAAAGGATGAAAGGCAAAGTCGACCTCGGCGGAATTTGGGCTCAGAACGTAACGGCAGACGAAATATCGCTTAGCATTTCGCCTGGCGTGCCAACGTTTCTGCCAGCTCGCTGCTTCTTTTAGTTTCTGTCAACCAAATCCACTGACAAGGCTTCAATAGCGTTGTATAGTAGAAGACATTTGACTAAGGTGCCATACAGTGGGACTGAACCTGAAACCACAAGGTCGGAAAGCAAGCTTATAAGAAATAACTACACACCCCTGTGCAATTGATAGGTAGTTATTGATTCTATGCTGGGTTCCTCTGTTCTTTTGACAGGTATCGCTATTTGTCTTGCAGGGTTTTAAGCAACCCTCCCCACTAAGGAAGTCTGGTTAGGGATCTACTTTAGCTACCAATAAGCCAGCCATGCAACATATTGTAGCAGACTGTATGGTACCAGTAGTATTCATGAGTGACCTGGTGGTCGACTACCATAATATTCTGTCCTTTAGAATATATTAAAAACATGAATTGTGTGCATTTTCCTTCTTTTATTATATATTTTTTCTCTACAACTGACCAAGCAGAGAAGGAGAAGAAGACCCATCAAGCCAAGTGAAATTGTTGCCATGGCAGATACTGGTGTGATGCAACTGTCACCCATGCTGGTGACACAGCTTGAAGTAATCCCAAAAAACTGGTTCACCAGTCAGCATCATTAGACTTTGGTTGGCATAATTGAATAGGAGCTTTATTTGCATATTCAAAACGTTTCCTGTAAACAAATTTAAAAGATATATATATAGGCGCAGGAGTGGCTGTGTGGTGAGTAGCTTGCTAACCAACCACATGGTTCTGGGTTCAGTCCCACTGCGTGGCATCTTGGGCAAGTGTCTTCTACTATAGCCTTGGGTCGACCAAAGCCTTGTGAGTGGATTTGGTAGATGGAAACTGAAAAAAGCCCATCGA
>NC_068984.1:17250202-17253866 GCF_001194135.2 Octopus bimaculoides
ATATATAAATAAAAAGATATTTGGCAGGAATGGCAACAAAACAAAGAAAGACCTCGATATTATGCAAATAGAGGAATGTATCTGTAAAAGTGAATAAGTGTCACATATTTTTACAGATATATTAAAAGATATATATATAGGCGCAGGAGTGGCTGTGTGGTGAGTAGCTTGCTAACCAACCACATGGTTCTGGGTTCAGTCCCACTGCGTGGCATCTTGGGCAAGTGTCTTCTACTATAGCCTTGGGTCGACCAAAGCCTTGTGAGTGGATTTGGTAGATGGAAACTGAAAAAAGCCCATCGAATATATGTATATATATATGTATGTATGTGTGTCTGTATATATTTGAGTGTCTGTGTTTGTCCTCCCCAGCATCGCTTGACAACTGATGCTGGTGTGTTTACGTCCCCGTAACTTAGTAGTTCGGCAAAAGCAACCGATAGAATAAGTACTAGGCTTACGAAGAATAAGTCCTGGGGTCGATTTGCTCAACTAAAGGCGGTGCTCCAGTATGGTCACAGTCAAATGACTGAAACAAGTAAAAGAGATATATATGTAGTGGTTTGACATACAATTTATCTGTAACCTTACAGTGTACCCTACAATTTATCTGTTGTCATACAATATGACACATCTGATTTGTAGTCATACAGCCTGTGCGTTGCATAATTAAGATTTTAATGAGCCGCTGGTTAACATTTAAACATATCATATCTTTTTACCTTCTGGTTACACTGAATATACAATGAGCCTATGAGGACAACTCTTTAAGATTGTTTTACCTGCTAGAAATAACTGCCAAATCTCCCCCAAATCCCGTGTAGTGTCTTAAATAAAAGGAACATTTATATGAGATAGAATATCTTTGATGACATATTAATTCAATCAAGGTTGACATAAGCTAAACAACAACAAACACAATTAAGTGCTCAATATCAGATTGTTACTTCCAAGGTTCAGGGTGTTCTTATTTATTGTTAACCGAAATCTTTTGATACATTGCCAACTCAACTGGAATCTTGGAAAATGCTTTAATGAAACACGGCATAATGCCATCAATAATCATAAAATCAATTAAGGATTCTTCTTGTAAATAATGTCATTAATATTTAAACAAGCTGTATTGTCTTCATTAATATGATCTTGTAGTTTGATATCCGGAACATTAAATAAGAGAGTGAAAAGAGAAAAATCTAGTGTCACTGGTAATGGTTTGTGTTGACAAAAATTAATCAGAGAACCTCGTGATTTTGAATACATTTGTATGTCATGCAGCAAAGAAGAATCTAACTTTTTAGGATTGTCTTTCTGTCTGACAAAGGAAAAAATATTATTTTCCTTTCAGATGAAATGTTAATCCATAAAAAACACTTATTCCTTTTTTTCTTCATGATATGCTAACATATCCAAATGCACAAATTTCAATATATGCTGTTGGGGCAAGTGAAATCGAAATCATAATTGAACCAAATTCGATGACTGGCACCTGTGCCAGTGGAGCACTAACAGCACCATCCGAGCGTGATCATTGCCAGAGCAGCTGTCTGGCTTCCGTGCCAGTGGCACATAAATAGCACCATTCTGCAATGAATTGGTTATACTAGCATGGAAAGCAGATGTTAAACGATGATGATGATGATGATGAAGAATAGGTGTGTTGAACAAAATGTTTTGTGGCATTTCTTCTGACTATATATTCTGAGTTCAAATGCTGCTGGGATCGACTTTGTCTTTCATTTTTTCAGGGTTGATAAAATAAGTACAAGTTGAGCACTGGGGTTGATGTGCCAAAATTTGAAACCAATATACGAATAACAAATGAAATAAACATTGGAAATGCTTTGCTCTTCACAGAAACTGCAGGAGCTACTCAGAGGTGTAGAAAGCTCTTATTCTGAAATCTATCACAATGCTGGAAATCCTTCTGCATCATCAACAGGTAACTCAGGGTTATAAGAATTTTGTCTCTTAGCTTGTACACTTTATTTGAGTTGGGAAGTGAGGACTGAATTAATCTTTGCCTATGGAAGGGTTACATCTGCTGTTTCTTGTCAATTATGACCACTTTGAGCTGGTTCCTGCTGCCATGCCTATCCCCCCTGGTGGCTTTCTTCAGTTGTGTAGTGGTGATTTGAAACCAAATCCCTAGGTATCTGGTCAGACATCACAATCAAACCAACCACAGCAATTTCACATGATCAATCTATTAAGCAACCAGTGTCAAGCCATTGCGTGATTCAATTTTCTAGAATCTTCTCTCTGTGTCTTATACAAAGCTACTTTTTGGCACCTTAACTTTTTGCAGATTATTGAGAATGGCCAGTCCATTCACACATTCCACGTCTTGCCAAGCAGGGTGTTGAAGGCAGCTGAGAGAGATGTGCCTTCACACTTACTGGGGACATTTGTGCAGACCTTTCAGGGTCTTGGACAGAACAAACTAAAAATTCACACAATATCTCATAAGTGACTTCATTTCACATGGCTTGGTTTTTTCCCTTTCTCCTTCCATTTAATTATTGCTGTTATTATTTGTAAAAGTCCAAAACAGTTTAAACTCTTTGTGCAATAATAAAATCTTCTGTCAATTGTTTATGAGTGTTGTTACTTCTTCACACAATCCAAGAAATACATTTTCATTTACTAACTTAACAGCCACCATAGCAACATTTGATGAAATCCTCAACACACTCGTGACAATTATTTTGATTCCAGATCAATCTTCTGTAGGAAACAGTGCACTAATTTGGCTAGAAAGCCATAGCAGTTGACTTCAATAGGAAATGAAGCTACAAGCCATCCCCCGACAGATTCTTATAAGTCTCAAAGAAAATTCTTCTAAACATTGGTTATTTTATATTTTTGGCCTGATCAAACTGTAACTTAATTGATTTTTCTATCCCCCCACCCCTGTTCATTACAGCGACTCATGACTTTTAGGTTACATAGTATTGTTTGTCATTGTATTACCTTCCAGATTTTTAGAAATAAAAAATTCTACTCTCTTAAATTATGCACCTCAATGCAGTGAAATAGCCTCTAGGTGGTTATTTGACATGCTAGAATTAGTAGTCAAATCTCCATCAAATCACACCCTTTTAAAAAAATGTAGGGCATAACACTTTGGATAATGTAGTTTTAGTTATGCTGTTTGATCAAAAGACAGGATAGCCATGATTGAAACACCTTTTCATCATAAGCCTGTTTGATTGTTACTGAACCAATCATTGTAAAATTGAGTCATTAGATTTTGAATAATTATCAATACTATTCTTGTGATGAACACAGAAGTTGCAAAAGAGTAACACTTCTCTAACATTATGAAAATTCAGTTGTTACTTTGTTACTGGATAATAAAATTTTGTGGTAATTAAAGCTATTTGATAATCATTTCTAAGGGGAATTTGAATAACTCCATTGTCTGCTTGATAATTTAACAAAGTGTGCTTTTATTTCAGTACATATTTTATGTCTGTGAATATAGCCATATATTTCTTAAAGACAAAGCTATTGCTTCTTTTATGTATTCCAATAAATAAATAAAATATTTTGTGAAACCAATGGACAGATGATAAGGTTCGCTACAAGGGAGAGTTTGTGGAACATGAAACTCCGAGTAACAGTTTTTTGTTATATTTCTGCTGTCTTTAAATAAAGTATATAT
>NC_068984.1:17253966-17258982 GCF_001194135.2 Octopus bimaculoides
TATATAAATAATGGGCTTCTTTCAGTTTCTGTCTACCAAATCCTCTTGCAAGGATTGGGATAATAGTAGAAAGCACTTGGTCAAGATGCTGTGCAGTGGGATTGAACCCAAGACTTCATGGTTAGGAAGCATGCTTCTTATTCACACAACTACACCTGCAGTTTATTGGAAATGGCTTTAATCCTTTCAAAACCAGCCCACTTAAAATAGGCTCTTTTAAAGGGTTGAAACTTAAATTTTAAGTCTTGGACTGAAATATCAACATTACATGAAAAGTAACATAGAATTTGAATGTGTGAAAAGTTTAAGTCGCTTATTTCACTCAATCTCTCATAATTCTGAATTATTTTGAAAACTAATTCACAAAAGAATATATTCTTGCTAAAAATATTAGCTTCAAATTTTGGTACAAGGCCAGCAAGTTCGGTGGGAATAGGGGTAAGTCAATTGCATCATCCCAGTGCTTAACTGGCAGTTATTTTATTGACCTCGAATTGGTTGAAAGGCAAAGTCACCCATGGTGGATTTTGAACTCAGAACATAAAGACAGACAAAATGTTGCTAAGCTTTTTGCCCGGCGTGCTAACGATTCTGCCAGCTCACCACTTTATGCTTGTTAAAAATATTAGCACTAAAAAGGTAACAGACATATTACATCATACTGATAACAGAATGAACAAGAGCACGCAGAGAGTGCAAACCTGTGCCAAAGCAATACCAACGTCCTCTCAATGATTAGCCAGATATGATTTTTGAAAAGATACTATCTGAAATAAACTCGACTGCTCTTACAAATGAGAATACTAAAAATAAACCCGACCGCTCTAAAAAATTAAGTAAAAAAACAGGAAAAATAATCCGGAATCCTTGTCCAGTACCAAATCAATCCCAAAATCTAACCAGTTCATGCCAGTCATGAGGCCAAACATTCCTGAAAGTTTCATCCGAATCCATCCAGTGCTTCTTGAGATATCTTGTCCACAGACAAACAAACAAAGAAACAAACATAACTGAAAACAATATCTCTGCCTTTGCTAAGGCAGAGGTAATTATAATAGTGTTAGATGAGGCACAGTTAAAATGTTGGGTAGAGAACAAAGGTGCAGTAAGAGAGTGCTTCCTTATAGAATTGATAGATTTATTTGCAATGGAATGGTGGATGATGGAGATTTGAGACAAAACACCATCACAAATATGAAAGAAATACTCCATGGTGTATCTTTTTTTGCTTTTATTTTTTATTTGCTTTGGTCATTGGATTGCAGTCATGCTGGGGCACCACCTTCAAGGGTCTAGTTGAAAAATATAATCAGCCCCAGGACATATTTTTAAAGTTTGGTACTTATTCCATCAATATCTTTTTCGCCAAACCTCTAATTTACAAGGACATAAACAAACCAACACTGGTTGTAAAGAAGTTAGGGTGCAAACATACACACACACACACACACACACAGAGCAAGCTTCCACACAGTTTCCATCTACCAAATTCACCCACAAGGCTTTGGTTGGCCTGGGCCTATAGTTGAAGACACTTGCTCAAGGTGCCATGCAGTGGGACAGAACCTGAAACCACACGATTGCAAACTGTGATTCTTAACTACACAGCCATACCTGTACCTATTTCTGATTTACAAGAAATGAAATATCAATTGGGTTTAGAAAAGGGACCAGGTTTCGTTGATAAAATCTTTGTGATATTGTAAGACCATTGGGAAGGGTAAACACTATCATGTGTAGGAAATTACTTAAATTTGATGTTAAGGAAATGAGGTGATATATGCACTATTTATTCTTTGTAATAAGCCATGTTTGACTTTTATAGCTACTTAATATTATTAAACATGACCAAATGTCTGTTAAAATATCTGGAGGAATTCTTTTCATGAAAAACTTGGATGCCATATTGGAAGAGCAAATGAGAATAGGGCTACATATAGCTTTTTGTTCAAATTATAAATAAACTTGTGACTTCTACAATGGGTTCAATGGATTTAGTTGTGTTACATGAAAGTTAACTAACTAAAAGGAGAATGATTACTATAGTGGTGAAGTATCCTTAGGCACACCAGATTTATTGGAATGGAATGAAGAAATTGACAAAACAGTATTGGAAGAATTGTGAGAAAGTTTTGGATTTCATCAAATAACTCTGAATATATTTCACAAGAAAAAAGTTTGGCTAGGCAATTTGTTTACAGCACTAAGTCAAAAACTTGTAAATACCAAATGAAACAGCTTTGGCCTTTACCTTCTTATTTTTCTTTGTAGTCTGCACACAGTAAGCCAATAAAAACCAATAAAATAAAAGATAAGTATCCATGCAAAATCAATACAAGAAAATAAGTGAAATCATTGTATTGAATTACTTTTGTAGAGAAATTTTTTCTCTTTCTTCATAGTAAAGATCTAAGAGATATTGTACTTCGTCTTGGATCTATTCATCCATCAAATGAAATTATCACTTTTTCAAACATATGCTATATTTAAAACAGCAACTGTATTTTACATATCAACAATTTTTTTATACACAACTATAAATTCTTTTTTAAGTTAGCAGCCATGATAGTTCTTTTTTCATCAATGACATGAAAATAGTAAGAAACTTTTATTTAGAAGAGAAATTTCAAAGAAGCTTTTTAAACTGCATGTTTATTCTTTGTCTGTATATTTTTCTTGAAAAACTAAATTATTTTGCGTTAAAAAAAAAAAATGTTAATATGTTATATGTAAATATGTAACAGGTTCAGATATTTTGTTATGACTTCTGTTCACAGTGTAAGTATTTAAGCGGAATAAAACATACTTTTTAAAAGAGTTGGCAATAAATTGAAAATGTTTGGATAAGTTTCATGTATGATGCAAAATAAGCACTTGACTATTGAGTGAAAATGTTGCACATGGAAAATGATCCATTGAAATAAATTTTATCATTTTAATATTTAGGTTAATGTAGTTTTTGATCATTATCGTGAAATATGATATTTAAACTTGAAGAATTTTAAAGTTAAAAATGATGATGTAAAGAAAAATAAGGACTTGAACAATGAATATGATGCTTATATTTTAAAGAACTGCTTAAGTATTTCATATAAAATTCCATTAAACAAGAGTTTAATTTTCTTTAAAAGAAATTTTAATTGTGATAACTTTACAAACAAGCACATAATTGAGGTAAAAATTAGGAGTGAAAAATAATTGGACACAATTAATAAATAAATAAGAATGATATGTAAAAAAATAAATATTATATCAAAATCTTCAGAGTTAATTGTGTTAGAATTGATGAGTTCTTTAAAATAATAAAGATAAGTTCTATGATTGAGATATAAAAAATAAATAAAAGTACATAGAAAAAGAAAAAAAATACAAAACAACAAAACAAAACAGCATTACCTGCCATGTTTCTTATTAGATTTGGAAAATAATATTTCGTTTCAAACTGATTGGAAGTAAGGAAACAAATGAAATACTGTATGGAAGCTACAGTGGAATAGGAAAATCTTTATCAATGAAGAATTCACTCAGCTTTCTTACATGTCACTGGTATTTGCAACAACAGGAAGTAGCAAAAACATCCCATGATTAACTTTTACTTGTTCTTATATAAGTTGATCATATTTTATTTTATTTTTTTTGTTTAGTTGTTGTTGCGAACAGTTCTGACTTTCTTTCATTCATTTCATTCATGCCGTCGTTCATTGAAATGGTTTCTTTAATTTCTTTATTGTCCATCAAAGAAATAATGCATTGTTTCATTAGGAGAAGAAGAATCTATAGGCAGATACTGATTGTCATCTGATGTACATGGATATAAAAAGACATTGAAGAGATAATCAGGAAATTTCCACTAATGAGTTTCAGCCGTTTGTGCACGAACCTGTCTTGATGTAAAGCTGCTCTGTACATATGCTGTGTGTGTGTGTGTGTGTGTGTGTGTGTGTGTGTGTGTGTGTGTGTGTGTCTGTCTGTGTGTGTCTGTGTGCGTGTGTGTCTGTGTTGAGAGTGCTTTTACATCATCAACAATTAGATTCCCTTGCATTCTGATTTTCCCTTCTGTCTTCTGTGTAGGTGTGTGGGCTTTACATATATATATATATATGTATATATATATACATATATATATATATATATATATATATATATATATATATATATATATATATATATATATATATATATATATATATATACACACACACACACACACACACACACACACATACATATATATAGATTTGTGTGTGTGTATGTAGATCTATCTACTTCTCTTTATATGTACATGTACACATACATGCATGTGTATACACACACGCAAACATAAAGATACACGTACATGCTTCATATACATGTATACAGATACACACACATACAAACGCACAGGGACATACGTAATGGGTTGCTGTAAAGGTTTATGTACCTAAGAACACTGAATCTGCACTGAACAAAGGCCATAATACGAATTGTAGAATGAAAATAAGATTTACTATCAATAAATTATTATCAATAATACTGACAGTTTACTTCAAAGTTTTTACTGATTCTGGCTTCTCAAAACAGTACTTAGTAAAATGAAATTATCCTTAGATATAATGACAGTTTGGTGCAGAGAAGTGGAAGTCAGTGAAAGTGGGAAATATGAAAGGAAAAAGAGAAGAGGTGCAAAGCCTTGATATAGGCTTGATGTAAACCAAAGGGATGGTGGTGTCAGGAGAGAAGATATTTATCATTAGGTGCAGGAGTGGCTGTGTGGTAAGTAGCTTGCTTACCAACCACATGGTTCCAGGTTCAGTCCCACTGCATGGCACCCTTGGGCGAGTGTCTTCTTCTATAGTTTCAGGCTGACCAAAACCTTGTGAGTGGATTTGGAAGACAGAAACTGAAAGAAGCCTGTCGCGTCAGGAATTTTCAATGGCCGGATAACTGAAGAGATGCTGGTGTGGGCTCCCACCCCGGCATCCGAAACTTGGAGTTTTATCATGGCTACCGAATAAGTGTCACATATTTTTACAGATA
>NC_068984.1:17259573-17262962 GCF_001194135.2 Octopus bimaculoides
GGAGCACCGCCTTTAGTCAAGCAAATCGACCCCAGGACTTATTCTTTGTAAGCCTAGTGCTTATTCTATCGGTCTCTTTTGCTGAACCGCTAAGTTACGGGGACGTAAACACACCACCATCGGTTGTCAAGCGATGTTGAGGGGACAAACACAGACACACAAACATATACACACACATACATATATATATATGACGGGCTTCTTTCAGTTTCCATCTACCAAATCCACTCACAAGGCTTTAGTCGACCCGAGGCTATAGTAGATGACACTTGCTCAAGGTGCCATGCAGCGGGAATGAACCCAGAACCATGTGGTTGGTAAGCAAGCTACTTACCACACAGCCACTCCTGCGTATTTATTTTGAGATACTCTGTGTTTCTTTCAATTAATTTTAAATAAAACAAAGAATTTAGCAAAATAACTTAGTTATCATTAAGCTAGTGTTAGGAACATAAATTGTGACTAAGTCTACTATTTTACTATGACTGTGACTTTGCTTAAATGCCAATTGAGTAGTCTTCCTAGTAGTAAATATTTTGTTGTCTTGAGTATTAAAGTGGTGGTTATTAACGTCTGTAACAAGTAGCAGTATTGTAGTAGGTGTCTACTTTAGTTTGAAGTTGGATTTGTTATTTTTCAATTGAGTTTTATTAAATAGCACAACGGGTTCTTTGAAATTGTGTGATGACATCATGAAAATATCTAATCAATGATGTCCAACAACTACACATCAAATTCTTTGACTGGTGTCAGCAAAAATTCTAGTGAATCCAAAATTGTTGATTGAAAATCAATCAAGCTTTGATCAAGCTTGTAAAAATAGTAGTGAACAACAGGCAGATGGTCACTCAAGCATAGCCATGGACAGAAGAGAGATGCATTCATGCAATGAATTAAGCTAAGTTCAGTATTAGAAGTCTTTTGAAAACTAGACTGGTCAGTATGAATATTCTGCAACACTCAATGACCGGACAGCTGCTTTCTCCAAAACCAACCATGAAAGAGAATACTCATTTTCACTTACATACCCCCTCCCTCTCTTCACCTCTCTATATCTCACTTCCATTACACAATCTGTCCAGTTAAATGACCAAGTCATGCACTACATTCTTTTTCAGAATTAGGTCACTTTCAGAATTAGGTCCTTTTCAGAATTAGGTCACAGTGTTAATCTTATTTTCCCAAATGCATTTTGTCACTTTCTTTTCTTGGAACGGATGCGTCCCATTTTTGACTATTGACAATGAAACAGATGATGAACTTAGACAACAAGCTACTTTTATTTTTCATTAGACTCACTCATCATTGTCAAATTAATCTCAATATCAAAATATTATTACATACAAATTTATCTTGTTTTTTAAAAAAAATTCAGATAAATACATATAAATAGATGAATACAAAGAAACAAACAGATGCAAACATACAAATATATTTAAAAAAGAACTCAGGTGTCCAGGTAAATATGGTCGAAGAAAAGACAAGAAGATCAGTTAATTATGATTTTATTCAACATATTCCCCTCTTAGATCCACACACTCATTACAGTAGCCCTTCATCATCATCATCATCATTTAATATCTGCTTTCTATGCTGGCATGGGTTGGACGGTTTAACTGAGGACAGGCAAGTCGGGAGGCTGCACCAGGCTCCAATCTGATCTGGCAAAGTTTCTACAGCTGAGTGCCCTTCCTAACTCCAACCACTCTGAGGGCATAGTGGGTGCTTTTTATGTGCTGGAATATTGGGCCTTCAGTCAGGCCCTTTGCAATACCCTTAAAACTAGGAACTATTCAGCACCCTGCTTGTAGAAATACAAATGCCATACAGATACAAATATATTTATACTTTATAAATACATGCACAATTACACATGCAATTATACCTATATATATGCATGAGACTCTTTCTTCATATGTATATCTATATAAATAAATAAATAGACAAACAAATAAAAATATTCAAATGAAAAGGAAGAGAAAAAGGAAGACCGAAGAAATATGAATAATAAAGGAAGACAGCAAAAATGAAAGAATGGATGTAGAGAGTTAAAACTGCCGGGATGAAAAGAAAGGAAGTTTTTTCAGAGGTGGAGGAGATAACTTATTGTTATGTATGTTGCACTGAGTGACATTCATATAAACAATTAATTATTAATACAAACAATTAATTAATAGCATGATGTCACTTCTTACAGGTCTAGTCTTGTTTTTTCAAATAAATATGATCACTCATTTGTATATGTTGATGTATATATATATATATATATATAGTCATATACACAATATAATTACAAAAACACAAATATATATTAATGTCTCTTTTATTTTTTAGTTATTATAAAATAGAAGAGACACATACATACATACATACATACATACATACGTACATACGTACGTGTATGTATGTATGTATGTATGTATGTATGTATGTATGTGTGAATTGATATGTGTGTGTATGTCATTGTTCAGTTTTATTTCAAGATTTCTTGCCAATAGAGAAAGAGCCGGTTTCTAACCTAGATTCAAGGATCCTTCATAGAAATTTCAACATCAACAACAAGGTATTTTTGTTTGTTTGTATGTATGTATGTATGTATGTATGCATGTATGTATGTATGTATGTATGTATGTATGTATGTATGTATGAATGTATGTATGTATATGTGCACTTTTGTATGTTTTGCTTTACGTATATATTCTCATGCATATAGTTGCATATCTAGATATGCTCATATACATTTAAATGCAAAACTTCTGGAAAGTTTTACAGATTTTTACAGTTCCAGTGATAGATTGGATCTGTAGTCTTCGAGTTAGCTTTCTCCTTTCTAGTTTTGAGAAGCCTAATTTCTCAAGGTTGGTATATAGGTAGTGTGTTACATATCACACTGGGCCACCACCTTTGAAGGTTTAAGTTGATTATGTTGAATCAGTGTTTTGTCCAGAGTTATTTTTCATAAAAGACAAAAGATGGATCTCTTCAGTTGGGCTCAGATTTTTAAATTATTTTTTTAAACTAAACAGTTTGAAACTTCATATACTGGTGTAATTTCTAAGGCTGAACACAGTTTACTTTCAACATTTTTGACAAAATTTCATATCTTAGAAGTTATTTCATGTTAAAGTTGTTGTATTTGGGTAATTTTAACCAATCAACAACATGCATTCAGCTGAAGAAACCTAATGCTGTTTGTGATAGTAATCAAAGAGCAACAACTTCTGGGTCATGTCTACTAAATGTATTTTTCAACTACACATGGATTATTTGGTGTGTTTGAAAAATACATTTAGTAGAGATGACCCAGAAGTTGTTGCTCTTCGATTACAATTGCAAACAGCAGTAGGTTTCTTCAGCTGAATACACGTTGTTGATTGGTTAAAATTATC
>NC_068984.1:17263510-17264215 GCF_001194135.2 Octopus bimaculoides
GGAGGGAGAGGGAGGGAGAGGGAGGGAGAGGGGAGAGTTATTTAGCAATGTGCTAAAGAAGGAAAATGTGACTGAGAGTTAGGGTTCATATGGTTAGATTTGATAGATGTAAAAAACAAGCAGATAGGTAGGTAAATAGCGATTCGTTTTGTCTCAGATCAACACTAACTGAGCAGGTCTATGATGAAAGGTGTTCCAGCCATAACCATCTCATCTGTTTGAATATCAGAGACTAAAATGCCCAAAGTAACATTCCATATTTAAGACTCCTGAATGTGACATGAAAGAGATTTGGTTACAATTACTAGCAAGTTGAATAGCCATATGTTGCACTACTTGTTGTTGGCTTGGATAGTTAGACAGGATTAGATAGGTGGGTAGGGAGGTAAATAGATAGGCAGGCAGACAGGCAAGTAGGAAGGCAGGGAAGGGGGCAGATAGATAGATAGATAGACAGATATATAAATAGATAGGTAGATACACACACACACACACAGGCATATACACACACACGCATATACACACACACATGCATACACACACACACACACGCATATACACACACTGGTAGATAGATAGGTAGACAGATACAGATAGACAGATAGAAAGACAGTCAAAGATACAGACAGATAGATAGATAGATAGATAGATGGATAGACAGATAGGTATGTATATATATGTATATATATATATATATATATATAT
>NC_068984.1:17264730-17265482 GCF_001194135.2 Octopus bimaculoides
TTGCGCATAAACTAATCCAGTCTGGTTTTTACATTTCATGCCCTCTCCAGTTTCCTCTCCAGTTTTGTGCAGGCCTGGGCTAGATGTAAGAAAATCCTGGGTAGCCCAATCGTCAGGATTCCTCTCTCGACCTTGCAGACATAGACCAAAGGAGTGCAGAACATTATGTTTGGCACCAGCTTGGTTGCAGGAGCTGCCGGAAGAGTGTTGAGTCGAACCCTAAACCGCCTACGGAGCTCCACTCCAGATTTCTTTGAAGGTTGTCTCTTTTCCGTAACCTGGGATAGGGGCCCATACCGGGTACTGTCAGCTGGAGCCAGCTGAGCCCGGGACTTGTGTCAGGCAGGGTCATCACTCCCTGAAGTAGTGAAGAAAATTGCTATCCACAATCTAATAATTACGCACCATTAATAATTATGCAATCATCCACGGATTCAACTCAAGATCCATGGATAATTGTGTAATTATTAATGGTGAAACTTCAAAGTATGGAACTGACTGGCCCTTTTATATCTTTTCATAGTGTTTTGCACAAGTACATCCAAATGAGAACGCATTTTTCGTGGTTAAACGATTTGGCATCTACTTTCAGCATGTAAGGAAACCACTTGGTGGCTTTCCTCTTATATTTGAATATAATTTGCAGTCCTTGGACTTTTTTTTATGCATGTTAGCCACTGGTATAAATTGTTATTTTTTGATAATAATTTTTACCCTCAATACTTATATATATATATATAGAGGGAGAGAGA
>NC_068984.1:17267459-17268292 GCF_001194135.2 Octopus bimaculoides
AAGGTCAGCAGCTATCGAACGCCGACGAAGGGAAATAACCCTGAAATCCGGATCCGTTCGTGCTGCAGATCGTGGTGAGAGGGATAACTTCCCTTGGCAAACAGGACACAGTAGTGTGTCGATAAGCCAGCTGGAGGAGATGTCCTCCTGGGGCTAAAAGCAACAGTAACATCCACCCCTAGGGGTCAGCCACACTTAAGTGGCAATATACTACACTTTATCGTGCAGTTACTGTTAATACTTCATTTAGAGAATTAACATTGCTTATATATATATATATATATATATATATATATATGTGTGTATATATATATATCTATGTGTGTGTATCTATGTTTGTCCCCCCATCACTACTTGACAACTGGTGTTGGTGTGTTTACGTCCCCGTAACTTAGTGTTTCAGCAAAAGAGCTCAATAGAATAAGCACCAGGCTTGAGAAATAAGTACCAGGGTTGATTCATTTGACTAAAAATTCAAGGCAAGGCCCCAGCATGGCCACAGTCTAATGACTGAAACAAGTAAAAAATAAAACATATATATATATGTATAATGATGATGATGATGATGATGATGGTGATATATAAGGATATATGAAGTGGGCAAGCTGGCAGAAACGTTAGCACGCCAGGTGAAATGCTTAGCGGTATTTTGTCTGCCTTAATGCTTTGAGTTCAAATTCCACAGAGGTCGACTTTGCCTTTCATCCTTTCAGGGTCGATAAATTAAGTACCAGTTGTGTACTGGGGTTGATTTAATCGACTGGCCCCCTCCCCCAAAATTTCGTGTCTTGTGCCTAGAGTAGAAAAAAATATTTCTATGAAGGCATGGTGGC
>NC_068984.1:17268848-17275890 GCF_001194135.2 Octopus bimaculoides
CACACACACACACACACACACACACACACACACACACACACGATGAGCTTCTTTCAGTTTCTATCTACCAAATCCACTCACACGGCTTTGGTTGGTCTGAAGTTATAGTAGAAGACACTTGCCCAATGTGCCATGCAGTAGGACTGAACCTGGAACCACCAAATACTTTTGCTATTGTTCAGCCCCAAATCTTTGATTCCAGCCATGACCATCCAATTCTTCATTAAGACAATATATCTCAGACTATATTATCTAAAGTGTCTCTCTTCCTTTAATTTGGTAATGTACAATTTGAGGGAAATTTGGCTACTATTTCTTACAAGTTGACCAATCACATATACTGTCCACTGTTGGCTCCTGTAATGCTTTGGTCTTTGTATAAAGTGATGTAGCTTGGTATAAACCACCAATAAACTGAGTCAATAACAGCTTTATTTTTGATCGCACCAGTTCCATCTATTTATTTCTTGATCCTGTAATTTCTAGACACAGCCAATAACTTGTAGCAGAATGGGCTGAGACCCCTTGAAGTCAGAAGCTTCAATGATGATTCAAGAATCCTGGGACAAGAAACCTTTTCAGCTTTGAAAGAAACACAATATTAAATGAAATCTATAAAGCTGTATTAAAGAAAATCTTATTAAATGTATAGAAAATATAAATATATTTATTGTGAAAACGTAATTAGATATATTAAAGTAACAAATGAAAATGTATAGTAACCTTTTAATGAATTTCATTAAAAAAAATTAACAACATTAAAATAAATATGATACTACATATCCAACAAAAAAGAATATTTTTATGTTTAGTTCAGATTTCTTTGAGAAAGCTTCCGATAGAACTTGTAGGACATTTTAATGTTATAAGGTGAATAAAGAAGGTTTTAAATGTGTCACAAGAGGATTAAGATATGAAGTGAAACGTGTAAGAAAGACAGAATGGATTTTGTGAATATCATTGTTAGTGGAATATTGATTTTTCTCTGATAACTGAGACATTCTCACTTATCAGTGGAAATCGAAAATCAGATATTTTTTTCGGTTTTCTTAAATCTTTGATGAAAACTTCTTAAGCACTGACTGTGAAATGTTTCTTTCTCAGACAGCATTAAATAAATATCTTTCTGTATCTTATAACAATATCCATCTTCATATATATTTTTTTTTATCTTGACGTTGGAGAATATGCTGAAGTTTCGTTTCGGAAGCATCAGAACAATTTAATTCATGCGTCGTCTTAAAATGGTATAGAATATGAAACTTTCAAGGGAGGTTACTCCGGTAATACAGTACTAAATTGCTTACCCTTTAATAATAACGATTTTGGTGAGGTGTATCGTCTTTAAATCATACCAAGACTTTCTTTCATCGGCAAACTTACATTTTTTTTGTAAAGAGTGATAACATACTTTATCCGATCAACTGTTCTATATTATTGGTATACAGCGGACATATGGCAGAATCGTTAGCTCTCGGGGCAAAGTGCTTAGCGGCATTTCGTCTGTCTTTATGTTCTGAGTTCAAATTCCGCTGAGGGAAAAAAATTCCTAGTTGAACACTGGGGTCGATTTAATTGACTTACCCCTTTCCTAAAATTTCTGGCCTTGTGCCAAAATTTGAAATCAATATATTACTGGTGCTGAAAGTAATTAAAAGGGGTTTCTGACTAATGTATGTAGATAATACAAAAGAGAAAGCGAACCCCATTGTATGTGAATCAAAGAGGAAGCTTCCTAATTGTTCACTTCTGTAAGCAATAGAACCCATGACATCCCACCATTTTCAGTAAAGAAGGATATATTGGAAAAATGTAGTACCAAACATCCAAATGGTTGGAGTATTTTTCACCATAAGTCGGTTGGCTAAAAGCTAACATGAAGTTACACAACAATAGACAACCTCTTAGTGGTTGAGCTGAAGTGAAGATAGGATAAAAATTCTATTTTTAAAAGAAAAGAGCCAGTCATGTAGATATTATATGCTTAGAGAGAAATATTCAATAAGAACTGCACAAGAACAATAAATAGCTTCATTTCAAATTAGTTGATCCAGTAAAGCTTCTAACAAAGGTATTGAGAAAATCAATTTGAAAGAACAACCCATGAGTTATTTTGCTATTCTTTAACATAACAAGCAAGCCTCTATATGATCGTTAGCCCAGCTAGGAAAAGGGGCCAAATTCTCTCAAATCACACCCTCAGAAGACTGGTAGAGTGTATGGACACAATATAGGTGATCGAGGAAGAGAGGATGAATGCGTCAAGAGGACCAGAATGCAGGGATTGGCCACTTCTGATGAACAGAGGCCACTATAATAGCAGTGGAAAATACAAAGTGGGGAGCTTATCTGAGGTCCAGAGGTTGGGGCATATTTGTAAATAATTTTATGGGTCGGCTTTATGGGTAGGCTTTAAAGGTCTTACCTAGATAAGAATTCAGGACCTAGTGCCTATGGAAAACTTGTATTTAGATGACTAGCAAATAGCTGCGGGAAAGGTTTGGAACTAGGAGAGAAGAGCTTGATTGAAAATATTTGAAAGTATACAAGTTGAAGACTAACTTGTGGTTAGCTCTCCTGAGACTCAAAAAGATTATCTAAAATTAAACTCAGTATTTAAGGAGAATGTGGAAGCTGAATATTAATCAGGATGTAGAGTAACCCCTTCTGTGGTGTAAGTGGTAGAATGTTGATGTAGTAAGCAATAAATATCTGATCTGATTCTTATCTGTAGATTCATTATTGTTATATAGCCCAAGGTCAACTTTGATCAAAGACAGGTTTGATCAAATATATTTTTACGATGTACAATGACTGTTAGATTAAGATGGCATCTTGAAGAATGGCCCTCAACAATTTCTTATCCATGAACCCCTTTGACTACCACTTCATTCTGGTGGACCCCTCATAACATTTAATGTTTAAAAGTTAGTTTTATAGATACCTCTTTCAAAATTCCATTTTTCTTTATTTTTCACACATTAACTTGTATAGGTTGGACTATGTAAAACATCAGAGAAAGAAATTTATTTGTTTCTTACAATAAATACATATAGATCAAAATTTTTTCCTGAACCCTTAATATACTACTGTGCATCCTCAATTTACTATTTTACTTGCATGGACTACTGAAAACCTTATATGGATCCTTAGGGGTCATATGGATTCTAGTTCAGAACAACAGATCTAGAACATGATTTCAAACCTTTACATCTTAGTACTTGACCTGCTGTATTGGGCCTTTGAACAAAGCACATAATTGCCTGCAAGTGTTTGCCTAACTGAACAAATAACAAATTCCAACCATAAGTGGGTGAGGGCTAGTAGTGGGAGGGAGCAGAGAGCATATGTCCAGTTCTAAAACCAATTGCTCCATCAAAATGGATTCAATATTATTACAAGATGGTGGGGGGGGGGGATGGTAGACAGAGGGAAAAGTCAGATATGAGGATTCGTGGTCTGTACTTGTGTACTTTTACATTCCAAATGGTTGGCTTTTAATTCCACTTTTAAACATGTTATTTTCTGATCCTACTGCAGAGCACAGGGTGACATCGGACTTCGGCCATTGCTGTCTACCAAGGAGATTGTTTGTTATAGGTCCAGAGTTTGGGTTATGTTGGAGAGCAACTTTAGGCCAATTATTTAGGTGGGTTTTGAATGCATCATATAGAGAAGAATTCAGGACTGGGTGCCTATGGAAGATTGTGTGTACAGGCAACAAATGAAAAGCTGCAATAATTTGTGATTAGAATTTGGTTGATGATAACTTTGTAAGCCTAGTACTTATACTATCGGTCTCTTTTGCCGAACCACTAAATTACGGGGACGTAAACACACCAGCATCGGTTATCAAGCGATGTTGGGAGGGGACAAACACAGATACACAAACATATACACACACACACATACATATACATATATATATATATATATATATATATATATATATATATACACACGTATACGATGGGCTTCTTTCAGTTTCTGTCTACCAAATCCACTCACAAGGCTTTGGTTGGCCCGAGGCTATAGTAGAAGACACTTGCCCAAGGTGCCATGCAGTGGGACTGAACCCAGAACCATGTGGTTCATAAGCAAGCTACTTACCACACAGCCACTCCTACGTCTCAGATATATTAGTAGCAGTGAAACAGTGGTTTTGATTCAGAGCTAGATTTAGAATCGATGATGGCCTAAACTACTTCAAACTGCAAGCTTGGAGGTCCCTTGATAAGAAAAAGAAATCAAGAAAATCTCAACAAAAACACATACATCTTTTAATTATTTTGAGGGTTTCTATAGATTGTAAGACCCTAAAATGAAGCCCGTGTAGCTTATGTCCCAATCCAGTACTGGTCTGATCTGATTAACTATATCCCTTCCTGGAAAATATGTGGTCTTGAGCCAAAACTTGAAATCAATGTTATACAGAAAGTTCAACGAATGGGCAAATACTGCATATGTAAGTGAAGATGGACGACAACTTTGAAAAGATCTATTTAATGTTATTTAGATATAAAAAGCTGATTGTGTTGGGTTTTTTTTTGCATATCTCTTTAGCATGACTCAACTATTGAATGCAGACAATTCCAGCTGTTGTCTCCATTTAAGCTTATTTTATCTACACAAGGAGATTATGTTAACATATACAAATAATTTAAGTTATAAACACAGTCTAAATATACGGCAGTAATATAACTAGATATCAAAATAAGATACATATGTCGTTTTATTATTCTTTGTCTTAAATCTTTTATTGCTTCCAGCCACTGAAGCTACAACCGTAATGGGACAGTGCTACAGAAACATTTGTTTGAACAAAATCTCTGAATGTAATTTTTGAGAATGCTTTTATTCTGTGGAGATTTATGAAAAGAACAGAAAAGCAAAAAAACAAAAACAAAACAAAAAAAGCCAAAGCAAAAAAAAAAACGAAAAAATAAATAAATTCCACCACCCCACAAAACAAACAAAAAAAGCAATCCATTGAGGTTCTTGTAAAATGACTTGCATATCTTTCACTTTTTACTTGTTCCAGTCTATGGAATGTGGCCATGCTGGGGCACAACCTTCAAGAGTTTAGTTGAAGAAATCAACCCCACTATGTGTCTTTTTTTTCAAAGTCTGGTACTTATTCTATTGGCCTCTTTTGCTGAACCACTGAGTTATACAGATGTAAACAAACCAACACCAGTTGTAGTGGTGGGGAGACAAACACAACATATGCATTAAGTCACAAGCACACCGAGACCTTTGGAGATATGCTGTGCTTGAGAAGACCCGACAAGCCAAGTGAGACCATAGCCCGTGGCCTATGCCAGTGGGTGTAACCAGCCCATTTATGAATACCCCTCATTCACTGGACAATGAACTTTGCTTGTGAAGACCTATTGAGGCAAGTGAAATCAAAATCACAATCGCTGACGTGGCCGATGACAGTACTGCCTGATTGGCACTCATGCCAGTGGAATGTTAAAAGCACATCCGAGCGTGATCATTGCAAGGGCCATGGATTGGTTCCCATGCTGGTGGCATGTAAAAGCACCATTCGAGCATGATTGTTGCCAGCATCGCCTTACTGGTACATGTGCCGGTGGCATGTGAAAAACAACATTCGAGCGTGGTCATTGCCAGTGCTGCCGGACTGGCTCCCATGCAGGTAGCTGTCCTCATCCATATGCAACACATGACCATATCAGCACAGTTGTCTTTCTTGCACACCACATCTGATGTTTCTTATGCCCAACTTTTCTCTCAGGGTGCTTACACTCTGTCGTGCATGCACACTGACATTACACATCCAGTGGAGCATACTGTCTTCATACCTCGCAAGCCTATGCATGTTCTCCGCAGTCATAGCCCATATTTCACTGCCATGTAGCATGGCTGTTCACACACATGCATCATACAATCTACCTTTTACTCTGAGTGAGAGGCCTTTTGTCACCAGCAGAGGTAGAAGCTCTCTGAACTTTGCCCAGGCTATTCTTAGCAGCTACACTCTCAGAGCATCCAACCCCACTACTCACGTGGTCACCTAGGTAACGGAAGCTATGAACTACTTCTAGTTTTTCTCCCCTTGCATGTGAAAGTGTTTATTGCCCCTGAGCATTTGCCACACACGCAAACTATCTCCCCAGTTAGCCTTCCTTTGATATTGCTGCATCTTTTATGTGTCCATAGCTTACACTGGGTACATTGCATGGAGTTTCTACCTATACCTTTTCTACAGATCAAGCAGGGCCATCTACCTGAAGAGATTTCTGATTTGTCTGCTTTCCTACTTATTAAGACTTTGGTTTTTGCTAGGTTAACTTTAAGGCCCTTCGATTCTAGACCTTGCTTCCACACCTAAGAGATGTGTGTATATATATATATATATATATATATATATATAGATTCAGATGAATATGGTACTGTAGTTGAGGCACCAGAATTTAGTATGGTATTATCCATACAATTTCAAAGTAAGGTGATTAAAATCAAAATAAGCAACAGGGATATCCAGAAGTATCCTTGTTGCTTATTTTGATATCATCATCATCATCATCATCATTGTTTAACGTCCGCTTTCCATGCTAGCATGGGTTGGACGATTTGACTGAGGACTGGTGAAACCGGATGGCAACACCAGGCTCCAATCTAATTTGGCAGAGTTTCTACAGCTGGATGCCCTTCCTAATGCCAACCACTCAGAGAGTGTAGATATATCTATATATATATATATATATATATACACACACACACACACCTCCCCCTCTCTCTCTCTATATATATATCGATTTAAATGAGAGCTCAAAAACTCACTTGTGAGTATTTTGCTATGTTTGTTAACAGATACAATATTTTTGCCAAATTTTTGGTATAAAAATATATATAAATATATATATATATAAATAGAGTTATTAATATTTCTAAGTCTCTCTAAAGGAGACTACGGCAGCGGTACTGGAAATTAATAGTTATCGCCAAGCCAACATGGCAGTCCCAAAATTAGGACGAAAGCTGCCGTGAATTAGCTCCAAGAAGCCATCGCCTC
>NC_068984.1:17276116-17276973 GCF_001194135.2 Octopus bimaculoides
TAATAATAATAATAATAATAATAATAATAATAATAATAATAATAATAATAATAATAATAATGATAATAACATCGAAAAATACCTTAGGAATGAGAACCCAGGTTCGAAATTTCCCCAAGACACCTGATGAAGGCTGGGGGGTATATCAGCCGAAACGTGTTAACAACAAACAAGATGAGGACAAATATCTGTCTCTCTCTCTTCTCCCTCTCTCTCTATTTCTCTCTCTCCCCTCTTTCTGTCTCTCTCTCACTCTTCCCCCTCTCTCTATATATATCTCTCTTCCCCTCTCTATGTCTCTCTCTCTTCCCCCCTTTCTCTCTCTCTCTCTCTCTCTCTCTCTCTCTCTCTCTCTCTCTCTCTCTCTCTCTCTCTCTCTCTCTCTCTCTCTCTCTCTCTCTCTCTCCCTCTCTCCCTCTCTCGTCTAATAACTAAAATGGAACTCCATCAGTTACAATGACGAGGGTTCCAGTTGTTCTGATCAACAGAACAGCCAACTCCTGAAATTTAATGTGCAAGTGGCTAAGCACTCCACGAACACGTGTACCCTTAACGTAGTTCTCTGGGAGATTCAGCATGATACAGTGTGTGACAAGGTTGGACCCTTTGAATTACAGGTACTACTCATTTTTGCCAGCTGAGTAGACTAGAGCAAGGTGGAATGAAGTGTCTTGCTCAAGGGCTCAACGTGTCACCAGGAACTGAACTCACGACCTTATGATTGTGAACCAAATGCCCTTGCCACTAAGCTACATACCTTCACCATCTGACAACTACTTTCATGGGAGCTCAAGCTAATGGGGGAGCTTCAAGGTGGTTGCTAGAGTTACTAGAAATAGCAGAGAGAGAGAGAGAGA
>NC_068984.1:17279125-17279656 GCF_001194135.2 Octopus bimaculoides
ATAATGATGATGGTGGTGGTGGTGGTGGTGGTGGTGGTGATGGTATAGAAAATAAGGTGCTGAAATTTCTTGCACAGACAGAGTATTGCAATATCAAAGAGCAGATCTTCCACTTTGCAAGTCCATAACTGGAATTGGTGGAGAAGCAAACATTGGGAGACATGAATTGACAAAACTGTTTAAAGAGAGACTCTTCTGTGGGAGTCTAAAAGGGAATGTGCCGGAAAGTTTGTCAATCAGAGTTTTTAGGGAGACAAAGTCTAGGACTTTTGCTTTTGCATTTGAATTTGCAGCAGAAGCAGCAGCAGCAGCAGAAGCAGTAGCAGTAGCAGTAGTAGCAGCACTGTCCTAGATGCTGAAGTTACACTAAGGTTCATCACTAATTCTAGAAGGTACACTGTCATCATCATCATCATCGTTGTCAGCATTGTTGTCATTGTTGTTGTCATCTTCATTGTCGTCATTATCATCATCATTGTCATCGTCATCACTATCATCATCATCACCATCATCATCATCATCATCATCATT
>NC_068984.1:17279940-17280246 GCF_001194135.2 Octopus bimaculoides
TAATTCTAGAAGGTACACTGTCATCATCATCATCATCGTTGTCGTCATTGTTGTCATTGTTGTTGTCATCTTCATTGTCGTCATTATCATCATCATTGTCATCGTCATCACTATCATCATCATCACCATCATCATCATCATCATCATCATTTTGTTTCTCATTGTCGTCATTGTCATCATCATCATCATCTTCATCACTATCGCCAGCATCGTTGCCATCATCGTTATTGTCATCACCAGCACCAGCACCACCACCACCACCACCACTACCACCACCACCACCAAAACCACCACCAAAACCACCAC
>NC_068984.1:17281084-17283720 GCF_001194135.2 Octopus bimaculoides
TTTGTAAGCCTAGTACTTATTCTATCTTATTCTCTTTTGCCGAACCGCTAAGTTACGGGGATATAAACACACCAACATCGGTTGTCAAGCGATGCTAGGAGGACAAACACAGACACACAAACACACACACACACATATATATATATATATATATATATACATATATACGACAGGCTTCTTTCAGTTTCCATCTACCAAATCCACTCACAAAGCTTTGGTCGGCCTGAGGCTATAGCAGAAGATACTTGCCCAAGGTGCCGGCGACCAACTTCTGGTCAACATACCAATAAAGAAGTTTTCTCCCTTAAGCCATTAGCATTTACCTTGGCCGTATCGGGCCCAAAACATTCTCCGTTTTATGTTCAAACAAACCAGATCCAGTCTTTCCAATCTACCCTACAATGTCATTCTAAGAATAAAACAGTTACATCACTGAAGCTTTGAAGCTACATGATAACATATGATTAATTCAAAACAATTTGAATAAACTGGGATTACATTCGACAAAGTAATCTGAACGCTAAAGGGTTAATGCAGTCGACCCAGAATAACAAGCTCTACCACTTCCACATTAGAGAATGACTACTTCAACAATCACAGCTATAACACAGTGACAAGAAGCCAGCTGCAGTCATGATTTCTATTAAACTGACCAGCCAACCAACCAGCCAGCCAGCCAGCCAGCCAGCCAGCTAGCCAGCCAGCCAGCCAGCCAACCAACCTATATTGACTATTTACTACTATTGACCAAGCACTTTAAACTGTCACTGCTACTTGTCTTACACATGCAACCATGTATATTCTCATTCATATTACTTAATATATTAGTATTACTTCAATCAGGAGTGATTCATGATTAAATCTTTGTAATAATAATAAATATATATTTCCATCATCATCATTTAACGTCTGCCTTCCATGCTAGCATGGGTTGGATGATTTGACAGAGGACAAAATCTTATGTTGACCCCCCCCAAAGGGGGAACATAAATTGTGACTAAAGTTTGGTGGAAGATTTTAATTCAGAACTTATGAAAACAAGACACTTGTTCTCAAAGCCAGAGCTGATTTCAGCCAGGTTGGTATCAAAAGGGTTAAATTAGTCATTTGTTAACCTTTTTGTTATCATATTTCTGTTGAAACAACAGGTTTCTTTCAGTTTCCATCTGCTAAATTCACTCACAAGACTTCAGTCAGCCCACAGTCATAACAGAAGGTACTTGCTCAAGGAAGAGTAGTGAAGTGGGACTGCACCTGAAACCACATGCTTAGGAAACAAACCACTTGACCACACACATACACCTCTTCATAAATGTGTGTGTGTGTGTGTGTGTGTGTGAGTAAATGCTATCACATGATTTACAGCTACCCCATTCAACAGCAGATCTGTTACTCATAAGAACATAGAACAAATTTTGGATATAGTAAAAAGTGCAGTCACCATGCAGATGATAGAAAATAATGAAGAAGCAACAAATGCCTAACCACAAATTTGAGAAAATTCTAATTCTCTGAGGAGAAAACCAGAAATAAAAAAATAAATATGTGTACCCATGACTACAAGAATGGTTGGAGTTTGAAAGAATGGCTAGAGGATGACTACAAGGAAATCTTTCAAGCGAGCAATGGAGAGTTCAGTCATTTCAATATTGTACAATCTACAAATTAAAGAAAGGACAAGGTAAAATATATTGATAGCTGCAAGTAATAATGTATAAAGAATATGAGAAAATATTATACAAAATGGAGGACATAGTAGTAATGATTCATTGCCAATGAATATAAAATGCTGTTCCCCTTCGGATAAAATGAAAGAAGGGTTTAATACATACAGGGGAATACATATAAGACTTCAAGTTAACATCTATATCAATTTATGACATGTTGATCAGAATCAAAGCCAGTTGCAAGTCATGAGGTATATGTATACATACATAATTGTTTACTGTTTATGACAGCCCATCAAAAGTGATGACAGCCAAAACAATTGTCCTCTTTTGCTTCTGGTATATTGTGTCCCATAGGAGCAGACATGGCTCACAAGACTGATATGAGATTGGCAGATCCTGTGGTACTGACAGCACTGGAAGTGACCCCAAACAACAGCCACAGTAGGGATGGCACACACACATAGATACAGTATGTAGCATATCCTCCAAATACTTCCCCCACTACCCATGCCAAATCACCATATTGACTCCCCCTCCCATTCATCTCCCAATCTCTTTTCACAATCTCTCAAATTTACCCACCCACTCACCCTATCCAGTCTCTGGCCCACTTCACTATATACACCTCTGAATAACTTGGGTGTACACCCCATCACATTTTTACCATCATATTCTTTCTCTTTTTTCTCTCTTCTCTCTCTCCCCCTCTCTTCTCTCTTCCCCTCTCTTCCCTCTCTCTCCCCTTCTCTCTCTCTCTCCATTCTCTCTCCAACTGAGGTAGCCATGTATCACCTCTACTACGAGATACCTATGTCTGTCCTTCTGTTAATGCTCTAACTTCTCCTCGCCTGGCACAAATCCACCTCCTTCAATATTCTTTTCTACTCTAGTCACAAGGCCCGAAATTTTCTGGGAGGGCATCATTTAATTAGATCGACACTTGTACACAACTGGTACTTAATTTAT
>NC_068984.1:17290726-17291085 GCF_001194135.2 Octopus bimaculoides
GTGAGTGGATTTGATAGACAAAAACTGAAAGAAGGCTGCTGTATATATATATTATCTCCACCGATAATGGTGCTTACATACCGAAGGGCTTGGTAAAAATTATTAATTGTTGATTTATTAATGAATTAATAAATTGATAAACCTTTACCCTTTTAATTTATATATATATATATATATGTCTGCGTTTGTCCTCTCACCATTGCTTGACATCCGATGCTGGTGTGTTTATGTCCATGTAACTTAGCAGTTCAGTGAAAGAGACCAACAGAATAAGTAATAGGCTTACAAAGAATAAGTCTAGGTGTTGTTTTTGCTCGACTAAAGGCGGTGCTCCAGCATGGTCACAGTCAAATGACTGA
>NC_068984.1:17293595-17301320 GCF_001194135.2 Octopus bimaculoides
AATGTTTCATAAGGTAACAGTTTTTGTTTTAAATTATTCCAAGGGTTAAAACTAGGGGGTGGAGGAGAAGACGTTCATTCTCTCAGTTTACCTAAAAACTATGTGAAAAACCTGAATTAAATTCCATCATATTATGACAACTTCTGGTAACAGAGGTGGATAAAAAAAAGCAAAAAAAGCAAAAAAAAAACAAATGATAAATAATAGATTAAACCAGAGCTGAGTGTTTTTGATTGGTTACTTTCCATGTCATTGATCTGCTACATCACAACTGATTAAAACCATCCCATCCTTCCTACTTCCTCTAATGACCATGACGACGACGATGATAACGATGATGATATTAATGATGGTGATGGTGGTGAGGATGATGATGATGATGATGGCAATAATGCTGATGAAGATGATGCTTACTGATGCTGATGCTGATGATGATGATGAACAACAGTAGCAGTACCATCAGTTACATTGTTTGCAGAAATATTTTTTTTTACTGATTTCCTTGCATGAACACTGAATATAGTTTACACTTAGTTTAAAAGGTTTTTTTTTTGGTTTTTTGTTACTTTTACTTTTTCTCTAAATTGAATTCTAAATAATTTTTTTTTTGTTTGAATTCTTTTCATAAATCTTAAATTTTTCATGCTTGCTGAATGTAACACGATGTGCTGCACATGCACACGAAGAATATTAAAATGAGCACATTATGCTGCAGAGATAACTAAAAGCAGACAATATATGCATACATGCATCAACCTTACTAAAAAAAAAAAAATAAAATAAACAAACTATTTTCTAATTTTCTCTTTCTCTTCACAGTTTTTAAGATTTTAAAAACTTCATATCATTGAATGTGTCACAGTGATATCAAACCATTAGGTCACCTTACTATTTCTGGGATCTCTAGAATGAAGTTGCATCGGTGCAGCTTCTCGTTGCCTATTCCAGTTTCTTAGGAAGATTTGAACTCAGCATAGCAAATTATATAGCAGTTATTTTGATTTAAAATCATACCAAATGTTACAAATCAGTGGTTTTATCTGGACAATGAAGTGTGACTCATTTTCCTTCACTATTTTTTTCTCTCTTCCCAGTTGAGGTTGCCATGTATCTTCTCTTCAGCAAGACACATGTTCCTGTCCTTCTATTATACTTTAACCTCTCACCATCAGGCATAAAGCCACCTCTCTAATACTATTCCCTCCCTTAAGTGAAGGGGGATTTTGTATTGTGAACTTCTTGGTTATCGTGCTGGTGCCAGTGCTATGTAAAAAACACCCGGTACACACTGTAAAGTAGTTGGCATTAGGAAGAGTATCCAGCCATAGAAACCATACTAAAGCAGACATTGGAGAATGGTGCAATCCTCTTGTTCATTGGCTCCTATCAAACCCTCTAACTCATGCCAGCATGGAAGATAGATGTTAAACAATGATAATGGTGGTGATGATGACAACAATGATGATGACAACAATGATGATGACAACAATGATGATGACAACAATGATGATGACAACAATGATGATGACAATGATGATATTGATGGTCCAGTTTCACAGCAAGATTTTGAACTTTACATGGCAATCTATATAACAGTTGTTTTGATCTTAAATTATTAAAAAATTTGAAAATCTTTGGTTTTTATCTGGATGAATAAGTGTCACTCGTTTTGCCTAAAACTAGTCTAAGTTTAATTATTCTGTCACATACTCTTAGTACCTTAATTACTTTATCCATTTAACTACCGACAATATACCTACTTCGCCCACCTATTCACTCCATTGCTGCTACTCACCAAGAAGACTTTGTATCTGTGTTCTTTGTCCATGATGCATCTGGTTGAGGCTCCCCTCTCTTTTCTCTAGCATCCAGCACATATTTATTCTCCCTAACTCCAGCATCCGTAAAATCTCTCATACTTACCGTTTATCATGCCAATGTTGATAGTGGTAGACCTGAAGTTTTGCACCTGATAAGAAATGAAGAATTTTTAATCAATGGTAGCTCTGATAGGTGGGTTGTCTGATGTCAATTCTCTGCTACTGGAATGAAAAGAGTTGGAGCTTGTGCTACTATCTGAGAATGGACGAGAGATGTTCACACCTATTTCACCTCCTAACTGAACACCACATTAACATGGCAAATGTTGTCCTGTATATGCAATTAAGAATTTTCAAATTCTCTTTCTCTCACACACACACAAACATACACACATGGTCACGTGTAGACACACACTTACACCCTCACACAGTAACACACATACACACATTTAATCAAGCATAAGGAAATATATCCTTGCAAATTACTTAGAGGCCCAAGTCGATTTCTAAAAGGTTTGTTGTGTGGAGAATTTGTCTTTTTCTCTATCAACTCATTACTACTGAATTATATCAATGTAATATTTATTTATATAAAAAAAAAGAAATCACTAAAGTAGGAATTGTTGCACAAATTATTATTCATTGAATTTTCCAGTATTGGGAAAGAAGTAGAAGTTAAAATGGTCTATCTGACACATTGTTATGATTCAGTGTTTAAGAAGAACTGGTTGAAAGTCAATAATATACACGTAACACTATACATTAAACACAACAACAACAACAACAATAAAAAAAAACTGTTAGAGTGGTATTTTACTTGTACAAATATTCTACATTTCTGTATATTAGATGTAATGATATATAGGTTGCAGACGTAGCTGTGTGGTAAGAAGCTTGCTTCCCAACCAAATGGTTCTGGGTTCAGTGTCACTGGGTGGTACTTTGGGCAAGTGTCGTTTACTATAGTCTCGCACTGACCAAAGCCTTGTGAGTGAATTTGGTAGGCAGGTACTGAAAGAAACCTGTCATATATGTATATGTATGTATATGTATGTACCGCATGACTGGCCTTTGTGCCGGTGGCACGTAAAAGCACCCACTACACTCTTTGAGTGGTTGGTATTAGGAAGGGTCTCCAGCTGAAGAAACTGCCAGATCAAGATTAGAGCCTGGTGCAGCTATCCGGTTCGCCAGTCCTCAGTCAAATTGTCCAACCCATGCTAGCATGGAAAGCGGATGTTATACGATGATGATGATCATGATGATGATCATGATGATGATGATGTATGTGTGTGTGTGTGTGTGTGTGTGAATTTATGCCCCACCTCCATCATTTGACAACTGGTGTTTGTGTGTTTATGACACTATAACTTAGTGGGTTGGCAAAACAGACTGATGGAATAAGTATCAGGCCTTAAGAAGAAAATAAGTGCTGAGGTTGATTCTATAAGGCAGTGCTCCAGCATGGCCTCAATTTAATTGAAACAAGTAAAAAATAAAAGTGGAAAGATATTAGAAGTAACGGTATAACAGAAAGATATATTCAGCTCATCGGAATAAGAGCCGTGGCTGGTGCCAGTGTCATGTGACTGGCCTGTAAAAAGCATGCTTTGGATGTTGGGTGATATGCTGTGTTTAAGAAACCTGCCAGCACCAGTGTTGCATAACTGGCACTCATCCTGGTGGCACATGAAAAATGCCATTTGAATGTTGGGCCTCATGGAGGCAGTGACAAATGACTGAGATCTTTGGTGATATACTGTGCTTGAAAAGACCTGTCAAGCCAAGTGAGACTGTAGTCATGGCTGATGCTAGTGCTACACAACTGGCACCTGTGCCGGTGGCACATAAAAAGCACCCACTGCACTCTTTGAGTGGTTGGCATTAGGAAGGGCATCCAGCTGTAGAAATTCTGCCAAATCAGATTGGAACCTGGTGCAGCTCTCCAGCTTACCAGTCCTCAATCAAACCATTCAACTCATGCCAGCATGGAAAACAGATGTTAAGTGATGATAATGATGATGATGATGATGATGATGATGATGATGATGATGATGATGATGATGATAAATTCTATGACAGACAATGACTAACTGAATTAGTCTGGATGATTAGTGTCCATAATTTTTTATTTGTTGCTTTAAATTACTTCCTCTTTTGTAATTTCTTTGTTAATTATTTTCCTTAATTGCTGCAATAATTTAGCTTGTCAATGAGTCAGTTTGTTTGCCATCACCCTTCTATTAAAAGGTGCTGTTTAAACCCACTGCATTTGGTTAGATGGTTCTTGTGACCTGTAGTAAACCTTTCATTGTGTCATAGTGAAAGTTGATGTCACATATGCATTCAAAGTAGTCACTTAGCCACGCAGGGCTGGCCCCAGAGTTGCTGGCACCCCGGGCAAGCTGAACTTTGGTGTGTACAAGCTGATGGTCATGGAAATTTCCTTGTCTTTGTCACGCCCTCTTTGGTGCCCCCTAGCACATGGCATCACAGGTGACTGTCCAAGTTGCCGGTACCTTGAGCCAGCCATGTGGCCATGGGTCAACTATGAAGAAGCAGACCTGTGATCAAACATATTCCTGTGAATGACCATGTTACCTTTCTCTTTTTGTATATTTTGGATTCCATGTTCAATAGGGTCTTCCTTTTGTAAGACAATCATCTATTTCTAGCAAATTGAGTGAGTGATTGAAGTTACCTGCAGTGCATTCTTTTATCTACCTATCTGTCCATTCATCCGTCTGTCTGTCTTATCTATCCATCCATCTATCTATCTATCTATCTATCTATCTATCTATCTATCTATCTATCTATCTATCTATCTATCTATCTATCTGTCTATCTACCTGCCTGGCTGCCTGTCTGTTTGCCTGTCTGTCCGTCCATCTGCCAGTCTGTCTTATCAATCTGTCTGCTTGTCTGTCTGTTTGTCTGTCTGTCCATCCATCCGTCTGTCTTATCTATCTGCCTGTCTGTTTATCTGTCTGTCTGTTTGTCTGTCTATCTATCTATCTATCTGTCTATTTTATCTGTCTATCTACTGCCTGCCTGCCTGCCTCTCTGTCCGTCCATCTGTCTATCTATCTATCTATCTATCTATCTATCTATCTATCTATCTATCTATCTATCTAGCTATCTATCTATTTTTTTTTTACATGAATTAGTCAGAAGAGGACAGTGCTCACGACTTTTACAAAGCCCACGATACTGGTGGACAAAAATGAGGAAGTTTTCTTTAGACTGCAGCATATCTGACCTGAATGCTGGCAAATAGAGTGGGCTGCTTGAGTTTGTAGGTTGGTGTTATGTTAACACGTTGAAATATTAATTACCTTCAACAATGTCTATTTATAACACTAAACATTTTCACTACACATGGTATGTAATTTGCTAAATACATGATATGTGTTTGAATCAAGAAACGATGAATTGTTAAGGATAAAAGCTGAAATGTTTCTTATTCATTAGGACATAGTTGACAGTTACAACAAGACGAATCTTTTAAAGAGAAGGTTGCCGGATGAAAATTAACTCATCAAATGTTGCTTTATAGCTGTGCTTCTCAATCAGGGTTCACATGACTTTTGGGGATCCATGTAAGTTTTTGTTGCTAAAAATTATGTGCACGAAATTGCTTATACTTCTGCCTTACATGAAATGTTTTAATTTTTTTATGCAATTTCTAATAGTATTTAATCATAAAAATATAATGTCACATAAAAAGCATTCAATCCACACTGTAAAGTGGTTGACATTTGGAAAGGCATTCAGCTGTAAAATCCTTGCCAAAAACTGACCTCACCTGTGTTTGTGCCATGTAAAAAGCACTCAGTCCACTCTGCTGGGTGTTTGGTGTTAGGAAGGGCATCCAGCCATAAAAACCCTGCCAAAACAGACACAGAAGTCTGGCGCAGGCTCCTGTCAAACAATCTGACCCATGCCAGCATGGATAGTGGGCGTTAAATAATGATGATAATGATGATGATAATAGAATTTCTTAAACATTGAATTGCTGTGAGGGTCCCCTTGAGTAAAATAGGAATCAAAAGGGTCCATAGATAAAAAATGGTTGAGATCCACTGGTTTAAACAATGACAAATGAATAAACAACATTAAGATTTGGTGTGAAACTAAGGTTTTATTTTGGTTATTTTTTAACTCATAGATTAGTTGGAAGAAGAAAAGCTGCCCTCTATGAGCTAAAAATTGGTTGAGAACCACTGGTTTAAAGAGACAAGTGAAAGTCCAAAGAAACCAAATGTTGGTCTGAAGAGTTCTAGAAAGTTCCATAAAATCCTTTAAGCATGCAAATTGAACTATTCTTTTTCTTGTGATTGTCCATCACAAACTGACATCACAGATGCTGGCTGGGATATTACCAAATATTTTATTATTATTTGTTAGTGGCAAGGTGGCTGAAGCATTAATGTATCAGTCAAAATGCTTTGCAGCATTTCTTCCAGCTCTTTACATTCTCAGTTCAATGACTACCAGGTGAGCTTTACTTTCCATCCTTTGAGGATTGATAAAATAAGTACCAGTTGTGCTCTGGGGTCCATGTAATTCACTATTTCTTTCTGCTCATATTATTAACCTTATGACAAAATTTGAAGCAATTATTTACCAGTGGCAATTAACTTTTGGTCAATTTTCCTTTCTACTCTAGGCACAACGGCCAAAATTTCTGGGGAGGTGGGGCCAGTCAATTAGATCAACCCCAGTATGCAACTGGTACTTAATTTATCGACCCTGAAAGGATGAAAGGCAAAGTTGACATCAGTGGAATTTGAACTCAGAACGTAAAGACTTTTGGTCAATATTACCAAATATGGTAGTGTTATTCACCATAAAGTTTGCTTTCTGAACTTAAATGTTCCAAGTTCAAATTCCAAGGGCAGCTACGTAATACAAGTTAATCCAGCTGATGGCTTAATGCTGTATTAATCCTCTTCTCATTAATATTTTGAATACTGTCTCCTTCAAACTTTGTGATTTTAATTGTTGGATGAATTGTTGCCATAATCTTTTCTACTCTAGGCACAAGGCCCGAAATTTTGGGGAGTGGGTGGGGGGCAGTTGATTAGATTGACCTCAGTACGCAACTGGTACTTAATTTATTGACCCTGAAAGGATGAAAAGCAAAGTCGACCTCGGTGGAATTTGAACTCAGAACGTAATGGCAGATGAAATACCACTAAGCATTTTGCCTGGCGTGCTATCGTTTCTTATTTCTGTATTGCCCACAAGGGGCTGCACACAGAGGGGACAAACAAGGACAGACAAATGGATTAAGTTGATTACATTGACCCAGTGCATAACTGGTACTTATTTAATCAACCCTGAAAGGATGAAAGGCAAAGTCGACTTCGGCGGAATTTGAACTCAGAACGTAATAGCAGACGAAATACTGCTAAGCATTTCGCCCGGCGTTCTAACGTTTCTTCCAGCTTGTCACCTTGAATTGCTGCAGTTATCAACCCCTTCAACACCAACCTGCCTGAAACTGCTCCTGGTTCTATAATACAGACTTTCTGTTTTAAAGTGATCTGAATTAAAACCTTCTAATAAAATTTAATTAATCTGCATTCCAAACACAAGGTTACTAATGACAATGTTATTTTTTATTAAATTTTCCATTATTTAAAACAAATTAATTGAAACAAAGGCAGTGTACTTCAATAGAAAATGGTAATGAAAGAGTTAAAGAAAACAGGTGCAGGTATAGCTGTATGGAAAGAAGCTTGGTTCCAAACCACATGGTTCAAGGTTCAATCCCACTGTGCGGTACCTTGGGCAGATGCCTTCTACTATGGCCTCGGGCCAACCACAGCCTTGTGAGTGGATTTGGTAGATGGAAACCAAAAGAAGCCTGTTGAATGTATATATATATATATATATATAT
>NC_068984.1:17302245-17303083 GCF_001194135.2 Octopus bimaculoides
TGAAAACTAAAGTTTGACAAGGTTGCTAAGATGACAAAAGTATGCTGTTTAAAAATCATAGAAAAGAAAGGAATTTTTTTTACAGGTATTTATCATCATCATCATCGTTTAATGCCCGCTTTCCATGCTGGCATGGGTTGAATGGTTTGACTGAGGTCTGGAGAGCCAGCGGCTGCACCAGGCTCCAATCTGATCTGGCAGAATTTCTACAGCTGGATGCCCTTCCTAACACCAAACACTCCAAGAGTGTAGTGGGTGCTTTCTACGTGCCACCGTAACGAGGGCTAGTCAGGCGGTACTGGCAATGGCCACACTCCAATGGTGTTTTTACATGTCACCTGCACAGGAGCCAGCCCAGCGGCACTGGCAACACCCACACTCGAATGTTGTTTTTGTGAATATATATATATATATATATAGGAGTGGCTGTGTAGTAAGTAGCTTGCTTACTAACCACATGGTTCTGGGTTCAGTCCCACTGTGTGGCACCTTGAGCAAGTGTCTTCTACTATAGCCTCGGGCCGACCAAAGCCTTGTGAGTGGATTTGGTAGATGGAAACTGAAAGAAGCCTGTCATATACATGTATATGTATATATATGTGTGTGTTTGTATGTCTGTGTTTATCCCCCTAACATCGCTTGACAATTTATGCTGGTGTGTTCACATACCCGTAACTTAGCGGTTCGGCAAAAGAGACCGATAGAATAAGTACTAGGCTTACAAAGAATAAGTCCTGGGGTCGATTTGCTCGACTAAAGGTGGTGCTCCAGCATGGCCACAGTCAAATGACTGAAACAAGTAAAAGAGTAAAAGAGTATATATATATATATATGTATG
>NC_068984.1:17303616-17304316 GCF_001194135.2 Octopus bimaculoides
CACACAGCAATATATACATACATACACATACACACACATAAATATAAGTGAGTATAGATAAATACTTTGTGTATGCGTATTGACATAAATGAATATGTTTCTCTTTCTATGGTCTATATGTATGAACACACACACACACACACATACGCACACACACACATACACACACACACACACACACACGCACATATCATTGCAGACCTTATTAGCTGTGTCACATGATTATAATGTATTTCCAAATATACTGAGTCACAGAGATAATTAGGTATCTCTCTCTCTCTCTCCCTCTCCCTTACTCTCTCTCTCTCTCTCCCTCTCCCTTACTCTCTCTCTCTTTGAATGCTAATATTACAGGTAGCATACATATATATCAATCAGGTGTTGCGTACATGCTTACATATATAACTAAGTTGTTTGTCATTTCCATAAAGGGACACAGTAACATACATAAAGGATCCTGATATATGTATGTGTGCGTGTGTGCGTGCATGTGTGTGTGTGTGTGCGTGTGTGTGTGTGTGTGTGAGCATGTGCATGTGTGTGTGTATGTGTATGTGTGTGCATGTGTGTGTGTGCATGTGTGTGTGTATATGTGTGTGTGCATGTGTGTGTATGTGTGTATGTGCATGTGTGCATATGTGTGTGTGTATGTGTATGTGTGTGTGCATGTGTGTGTGTGTATGTGTGTGTGAGCATGTGC
>NC_068984.1:17304780-17309299 GCF_001194135.2 Octopus bimaculoides
ATAACTCGGCTTGTGAAGACCTGTTGGGGCAAACAAAAGCGAAATCGTAATGGCACCTGTGCCCAGCGTTGCCTTCCTGGCACTTTTGCCAGTGGCATGTATAAAGACATTCAAGCGAGATCGTTGCCAGTGCCGCTGGACCGGCTCCTGTGTAGGTGGCACGTAAAAGCACCCACTACACTCTCGGAGTGGTTGGTGTTAGGAAGGGTATCCAGCTGTAGAAACTCTGCTAAATCAGATTGGAGCCTGGTGTAGCCATCTGGTTCCCCAGTCCCCAGTCAAATTGTCCAACCTATGCCAGCATGGAAAGCGGACGTTAAACGATAATGATAATGATGATGATGATATAAACACGCATATGTGTGTGTGTGTGTGTGTGTGTATACATACACACAGACACACACACACACATATGTCCAAAAAAATAAGTAGCACATTAGATTAGTAATGTATTTATTGGAAGTTAATTATACAGCTGGTCATAGAGTGACCAATGGTTTTGCATCCATAAAGCGTTTAGCCTTTGAGATGGGTCATTGGATTCTAATGGCTGCAGGCATATAACTTCTTTTCAAGTTGGAGATAAAATAAAAGGTTACAGTCAGTTAATTTTGTAAACAAAAAAATAAAGTAGACACATATCTGTGAGTGTGTGAATATATATATATACACACATGTATATAAATGTATATATATGTACACACGCATATAAATGTATATATATGTCAATACATACATATATACTTACTTATTTATATACATACATACATACATACATGTCTACCTCTCTTATCTATCTATCTATCTATCTATCTATCTATCTATCTATCTATCTATATGTATTATGTATATATTAGAAAGGAAGAATGAAAAAGCAGAACATGTGGTTTCACTTTAGAGCACGTAATCTATAATTGAGACATAAATGCAGAGTTGTTAGAGCAACTAAGTGATTAAGAATTTGTGCACAAAGTCTCTTACAGCTGTTTCTAGAATGCCCATGCTTATGGTGGAAATCTCATTGAGGTAAGGTTTCCATATAAAATCCAACTATACCATCTTCAGAGAGGAAGAATTAAGGAATATCCTTTGTAAAGGATATTAGTAGTTACCAGTTCCATCGTTGAAAAAAGAGTAAAGTAGATTCTGAGTGGAAGGTCTGTGAGGACTAAGAGGAATACAGGACAGTATGAAGACAAGATAGAATCCATGAGAGCAGATAGAGACTAACTGTTATAGTGAAGGTATTATACAGCTTAAAAGTTAGGGGGTGTATAAAGTATATGAGGAGTTTTCACCAGGTGACTCAAACTAATTAGTACGTACTCTGAATGTTCAATTTGGTATGCCCCTAACCCCACTCCACCATGGTTTGAACTGCGGTTGAATATGTGATGTTGAAGCTGTTTTTCTGAAGTGGCTAGGTAGGAGTAGGTTCTCCTTGAGCAGGTAGGTTTAGATTAAAACAGAAATGAAAAGGCAAAAACGTTTGGCAAGACATGACAAGGACATTTAATTTAGTATCTATATATCTGAACTAAATGTTCTTGTCAAGTCTTGCCAAACAGTATGCCTTATCATTTCTAAATTAGCGGGGTATATGTATGTATGTATGTATGTATGCATGTATGCATGCATGTATGTATGTCATTATTCAGTTTATTTCAAGATTTCTTGCCAATAGAGAAAGAACCGGTTTCTAACCTAGATCCAAGATTCCTTCATTGAAATTTCAACATCAACAACAGGGTATTTTTGATTGTATGTATGTATGTATGTATGTATGTATGTATGTATGTGTGTGTGTATGCATGCATGTATGCATGTGTGTGTGTATGCATGTGTGAGTGTGTGTGTATGTGTATCCACACATGTATACATATATGTATACACACACACATATATATACATATATATACACATGCATATATACATATATATGCACAGACATACATACACATACCTGTGCATATATGTACACACACATACATGCATATGCACACACACACTCGCATGCACACATGCACACGCACATGCATGCATACACACACACACACACACACACACACACACAAAAGAACAGGAGGACACTGAAATAAGTAAGGAAAGGGAGGTTTAGCTGTCAGGTGTGAAGAAGACCATTGAGTCATTTGTAGCAGTGACAAAGTCCAGGGTGGGTTAGACTTATCAGATGTTGGCACTCCATCGCTTACGACGTCGAGGGTTCCAGTTGATCCAATCAACAGAACAGCCTGCTCATGAAATTAACGTGCAAGTGGCTGAGCACTCCACAGACACGAGTACCCTTAATGTAGTTCTTGGAGATATTCAGCGTGACACAGTGTGACAGAAACAGGAAGTAAGAGTGAGAGAAAGTTGTGGTGAAAGAGTACAGCAGGGTTCGCCACCATGCCCTGCCGGAGCCTTGTGGAGCTTTAGGTGTTTTCGCTCAATAAACACTCATAACGCTTGGTCTGGGAATCGAAACCGCGATCCTATGACCGCGAATCTGCTGCCCTAACCACTGGGCCATTGCACCTCCACAGACTTATCAGATAGCCAAAGAAGATGGAGAAACACTTGACGGTTGTAAACAAGATAGAGAAGGTATTCAGACAATAACAGCTTAGCATTGTGATTCCAGCATGGTGTGTGACGGGGAAGGAATTATACTAAGTATTAGGAAGGGGGCTACAGGGCAGATAAAGGCTTTCTGGTGTCTTGGGAGTGTCATTATGCCAATAATAATAATAATAATAATAACACACACACAGAGGCTCAATTCCACTTCTTTATTGTTAGTCAATTGGTTAAATATCTAACCAACTAACTAATCAATCGTTTGTTTAATGTGTTTGTAAAACAATGAATCGGTTGTTTGTTTGTTCATCAAAGTTCTTTTGTCACTGTTTGCAACCTTTTCAGTGACCCAAGACTTCCTTACTCACTCTTGCAAACTAAATTCAAGAATGAAATAGATAAAGGTGTTAGCTATAAAAATGTAAGAAAAGTATTGAAAGTGTGAGTTCAATGGCAGTGAATAAAATATTAATTTATCACTAGATTCGAATAAAGTGAGATATAACAGATTAAGATAAAATAGAATGAATTAAAATAAAGTAAAGTAAAGTAGACAAAGAGATTAAATAATTTAAGTAAAGTAAATGTCATTTTCATCATCATTTAAAGTCTGTTTTACATCCTGGTGTAGGTTGAACAGTTTGACCAGAGCTAGCAAGCAGGAGAGCTGTACAAGGTTTCAGCCTGATTTGGCTTGGTTTTTACGGCTGAATGCCTTTCCTAACACCAATCATTTTATAGAGTGTGCTGGATGCATTTATGTGGTGTCAGCATGGGTGCTTTTTACCTCGATCAGCACAAGAGCATTTTATGTGGATCTGCAAGGGCATTTTTAAATGTGTACTGGCATTAGTGCTCTTTGTATGGACTGGCACAGATGTTTTTTACATGGACTGCTTAATTTAAAAAGTTAATATGTAAATTATAAGCTTGGTGAAGGATGAAAATATAATAAGGTATTGCTATAGAAATTAAGGCAGAAGAATAAAATAAAGCAAAATATACATAATCAGACGCAATTTTATCTGTAATCTGTTCTATGTATTTATGCTTCTGATAAGAACTGCTAGAATGCAGCAGCTACCTAGATATATATTGTCATGGGGCTAAGTGAAATGGCAAGGAGAAAGAATGAAGTATTTATTAAAAAGTCACCTGAGGAAATGCAGTCTATGTCTGTGATGCAAGGTAATTGATTGTACTGCATCCCACCTATGAGATACAGGTCTGTAATGTGTTGAAACAATTGTAGTGAATTTGAATAAAGAATCTCACAAATTCCATTTTCTGTCTCTGATCTAGGTATGTTTGTATGTATGCATTGTTAAGTTAATAAATTGGTTCACATTATGTTCATACTGACATCACTAATACTTTTGAAAAAGGCATCAACATTACTATATTATATGTTATGTAATTTGATTACAGTATACAAGCAGGACATAAACGTATTTCATGCTTGGTTATTCATTTAATCAGACTATTTTACTATACATTACACACACACACACACACACACACACACACACACACACACACACACACACACACACACACACACACACACACACACACACACACACACACACACACACACACACACACATACAACTCACAAAGCCTTTCGGGTTTGTTTATAAAAACATTATATATGTAGTATCAAGAGAGTTTAAGTGTATATTAACTAAATTTGATTGAAATTGATGGGTGAGCATTTGGCCAATCAGATTCGCAAGGAGCCATGAAAGCGTCGATTTGTGAGTTCGATTCAGCCTGAAGTTAACTCATCATTATTCGGTCCTTTGTTTATATCTAAAAATTGTTGCTTCAAATCGGAGAATAAATATCATTATGATATATATTATATACAGTTATTATATATATATAAGTAAAAAGTTTGTTATAGGCATGTATAAGATAAAATCTTATTTAAAACACT
>NC_068984.1:17309309-17311783 GCF_001194135.2 Octopus bimaculoides
TATATATATATATATATATATATATATATATATATATGTAGACACTTCTATACATATGTATGTATGTCTATTCATATATGTATCATCATCTTCATCATAATCATCATCCTTTTAATATTCACATCTCCATGTTTGCAAAGGTCAGACAGAATTTGTTGATGCAGATTTTCTATGGCTGGATGTCCTTTCATATTGCTAACGCTTGGCTGTTTTTAAGAATGTTAATATTTCCCTATGACTAGACATGTCTTTTACAGAAGATTAGAAACATGACATCACTTGCATGATGGTAACACTCATTTACAACCATCATTTTGGCGTTAGGAAGGGCATCCAGCTGTAGAAACTCTGCCAAATCAGACTGGAGCCTGGTGTTGCCATCCGGTTTCACCAGTCCTCAGTCAAATCGTCCAACCCATGCTAGCATGGAAAGCGGACGTTAAACGATGATGATGATGATGATGATGATGATGTGATATTAAGACAAGGACGTGCACACACACACACACACACAAGATGATGTGGGTAGTGTATCCTGTCCCCACTCCGACTTTTAGTTCATGCAATTGAAAAAACTGCATTATTTATGGGATGACCCAATACAACCATTATGGTTAATCTTATCAATTGGTTGAATCCATTGAATCCCTAGTATGAAACTGCTGTAATGGATATAATACTGTACACTTCAATTAATATACATACATAATACATACACACACACACACATACATACATATATACATATATATACACACACCAGATATATATATGTATGCATATATATATATGTATGCATATATATATATGTATGCATATATATATGTATGCATATATATATACATATGAGATGGACTCTCCCATTGATTTTGATGAACAAGTCTTCCAGTTGTTCAATCAATGCATCTCCCTCTCTATTTATTGAATTACTCCTTGATTAGTAATTGATTATTCAGTGAATTACAGACATTAGTAACATGTTAATATAATCTTCTCACAATCTTCTTGACACCCTATGACAAGGCTGGGTGCTGTTGTCACCAGAACACCCTCCCCTGACATATGAATACCATTCTGTTCCTATCTATGTAACTTCGTTTGTAAAGGATTGGATCAATTGTTCGTTTAAGGTGTCACACACACACACACACACACACACACACACACACACACCGTGATAAAACCTGATGCAGCGTTATTGCTAAGCAAATGTCTTTCATATACAACAAAATAGGTGCAATGTTATTTAGCATGTATACATACATATACAGACTTAGACATACAGACTTAGACATACAGATTTAGACGAGAGTTAACAAGTGAAACAGAGACAGGCAGAAACAAGAAAAATGCCGCTGTTACTTGAATACTATACAAATATGTCTTTAAAAAGACTTTTCTTTTAAATTTACCAAAATTTAATTTTTCAATAATTTTTCAAAAATTTATTACTCATATTTACTGTTGAAAAGATCTCAAGGATCGAAACCGGTTCTGTAATGTTCTTTATAAAAGTATTTTAGCATTTTCTACTTTGTCTTTTTTCCATATATATCTACTCGTGAGTTCCTCTTCAACCTTTTACATATATATATATATATATATATATATATATATACACACACACATATATACACACACACACACACACACACACACACACACACACACACACACACACAAAGACATAAATACAAGCAGCGTAGCAACAATTGAAATCTCCATGACTATATCTGCAGTCATGTGCACGCACAGTTATGAACAAAGACATGTGTGCAGATACACATGCATACATGCATGCATATACACATGAATGCTTTAGTCTACACATGCACATGCAGAGACTATACACACATACAAATGCATGTAAGAGATAGAAACCAGCCTATGTTTGCACAGACTTATTACTATAGGTCAGAGGTTCTCCACCATTTTTTGTCTATGGACTCCTTTGATTCCATTTAACTCCACTGGACCTCCATTAGCCATTTAATGTATTTTTTACTTCTACTTTTTCTATCTTTTATTTGTATCAGTCATTTGGCCGCGGCCATGCTGGAGCACCGCCTTTAGTCGAACAAATCGACGTCCACCTCCACCAGGACGTATTCTTTGTAAGCCTAGTACTTATTCTATAGGTCTTTTTTTTGCTGAGCTCCTAATTTATGGGGACGTAAACACACCAACATCGGTTGTCAAGCGATGGTGGCGGGGTGGACAAACACAGACACACAAATACATACATACATACATACATATATATGTATATATATATATATATACATGACGGGCTTCTTTTAGTTTCTTATTTCTTTACTGCCCACAAGGGGCTACACACAGAGGGGACAAACAAAGACAGACAAACGGATTAAGTCGATTATATCGACCCCAGTGTGTAACTGGTACTTATTTAATCGTCCCCGAAAGGATGAAAGGCAAAGTCGACCTCAGCGGAATTTGAACTCAGAACGTAG
>NC_068984.1:17311793-17313031 GCF_001194135.2 Octopus bimaculoides
TTCTACTCTAGGTACAAGGCTTGAAATTTTTGGGGAGTGGGGGGTGGAGTCAATTAGATCGACCCCAGTACACAACTGGCACTTAATTTATTGACCCCAAAAGGATGAAAGGCAAAGTCAACCTCAGCAGAATTTGAACTCAGAACATAACGATAGACGAAATACAGCTGAGCATTTCACCTGGCATGCTGACGTTTCTGCTAGCTCGCTGCCTTATTTATCATTAAATATTATTAAGAATTGAATAAAAAAATTAAGATATTTTGTGTATTGTAGAAGTATAACCAATATATTGCACATAAATTTTATCAACTAAATCTTATATGGATCCATAAAAGCCATATACATACCTGAAGGCGATACGCACTCCCATGGGCCATATGGGCCCCAGTTGAGAACCACTGCTATAAGTCATTATTATATGTACATACAGTAATGACTTGTAGCATTGGACATATATGCATTAATATGCACACTATTGCACATGCATATGTAGTAATACGATGTCACGTGCAAACCAATGTATGCACACACATATATCTGTACATATAGATATTTATACCTATAATATACAGGTATATATATTAGTACACACACACACACATACACACGCACACAAGCCTATGTATGCTTGCTAATATATTCACACATCCATCTATACCTGTGCAACACATATGCACAACTATGCTGCATATGTACACATATATACAATGTGCACAGTGGTATACCAGAAGCTGAAATATCTCCTGACAAGCTGATTGACACGATTACACACTTGCACACACACACCACGCGAGCACACACACACATGCACACACATGTGCACGCATACACACACACAATCAACTGAAAGTAGATTGTTGCAATGTGATGTCTGATGGCTAAACACCTCCACATACATACCAACATACATGTGTATGTGTGTGTGCATAAATATGTATTTATATATATACACACATACACATATGTATACACACACACACATATGTATGTGTATATCGTCGTCGTCGTCGTCGTTTAATGTCCGCTTTCCATGCTAGCATGGGTTGGATGATTTGACTGAGGACTGGTGAAACCAGATGGCTACACCAGGCTCCAATCTGATTTGGCAGAGTTTCTACAGCTGGATGCCCTTCCTAACGCCAACCACTCAGAGAGTGTAGTGGGTGCTTTTACGTGTCACCCGCACGAAGGCCAGTCAGGCGGTACTGGCAACGGCCACGCTCAAAATGGTGCAT
>NC_068984.1:17313671-17319909 GCF_001194135.2 Octopus bimaculoides
TATATATATATATATATATATATTCATATATGTATGGGTGTATATATATATGTATATATATTATGTAATATATATCTATCTGTGTATGTATATATATATGTGTATATATATATATGTATGTGCATGCAAATATTTGTGTAATTGTACATGTACATACATACAGGCATTTATACATACCTGATATACATATATGTGTGTGTGTGTGTGAGTGTGAAAGTGTGAGTGTATGTGTGCATGATGTCTGCATACATAAAAGGCATGTTTGTGTGTATGCATGGCATATGTGACAAGTCTGCATGCACCGTTTTTTTTCCCCTTCTTCTTCACTAAATCACCTGATACTAGTGTCATCTACTTACTTTCAACTTTGTCATAGTAGTATGTACTGACTGCTGCTGTATCTACCATACATGTCAAGCTGGTTGTTGTTGAGATATTGGCACCTCTCATTTACAATGTCCTTGTCACTTTTTATTCCAAAATGCAGTTAAAAGAAGGTAAAGGCATGTAGGGAATAACTTTTTTTTTAGAATTGCGGACAGTGGAAACTGCAAATTCAAAGACATATTCTTTTAGTGTCATGAGAGAGTTAATAGTAATAATGATAATAATAACAATAACAATAATAATAATAATAATAATAATAATAATAATAATAATAGTAGTAGTAGTAGTAGTAGTAGTAGTAGTAGTAGTTGTAGTAGTAGTAGTAGTAGGAGTTAGTCATGGTAGTAGTAATAGTAGTAGTTATTAGTAGTAGTAGTAAAGCTGTTACAAAAGTTTGAAAAGAACAAATAGCATAGTAAATGGTACTGCAGGCTGCAGGTAGTAAACTCATGCAAGATTCCAGGAGTTCAAATAAAATCTGAGTTAAAAGAATATAATAATGAGGATGATGATAATAATAATAATAATAATAATCATAAAAAATAATAATAATAATGATAATAATAATTAATAATAATAATAATAATAATAATAATAATAATAATAATAATAATAATAATAATAATAATAAAAACTTTTGGAAAGGGATCTGGCGTGATGAGAAACCATACAATGAAAATGCAGACTGGATCAAATGCACCCAAGATGCCCACAAAAATCTACAAGAACAGGTATGGGATGACATCTCAATCGCCGACCTAAGGAGGACACTAACAAAGGCTCATAAGTGGAAATACCCTGGTATTGATAGAGTACCAAATTTCTGGCTCTTGTCACTCTTGTCCGCACACAAAATGTTAGTAATACTATTTAATAGTATTGTGAAAGACCCGGAAAAAACTCCCCATTGGATGGCAAATGGTATTACCTCCTCCCCCAAAATAACAAAACCAAAGACCCAAAAAACTACCAGCCTATAACATGTTTGTCTACTACCTATAAGATTTTGACATCTATTCTAGTGGAGAAAACATATACGTTTATGGAAGAGAATAACCTCTTTCCCACTGAACAAGAAGGATGCAGATGAGGCTCATACAGATGCAAAGATCAGCTCCTAATTAATCGCATGATTCTTGAGAACTGCAATAACAGGCGCAGAAATCTTAGCTCTTCATGGATTGATTATAAAAAAGCCTTTGACAGCATACCACATTCGTGGATTCTGAAATTGCTGGACATTTTCAAAATTTCTCCTGTGATTTCAGATTTTTTAAAGTATAATATGTCACTATGGAACACAAAGCTCCAATTATATCATTCTAATGGAGTATTGCGCTCAAACAATATTAGCATAAACTATGGCATTTTCCAAGGTGACTCACTTTCACCACTAATTTTCTGCATAGCACTAATACCACTCTTAAGTGAACTGAATAAAACAGGGCATGACTACAAAATTGACAACAGGAAAATAAGCCATCTATTTTATATGGATGATTTAAAGCTATATGGCAAAGATGATGAAGAGCTTCAATGACTACTACATACTGTGAAAGGATTCAGTGATGATATCGGGATGGAGTTTGGCCTTGAAAAGTGTGCCAAAGCCACTTTTAAGAAAGGGAAACTGGTAAAGTCAAGTTCAATAGAATTAGATGCTGGAACAGTAATAAAGGAACTTGAGCAGGAACAAACCTATAAATACCTAGGAATAAATGAAGGCTCTGGTACCCAGCATGAAAGTATGAAAGAGAAGGTTAGGAAGGAATGTTGTAGAAGAGTTCAAGCAGTTCTGAAGTCTGAGCTGAATGCATATAATAAGGTGTTAGCCATAAATTCTTTTGCAGTCCCAGTTGTTCTTTATAGCTTCAATGTGCTTAACTGGAATACCAGTGAAATAGTCAAAATTGATAGAAAAATCCGCAAGCTACTGACTTGTAATAAGATGCACCATCCAAAGGCAGACGTGGATCGTCTTTACCTTCCCAGAGCTCAGGGAGGTCGAGGCTTCATTCAGCTTGAACTTACATACAAAGCCATCACAATCGGAATGGCCAAATACCTTGAAACAACCAACGGTTGGATGCTAAAACTTGTTGAAAAACATGAAAAACCGAAAAAACTTCACTCTATTCTGAAAGAGAGAAAAAAATTCGCTCCTGATCTCTTAGATACCTACCAGATTGATCAGGTTGAAGGAAATGTGCCAACTGCTGTTGCAAAGAAAATAAAATTAATTGCAAAGACAAAAGCACATGAAAAATTAGCTAGCAGATGGGAGCAGAAACCTCTGCATGGCAAGTATGTGGCTCGTAGCAAACAAGCTGATGTCGACCAGAAACACACGCATCAATGGTTACGAAGCTCAGGGCTAAAAGTAGAGAGTGAATGTTTCATATTAGCTGCTCAAGACCAAAGCTTATTAACTCGGAAATACCAAGCCAATGTGATAAAAAAATGGAGCTGACCCAAAATGCCGATTCTGTAATGATGAGATTGAAACTATAGACTAACTAATCTCAGGGTGTAGAATCTTAGCACCTGTAGAATATAAAGTAAGACATGACAGAGTCGGCCAGTATTTACACTGGATAATATGTTGGCATTATAAACTCAAACTGCTGACAAATGGTATAAACACCATCCTGAAGCTGTGGCTGAGGAAGAAAATGTGAGAGAGATAGAGAGAGATAAAGAGAGATAGAGAGAGATAGAGAGAGAAAGGGAGAGAGAGAAAGAGAGAGAGAGAGAGAGAGAGAGAGAGAGAGAGAGAGAGAGAGCTGGCAGAATCAGTTGAGTACTTAAAACAATACTTGTGGTATTTAGTTATGTTCTTTGAACTTCTGTGTTCAAATCCTGCCGTTACCAGTTTTGTCATTAATTATTCTGGGATTACAAAATAAGTAAAATTAACTAATGGAATGAATTTAATCAATTGTTCCCTCCCACTAAATTGGTGGCCTTCTGCTTATGGTGTTTGATTATCTATATTCTACTAAAACTTTGAGACTGCTTGGTTGCATTTGTATTTGTCTATCTCTCTGTCTTTTTCTCTCTCACTCTCTGTAATTTAATACAGCCAAACCGGCATATAATGAGAAAATACTCTGAAAGTAAGCTATCCCTGAAATGGGAACACAAATGGAATAAAACAAGTTTTGTGTAAATCAGACCATGAATTCCTGAGATACACGTTTTTTTTGGGTACCTTCATAAATAGCCAAAACAGTGCATAGTGGGAAAAAATTCTGAAAGTAACATAACCCTGAAACAGGAATATATAATACTGTGAAAATTGTTTCCATCAATTTTTATGTTTACGTTATATAACAATTCCTTTTGCATTTTTGTAGAAGTGTGCACATATGCCATAAATAAATTCTGTTACTGCAGTTCAAGTTTATCTTGGAAGTTCTATTTCTATTAGATGCTGTAAATAATCAATAAAACATGAACTTGTAAACCAGACCTATGATGACACGAATGAATTGAAATATTTAACCGAATCATCATAAAATTAGCTTCCATTTAAATGTAATGTTTAAATCAGCTTCACTGTTTCATAACCTGAACTGTCAGTGACCCAATGGGTCATAGGTCGTCTAGTTAATATTACCAAAGGGTTTAAGGCAATGATCTGGTAGAATCATTAGTACACCAGGCAAAATACTTAGTAGTGTTTTTTCTGTCTTTATATTTTAAGTTCAAATTCCGTCGAGGTTGACTTTGCCTTTCATCCTGTTGGGGTCAACAAAATAAGTATCAGCTAAGAACTGGGGTTAATATAAATGACTTACTCTCTCCTCTGAAATTGCTGGCCTTGTGTCAAAATTTGAAATAAAATGCTTTATGGCATCTCATCTGTCTTTATATTCCAACTTCAAATTCCTCTGCTTTTCATCCTTTTGGAAAATTAAAGTAAGTATCAGTTGAGTACCGAGGTTGATGCAATCAACTTAACCTCTCCCTAGAAAAAGCTGGCCTTGTGCCAAAATTTGAAACCAATATAATCCATAGAACAAATATTTAAAATTTGAAATGGTAGAAGTTTAATATAGGAACTAAAATGGAGACTATCATTACAAATTGCAATAAAGTGGTGAGCTGGTAGAATCATTACAGCATTGGAAAAATACTTTGAGCCTTATATTCTGGCTCTTTACATTTTGAGTTCAAATCCTGCTGAAGTCATCCTTGCCTTTCATCCTCTTGGGTTTGATAAAATAAAGCGCTGGAGTTGATGGTATTGGCTAAGCTCCTCCCCTACAAAATTGATGGCTTTATGCCTAAACCAGAAACTATTGCTACAGTTAGTAATTTTTGCAAAGGTGAAGAAGTGCTTACCATTTCCCCTGAATATTTAATGCTTATAATTATTCTTCAATACTTAAAGCATAATTTAAGATATAAATCTATAATATTATTCATATCTTTTCAATGATACTGCAGGGGAACTATTTATAAGTATTATCAGAGTAAATATATGTAAATAAATATATATGTGTGCTTTAATTCTAATAGAATAAAGCAGGTTAATTCTACTTCTACAATTCCATTAGTGATTTTTCAAAAAGGTGAAAACGTACTTATTCTACATTTCCCTAATTAATTCAAATTTAATTTCCTGATTATATAAAAAAAAAAAATATCCAACTAACAAATGAATAACATTGAAATCTCACATTGTGTTTATGTTTAAATTTATTCAAATTTTTTTCTTCAACAACCATTCCTCATAACTTTTTCAGTTCAATATTTCTTTTTCTTTTGTTCATGACTCTAGTTATTGTTGCCAGTTATTTCTTTTATAATTTCCTTCTATAATTATTATTACTATTATTATCTTTTTAATGTTTTTCATTGAAGTTACTTCATCATCATTTTTCTCTTACAATAATAGATGTTTAAAATTTTTTCACTTAACCTTTTCAATTCTTAACTTTGTCTTTTGTTCACTTCTAATCTCTCCAATGGAATTTTAGTTTGAACTCCTCCCCAGTTTCTAATCTCTCTTGCTTTAAGCTTTTTAGATAGAACAAGAGGAAAATTTGAATATTCTATTTGAAGGAGATTACTGGCTTTTATGAAGTAATTTTAATATAAAATTTATTAATCCTTAAAACTGCTGCCACTTTCAGTGTGCTTGTTAACCTCTTACTACTTGGGTACATCATATTTTTACACTATCTGCAATCTTTCATAGATGATTTTTTTTTTTTTGAGGGTTGCATATATTGTGATCTTAGAATTGTTACTGTCTTTTCTATATTTTTAGTCTCAGAAATAGGAAACTACATTTTTATAAATGATATTGTTGTTAATATATTAATCTTCTGAGATACTGGGTATGCTGCATTTAAGATTGCCAGAGATTTATAGCTTTTTTTAAAACATATATCTTTGAGTACATTGTATACTGCAGACTTGTACAATAACGTTATAGTAGATTCAAGATAATACAAGCAAGACAATGGTATTATTTGTAATACTTAGATTACAGACAAAGATATTCACAGACAGAGATATTCACTTGTTCAGCTTCATAGGCATGGAATTATCAATATGAATATTAATGTACCAATGAAGGTGGGAAGCTGACGGGATCGTTAGCATGCTGGGCAAAATGCTCAGCAGTATTTTGCTTGCATTTAGGTTCTGAGCTCAAATTCTGCCGAGGTCAACTTTGCCTATCGCCTTTTAATGGTCAATAAAATAAATACCAGTTAAACACTAGGGTTGTTGGAATTGACTTACCCCATTCCTCGAAATTGCTGGCCTTGTGCCAAAATTTAAAACCAATATTCTTTTTTTCTCTAGGTACAAGGCCTGAAATTTTTGGGTGGGAGGG
>NC_068984.1:17319919-17324446 GCF_001194135.2 Octopus bimaculoides
GATGAAAGGCAAAGTCGACCTTGGTGGAATTTGAACTCAGAACATAAAGACAGATGAAATACCGCTAAGCATCTTTCCCGGCATGCTAACGATTCTGTCAGCTCGCCGCATTATATTATTATTATTACTCTTTTCTGCTCTAGGCACAAGGACAGAAATTTTGGGGGAAGAGGCCAGTCGATTAGATCGATTCCACTACACAACTGGTATTTAATTTATCAACCTCAAAAAGATAAAAGGCAAAGCTGACCTTGGCAGAATTTGAACTCAGAATGTAAAGACAGACGAAATACTGATAAGCATTTCACCCAGTGTTCTAATGCTTCTGCCAGTTCACCACCTTATATTTAAAACCAATATTAATACGTCAATCTGAGGGCATCTTCGTTTTTCAGCATTCCATGGTCTGCAAAATAAAGTACCATTTAAATTCTGGATTCATTTAATTGATCATACACTCACCTAAAATTTATGATCTTGTGCCACTGTTAGAAATTAGTATTGATTTATTATTTCACTCCATCTCAGATGAAAATTCAGGTCAGAGACAGTGCCTCCATATTGTCATTTGATCTGCTAGAAACAGAAACTAGACCTCTTTCAAATTACACCCTACCACCTTTAAAACAAAAGAGCCTAGATATACTATGCCAGAAAATAAAATGATAGGGAGATTATGGCTGGAACATCATTGGTCAAAGCTGACCTGGGCATTAAATGTAAACTCTTGTTTGGTTTAATACTACCATCTGGTCTTTGAGAGCCTTTTGCAGAGACCATTCTACAGGGTGTCCACAAGGTCTGGGTACATGGGGTAAATAAAATCATAACATAAACAATTAAATATAAGAAATAATAATTTCTTAAAGTATGTGTTAATCCCCATGTGGGTACATGCAGTAAATAAAATCATAGATAAACAGTTAAATATAAGAAATAATAATTTCTTAAAGTATGTGTTAATCCCCATGTACCCAGACTTTGTGGACACCCTGTACTGTAAATATCAAGACATGACTTTTGATCTGAAGATAACTTCATCCCTCCTTTCCTTCCTCTAGTCATGGAGACCCTGAAAAAGGCCATAGATACTGCTGTTGCGGTTTCTACCCCCCCCCCCCGTCTTCATAAATAAAAACAACATTTCAGTTCTTGACTGAGTCTTGAATAAATTATCAGAAACGAGGAAGTGATGAAGATTTAAATATTCCCCCAGTATAAACTATCCTGGAGTTAAATATTTCTTTTTTTCAACAATTCACCTTATATCCAAGTTAGTGATTGTCACTAACGTGCCACATACTAATTAGTCGCACAGTAGAACAACTTGCATCTTTCTGAGTTCAGTACCATTGGCATGACAAAAGACTATTGCATTTCATTTCGCATTCCTCCAAAATATAGGTCTTTTTCACCTAGTTAAAAAGAAACCAATATTTAGACATTATGAAAGGAAATTTTTAACGGAAGATTGGTAAATTTATTCATCAAAATAATGGTTTTTAGAATGTCAGGCTGGTCTTCTAAAGATTGGTAATTAGTTAGTTTAGTATCAGTGAAAAGTGTGCAAAAAGAAAAAAAACCCCGAAATGATAAGCATAATTAATATATAAATTCTTTTTCCAAAATGATTGTGACTGAATTAATAATTTCCTGTCTTTCTCTTTCCGATATTTACAGACTGCTTCCTCTGAATTTCTGAAGAACTTCACTGTTCTGTAACATTAGATTTCTATTCCCCTCTTGACACATTAACATTATGCATTTAAAAATTTTATTAGGCTAATTTCTCCCTAGAATTCTAGTTTTTAACTTTGTATTTTTTCAGATGTTTATTGAAAAAGTATTCTTGTGATACTTTTATAAATGCTTAATGTTTTCTGTTTTATATGTTCTCCAGTCTCAAGTCATTGGATATAAAGATATTGATTTTAATTCTACTTCAATTTACTCATTAAACTGTGGCTTAGTTGGTGAGACAGAAATGTGAAAATAAAAAAAGAACAACCTTTCTCTTGCATAACTAATTTGGTCTTTTAATAGTCTTAAAAATGTATATTTATAAAGATAGTAATTGAACAAAAAAATACAGTAAATAGAAAGTAATTGGATAGGAGAGAGAGAATGATCTCTATATGTGTCATTTATAAAGTCTAAATAAATTAAGTGATGGATGAAAAAAAAAATTATCTTTTAAAATGAAAACTAGACAGAATTACAAAATCACAAGTTACTAAAATGTGCATGCTATCATAGAGAAGATTTATTACCATTCTAAAGAAATATCAAGAACTAATTGAAATTGAGACTAGATTGAATCAAAAGACTGAAATATATAATGACAGGCTCTAAATTAGGGGTTTTAAACCATGATATTTCGGGGTTGTATAATTGTACTTTTGATATGCTTGGATGGCTGAAAAATGGATTTTATTGATATAACTAAATTAACAAAATTTTAAAGACAATCATATTTTCTTTTGTCAGGCATCACTGTGTGGTTAAAAGAAAAAGCTTGCTTTGCAGTCACATGGTTTCAGGTTCAGTTCCATTGCAAGGCACCTCAGGCATGTGTCTTTTACAATAGTTCTGAGCTGGCCATCATTGTTGTTGTTGTCGTAGTTGTCATCGTCATCGTTTAGCGTCTTCCTTCCATGTTGGCATAAGTTGGATGGTTTAACAGGAGCTGACCAGGCAGAAGCCTGCACTGTGCTTCTGTTTGCCATGGTTTTTATGGCTGGACCCCCATTCCTAGCAACAACCACCCTGTAGAGTGGGCTGAGTGCTTTTTACGTGGCACCAGTACAGACAAGGTCAGTTTTGGCATGGTTTTTATGTCTGTCTTTCCAAATGCCAACCACTTTACAGTGTGGACTGGATGTTTTTTAAGTGGTACCAGCACTGACAGAGTCACCGAGTAACTTTTTAAGACAAGGAATCTTTGAGAGGGGAGAGGGCATTGGAGGAGGTGGTAAATGGTTAGAGTGTGTATGGAAATTGTGTGTGTGTATATATATATATTTAAGAAATAATTAAGATTCAGTTGAATTAGGTACTTAAGTTGAAGCACCAAATCAGTGCAGTATTATCTGTACAGTCTTATAGAGATAGTCGATACAGGTGTGAGCTGTGCTCTATGGAAAGTTATGAAATTTTTAAATATAGGGATAAGAGCAACCTGGTTAATAATAGATTAGACCTAAGGGTATCATGCGTACATAGGGTCACCTGTACATGTAAATATCTTTGAAATTAGCGTTTATAGGTGCCGCACTTGAATCTGGATAGAGGAAATTAATTTTTAGTGTTGTATATGATATGAACTTACCCCCTAGTATTATATATAATAAGTTATATATATTTTCTTTCTATTCTCTATAATTTCTTATTATTCTGTTTTCTTATTTTGATACCTTTACCCTCTTATCTCTTATGAGTTATTAATGTCCTGATAGAGAAATATAAACTTCCTAGTTGCTTAAGTCTAGAAGAGTTGATTATAACATACCCATAATATGTGTGCACATAGTTAAATATGTGTATGTATCTGTGCACAACTTATTTTTCCGATTCTTTTTTCTAATTCTTAGCTTATAATTAATATAAAAATAGCATGATTTATTGCCCCAGCATTTATTTACATTATTTACATTTGATGGATATTTGTCCTCATCTTGTTTGTTGTTAACACAACGTTTCGGCTGATATACCCTCCAGCCTTCATCAGGTGTCTTGGGGAAATTTTTCCAATATTTTTCTATTGGAGCAATATCGAAAATAACCAACTGAACAAACAACAACAACAACAACTCAGTGACAGTTTTAGATGGGAAAAAAATAGGAGTAGAAATGATGTTTCAAGCATGGCCTTTCATCAGACAGAGGAAGAAGACGTGAGAAGAGAAAAAGGAGGAAGGAACAGATGGTCTGGAGACAAGGAAGGAATGAAGGTCAGACATGGTGAGGATGTAGAGGTGTAGAGAGGAGAACATGAGATGGAAGTCAGGAAAGGAGTTGAGAAGGAAGGAAGAAGAGAAATGAGTCGCAGACGAATTAAAATGGTTCACCATGTAAATAATCTGTGTGTGTTTGTGTGTATGTGCGTATGTGTGTATGAGTATGTGTGAATGTTTGTGTGTGTATGTATGTGTATGTGTGTGTGTGAGTGTGTGTTTGTGTGTGTATGTGTATGTGTGCATGTGTGTGTGTGTTTATGTGTGCATGTGTGCATGTTTGTGTGTGTATGTGTGTGTTTGTGTGTGCGTGTGTGTATGAGTATGTGTGAATGTTTGTGTGTGTATGTATGTGTATGTGTGTGTGTGTGAGTGTGTGTTTCTGTGTGTATGTGTATGTGTATGTGTGTGTGTGAGTGTGTGTTTCTGTGTGTATGTGTATGTGTACATGTGTGTGTGTTTATGTGTACATGTGTGCGTGTTTGTGTGTGTATGTGTGTTTGTATGTGTGTGTGTATGAGTATGTGTCTGTATTTTTATGTGTGTGTGTGGGTGTGTGTGGATGTGTATGTGT
>NC_068984.1:17324458-17324898 GCF_001194135.2 Octopus bimaculoides
TATGTGTGTGTGTGGGTGTGTGGGGGTTTGTTTGTGTCTGTCCCACATCACCCTCTGATAGCTGGTGTTGGTTTCTTTATATCCTTCTAACTTAGTGAGTCAACCAAAAAGACTTAAATATATAAATAAATAAAATGCAGGAGTGGCTGTGTGGTAAAGTGGGAAGAAGTTTGCTTACCAACCACATGATTCCGGGTTCAGTCCCATTGGGTGGCATCTTGGGCAAGTGTCTTCTACTATAGCCTTGGGCCGACCAAAGCCTTGTGAGTGGATTTGGTAGACGGAAACTGAAAGAAGCCCGTCATATACATGTATATGTATATATATATATACATATGTGTGTTTGTGTGTCTGTGTTTGTTCCCCCACCATCGCTTGACAACCGATGTTGGTGTGTTTATGTCCCTGTAACTTAGCGATTTGGCAAAAGAGAATGATAG
>NC_068984.1:17324908-17326385 GCF_001194135.2 Octopus bimaculoides
CCATCGCTTGACAACCGATGTTGGTGTGTTTATGTCCCTGTAACTTAGCGATTTGGCAAAAGAGAATGATAGAATAAGTACAAAACTTACAAAGAATAAGTCCTGGGGCCGATTTGTTCGACTAATGCTGGTGCTCCAGCATGACCGCAGTCAAATGACCGTAACAAGTAAAAGAATAAGAGAATAAAAATGACTGAAACTTAGCAAGGTAATGCTCCAGCATGGCAGCAGACCAGTGACTGAGACATGTAAAAGATTAATAAAATAAACAGTTGTGTGGTGGGGGCAAGCGATGGTGGTGGGGACAAACACAGACACACCCACACAAACATACACACACACACATATATATATACATATATACGATGGGCTTCTTTCAGTTTCCGTCTACCAAATCCACTCACAAGGCTTTGGTCGGGCTGAGGCTATAGTAGAAGACATTTGTTGAAGGTACCACGCAGTGGGACTGAACTCAGACCCATGTGGCTGGGAAGCAAGCTTCTTATCACACAGCCACTCCAGTGCCTACCTCTCTCTCTCTCTCTCTATCTATCTATCTATCTATCTATCTATCTATCTATCTATCTATCTAACTAACTGTCTGTCTTTCTGTTTGTCTGTCTGTATATTTGTTTGTCTATCTATCTATCTATCTATCTATCTATCTATCTATCTAACTGTTTGTCTTTCTCTCTCACTCTTGCTCTCTGTCTCTCTGCCTCTCCCTCTGTCTCTCTGACTATCTCTCTGTCTCTCTCTCTGTCTCTCTGCCTCTCTCTCTCTGCCTCTGTCTATCTATCTGTCTGTCTTATAGTAAAAATATTGCAGTAGCTGTAAATGGTAGATATTAACTCTAGCATCTGAATTATTTCAATGAAATAAAATGTTCAAACCATGAAAATAATTCCCTGTTTATAACTATAATGTTAGCTATTATGATTTACAGACAAGAAGATAACACAAAACCATAAGTTTTCAGACTCTTAAGCCTCACTTTACTGTGTATGCTTAAAAGTATTAAACATTCCTTTTTGATTGTTGTCATATTCAGTAGATGTTAAGTGTCCTACTAGATGAGAACTTTTTATTTTGGGACTGGACACATATTCAGGAATACGATACTGTTTGACATTTAAAGATCAACCAATGTAAATGGTAAATAAATATAAATATTCTAGCAGGTATGGGTGAGGGATTAAGAAGTTTGTTTTCCAGCAATATGATTATGAGTTCATAATTGGGCATCTTCTATTATAGCACCAGGCTGACCAAACTCTTAGTGGATTTGGTGAAACTGAAAAAGCCCATTGTACACACACAAACACACACAGTGTGAGTGGGAGCTAGTATAGAAAAGCTCAGTATAGAAAACATATAGTAGTGCTCAAATGAATTTGAACTTAAACTCCAAATTCTTCATCTCAGACTCTGTGTGTGTGTGTGTGTGTGTGTGTGTGTGTGTGTGTGTGTGTGTATG
>NC_068984.1:17326441-17328335 GCF_001194135.2 Octopus bimaculoides
CCCCCCCCCCCAAGTTGAGGGGACTTTGTCTTGTAAGTTGCCTGATGTCCCTGCTGGTGCTGGTGCCATGAAAAAAGTACTGAGTACTACGTAAAGTGCAATGTTCAAATATGACTGTGGCACATTCAAGCTCATAAGCAAGCCATTCTCTGTGTTTTGTCATGGAGAAAATTTCTTGCTATAGACACATGGTATAAATCAGCTTGCAACACCCCCTGTCTAAACTGTGAGGTGCTAGCATTTCAGAGTGGTTATCTCCTCTTCAGTCACACAAGATATATTTACACCATTTTTCTGTCTGTCTGTCTATCTATCTATCTATCTATCTGTCTGTCTGTCTGTCTATGTATGTATGTATGTATCTGTTTGTCTGTCTGTCCATCTATCTATCTATCTATCTATCTATCTATCTATCTATCTATCTGTAGGTAGATAGATAGATATATATGTTTACATGTGCATGTCTGTTTGTGTGTGTATGTTTGTATGTATGTTTGTGTGTGTGTGTTTGTGCATTTGTGACTTCACTTTTCCTTCATCTACATGTATATTTTATTCATTGATTATAAACAATAGTTTTACTAATGGTTTTACTTGTGGCTCACTGGAAATGCATCTCCACGCTTCTTGACATGTCTTCACATGTTGCATGATCTTTGTAAACAAAAGGCCCACCTGTATGGTGTCATTTATTTTAAGTCCTCCAGGTAAACATGTCCAAGCTGTTTAGTGTTTGATAAGCTGGGAGATTACTACCCTACCTGGAAAGAAGTTAGATTGGCAACAGGATGGGCATCTGATTGTAGAAAACTTTGCTCCAACATACACTTGTCTGATCCATACCAGTATAGAAAAATTGATGTTAAAATGATAATGCAGCTGCTGTTGCTGCCGCTGATGATGATGATGATGATGATGATAGAATATTACTAAAAAGTCACGAACACATTTAATGTTTCAGATCAATATTATTGACATTATGCCTTTCAGATCAATTTAATCGACAAGTTCAGAACCATTCACCATACAGCTTACACTTCCATCAACATATTGTCATATATTTTAAATAAACAAACCAACATCTTGCTAGCCATTACTCTTCCGGTAAGAATAGCAAGCCTGGCTGTGTGGTTGAGAAGCTTGCTTCCAAACAATGTTGTTTCAAGTTCAATCTCTTATTTCTTATTTCTTTATTGCCCACAAGGGGCTAAACACAGAGGGGACAAACAAGGACAGACAAAGGGATTAAGTCGATTACATCGACCCCAGTGTGTAACTGGTACTTTATTTATCGACCCCAAAAGGGTGAAAGACAAAGTTGACCTCGGCGGAATTTGAACTCAGAACGTAACGACAGACGAAATACCGCTAAGCATTTCGCCCAGCGTGCTATCGTTTCTGCCAGCTCGCTGCCTTTCAAGTTCAATCTCAAATTTCAAGTTCAATCTCACTGCATGGCATCTTGTACATGTGTCTTCAATTATAGTCCTGGGCCATTCAAAGCCTTGTGAGTGGATTTTGCTGATGGAAACTGAAAGAAGCCCATCATATTTCTGCAGTGGGGTGGGTGTGTCGTGTCCTTGAGCAAGAAAGAAACTTTATTTCATGTTGCCCCTGTCCATTCAGCTGGCAATAATGAGTTGTACCTGTAATTCAAAGGGGTCAGCCTTGTCATATTCTGTGTCACTGCTGAATCTCCCTGGGAACTACATTAAAGGTATCTGCATCTGTGAAATGTTCAGCCTCTTGTGCATTAATTTCAGGAGTAGGGTATTCCATTAATTGGGTCTTCTGGAACTCTTGTCGTAACCAACAGAGTGCCTGTTTTCAGTATATATATATATATATATATATATATGTATGTATGTATGTATGTATGTATGTATGTATGTAT
>NC_068984.1:17329510-17330647 GCF_001194135.2 Octopus bimaculoides
TGTGTGTGTGTGTGTGTGTGTGTGTGTGTGTGTGTGTGTGTGTGTGCATGTATGTGTGTGTGTATGTATGTGTGTGTATATATGTATGTTTGTTTATGTGTGTATGTGTATGTATGTATGTGTGTGTATGTGTGTATGTGTGTATGTATGTGTGTATGTATGAATGAATGTTTATGTGCGTATGTGTATGCATGTCTGTATGTATGGATGGAGGGTGTGTGTGTGTATGTGTGTGCATGTATGTGCATCTATGTAAATATATATATTCAAATTATATGAGAGTGTGTGTGTGTGCGTGTGTGTGTGTGCGTGTGTGTGTGTGCGTGTGTGTGTGCGTGCGTGTGTGTGTGCGTGTGTGTGTGCGTGTGTGTGTGTGTGTGTGCGTGTGTGTGTGTGCTTGTATGTCTGTCTTTGTGTCTGTGTTCGTTTCACCACTGCCACATGACAACCAGCGTTGGTTTGTTTACATTCCCCCAACTTACTGGCTCATCATAAAAGTCAGCTAGAATGTAAAGCAGACTTCAAAATAGGCACTGGCATTGATCATTTTCGACTAAAAAAAAAAAAAAAAACCTCTCCAAGCTGGTGCCCCAGCATGGCCACAGCGCCACCAACCGAAACATAAAAGGTTAATGATAAACAAAACAGAACCTCATGAGCCAGTACAATTCCTGAAAAAATTCCAGAAATCTGAGCACATGTTCCAGTAACCAGTGTACCAATTAGGCGGTTAGGCTTCCTGTAACCAGCAGACAGAGACAGCGTACCACTAGTCAACCAATTAACATCCTGAGTTCTATATATAACCACCATCACCTGAAGACATTCTGATTGTTCAGACACTTTTTACTTGCATAACCTAACTAACATAACACTACTAGTATTACTAACATAACACTATTAGTCTTATGAATTCGTATTTAGTCTGAAGCCACTCCTGACTGCCATGAATAAAGTTTGTTTTCTCGTGATCTCGATTATTTTCGTAAATATTTTTCCATCTTGAGTAACTCACACACACACACACACACACACACACACACACACACACACCTAAAAATGGTTGCTGGTCGATGTTTATGAGTGGGAGGTGGCTTTTACTTCAGGTATTGAGAAGCTAAAGTATGATAGAGGAAC
>NC_068984.1:17330781-17334599 GCF_001194135.2 Octopus bimaculoides
TCATCATCATCATCATCATCATCAATTAAGGTCTGTTTTATCTGCTGGCATAGGATGGATGCTTTGACAAAATCCGATGAGCCGTAGGACTGCATCAAGCTCCAATGTCTGCTTTGGCATGGTTTCTATGGCTGGACACCTTTCTTAATACCAACCACTTTTACAAAGTGGATTGGGTGCCTTTTTTCATGCCACAAACACTAGTAGGGTTGCCAAGCAACTTGCAAAACAAAGAAAAGGGAAAAGCTCCCCACCACCAGCTGAGTGGGGGGGGAAGTTGTATTTGAGAGAGGGGGAGGTGGCTTTTACTTCAGGTATTGAGAAGCTAAAGTATGATAGAGGAACACGTACAGGGGTCTTGCTTGAGGGGGAAATATATGGCTAGCCCCCGTTATAAAAGAGTAAGTGGGAATAACTTGGAAAAAGATAGAGATGGTGGTGATGAGGTGCCAGAGCAAATTCTCAAAATACAAGAAGGGGCCAGTATAAGAGAGGGTACCTGCAGTGGGACCGGAGGAGAGGAGGAGAAGGTTAGTACTTTCATAAAAGTGTAAGTAGAAAGTGACTGAAGGTAAGAGATGGAGACTGAAGAGAATGTAGTGAGTGGATGAACATTTTTACAAAACAATTGTTAAAAATACATGTTTGACCCCCTTAACATTCAGAGTGTTCTGTTAACCATAATGCTTATTTATTCATTGTTTTAGACCAATTATGCATTATTTTGTAGTTTCAAGATTTCGATGAAATGAGTGTTTATTTTTCTAGGATGACATTGAAGGGTAGACGTGAGATGCCAGATCTGGCCAGTTTAGGTATATAAAACTGGTAGAATACTTGAGCATGGAGGCGCGTGGCTTAGTGGTTAGGGTGTCGGCATCATGATCGTAAGATTGTGGTTTCGACGTGTTGTGTTCTTGAGCAAAACACTTCATTTCACGTTGCTCCAGTCCACTCAGCTGGCAAAAATGAGTAATGCTGTGATGGACTGGCGTCCCGTCCAGCTGGGGGACACATACACCATTGAAACCGGGAAACCGGGAAACTGGGCCCATGAGCCTGGCTAGGCTTTAAATGGGCGGATTTATTTTTATTAGAATATTTGAGCCAGATTATGGTTGGTTTAAAGGCTAAAGAGTTAGATACCAATGGGAAGTTTAGAAGTTAAACTAATCCAGAAAAGGATTCATTTAAAGGAACAAAGAAACTAGTTCTGTAACTCTAAATAAAAGCCAACTGAATCTATTCAATTGTTATATAGTCTTTTTTGGTAATTTCCTATTTGATGTTTGGAAAATTGAATTTGTTTTAGTTTGAATTTCATTTCAACTCAATTAGCATGTCTTGTTTGCATCTTGCTGCTCCTTGGTTTATTGTGAATTGCAACAAAATACAGACCAGCAGATAATTAATGGAAGGCATACACTTAAGACACTGGCTTCATCTTTGTCAGATTGTATGACTTGTCTTGCTTGATGTACCTGCCATGGATTGTTGAAAAATTCTCACATGTGCCCAGTGTGAAGCTCTATTCAAAATAAGTCAAACATTTTCCCTCACTTTTTACTTGCTGTTCGCAGTGTGTACCATTTATAACTATGAAATGTTTTATTAAAATTCACTACGATTTTACAAACGGGAAATAGGAAATTACTGTCTTTTTTTCATTTCAGTGTTTAACCCTTAGCGTTTAAACTATCCATACCCTCTAGCCCAAATATCCTACCTGTTTTAAGTTCAATCTGCGACACATAATTTCACATTGCTCTGCAATCATTTTGACATCTGATACACAACACACCTGTGCACCTGTACAGGTAAAGTCAGTATGATGGAGGGTGTGAGCTTATGTGAATTCGAACATTTGATCGCTATAAACAAAGCATCTGTGTTGTTGTTCATACGAACATTTGCAAGCTACAAGAAATGCATGCATGGACATTAACGACTCACTTGTACATCTGCTCTTCCAGTAACTTATATCTGTGTGAAGTCTACTCATTGTTTGATGATCAAATTTCAGCTCATTATGCAACTTTAATTTTCTTCTGAAAAACTGTTCATTTCCAATTTGTTCTTTGAGAGAACTGTTCATATATAGGTAGCCCACTGTAATTTGCTTTTTATGTTTTACTAAATTATACCATTGTTCATAGAACAACGTTGCTGGTATACACATACACAAAAAACAAACAGAAAAAGTAAAATGGAAAAAAAAACACAGAAAAGAAGAAGGCAAAAAAAGTATATATATATATATATTAAACTCCAAAATAGACGAAGTTAATGATCTGGAAATCTTTTCAATCAGTTCTCAATACAAAACTCTCATTGAAATGACAGGTGGAAATGTTAAGGAAACATTTATCTTTTTGGGATTTAGATATTATCTATGTTCTTCTCACTATTGTCAGTAAGAAGATAGCATTACTAGAAAACCTTTAAAGCTTTTGTTATCTGATGATTGCTCTGCTGTTATTTGACATGTAATTGCTTATTTATATTTTTGGAGGTAAGTCTGGTTTCAAGAGAATATTTGACATATGTGTATGTGCATTTTATTAGCGAATGCATACACCACTGCATGTATGGCTGGTGAAATAAAACTTAATATGGCGGAATGAAAATAAGTGAAAATGAAAGACTATTCTTAGTATTACAGGACATATTATTAGAAGGAGGTGAATACCGGACAAGAAATGTCAAAGTTAATGGTGAAGTAAATGGCTATAGAATCAAGTGTTTTAGACTGCTGTAGAAATAGCAAAGGAACTATTGGAAAAGCAATTTTGGCCAAAATAAGTTGTAATGAAAAGAATAGGCAATGAGACCTTGCTGATATAACGTTTAGGAAATAGATTGGTAAAAACCCTTTGCAATATGAATTGGTGGAATAAGGTAGCAAGCTAGAAGAATTCCAGGTAAAATGCTTACTGACATTTTGTCTGTCTTTATGTTCTAAGTTCAAATACCATCAAGGTTAACTTTGTCTTTTATCATTTTGGGGTCAATAAAATAAGTACCAGTTGAACTCTGGGGGAAATGTAATTGACTTAACTCCGTCCCCAAAACTTGCTGGCCTTGTGCCAAAATTTGAAACCGATATGGATTGGTAGAATCATTACAGCATCGGATAAGCTGCTGTGTGGATTTTAGCCATAGCTATTTAGTTATAGCCCTTTACGTTCTAAGTTGAAATTTCATTGGCATCAGCTTTGCTTTCCATCTTTCTAGAGTTGATAAATAAAATCCCAGTCAAGAACTGAGAATAATTTAAACAATTATACACACTACCTCAACATATTGTATCTTATGACAATAAAAGAACAAAATTCTAACCCTATCCAAAAGCAGAAGATTGCCAGAATTAGAAGAGCAGTTGACAAAATACTATACAATATTTAGTTATTACAGTTGTATAGTTAAGAGATGAGGAATTATGTACATTATTTACATTATTTACATTTGACAGATATATGTCCTCATCTTGTTTGTTGTTAACACAACGTTTCGGCTGATGTACCCTCCAGCCTTCATCAGGTGTCTTGGGGAAATTTCGAACCTGGGTTCTCAGTCCTAAGGTATTTTCAATATTATTATTATTATTATTATTATTATTATTATTATTATTATTATTATTATTATTTTATGTTTGACTTTTGTTTTGCATTTGTACAAGTTGGATCCAAGTCTCACCCAGAGACCTCAAGAGACAACAAGTTAGAAGTTCATGTAGGTGTTATGCCTAGGGTACCATATATTTGGATTTGTACAGTTTTGTTCTAGTGAATGTTTAAGAAACCATAAGAAAATTATGT
>NC_068984.1:17334669-17335976 GCF_001194135.2 Octopus bimaculoides
TTATTATTATTATTATTATTATTATTATTATTATTATTATTATTATTATTATTATTATTATTATTATTATTATTATTATTATTATTATTATTATTATTATTATTGTTATTATTGCCCACAAGCATATGGCATAGTGGTTAAGAGCGTGGGCTACTAACCGCAAGATTCCGAGTTCGATTCCAGGCAGTGACCTGAATAATGATAATAATAATAATAACAATAATAATAATAATGATATTGAAAAATACCTTAGGAATGAGAACCCAGGTTCGAAATGTCCTAAAGATACCTGATGAAGGCTGGAGGGTATATCAGCTGAAATGTTGTGTTAACAACAAACAAGATGAGGACAAATATCTGTCAAATGTAAATAATGTAAATAATACATATTTAGTTATGTTTAGTTAATTCTACCAAAGTCGACTTTAACCCACAATCTTCTGAAATAAATAAAACAAGTACCATCTAGTACAAGGTTTCATATTATCAACTTTTCCCTCCTACCAAATTTGAGACCTTGTGCCTAAGACAGAGATCAGCATTTGCCTCATTTTTTGTATGGTTTTAATTTTACTCTCCTAATCGCTATTCTTGGAGTTGTTGGAACCTTTTTTTCTCAGTGCTGTTGATATTGTTTTGATGTTTATGGGTTTCTTCGCTACTCAATTGCATAGGGTTTGATGACCCTTTCTTGTTTTGACAGTCTCTTAAGTTTTAGTCTTGTTATAGCTTATATTAAATAGTGGGCTGGTCCTATGTTTGCTTCTCTGTATGCTCTGATATCAATCTAGGATCATCATCATCATCATCATCGTTTACCACCTGCTTTCCATGCTGGCATGGGTTGGACGGTTTGACTCGGGACTGGTGAGCCAGATGGCTGCACCAGGCTCCAATCTGATCTGGTAGAGTTTCTACAGCTGGATGCCCTTCCTAACGCCAACCACTCTGAAAGTGTAGTGGGTGCTTTTACATCCAATGTGCTTTGGAGCAGAGGAGGAACTGAAACTAAGCTGAACTGGATTACTATATTCTTTGATTGTCATTGCTTGCCATATTTTTTTACATTTTGCATTTCCCTTCTATAGGCTAAAAAATAAACCTTCATTACAACTTATAGGTTTTGCTATCACCATTCATTGCAGCATTATTCTAAAGAAAAATAATCTGTCAATTATTAGAGTGATATTTATATCAGAATGTTATGTATAAAATAATTATAAGAGTGCTCTCTCTCTCTCTCTCTCTCTCTCTCTCTATATATATATATATATATATATATATATATATACACACACACACACATA
>NC_068984.1:17336076-17350631 GCF_001194135.2 Octopus bimaculoides
TATATATATATATATATATATATATATATATATATATATATATATATCAGAAGGTATATATAATATGATTAATTATATGGGTGTTATATATCAAACCAAAGACTTTAGTAGATTTGCTGATTGCATTTTCAATTAGTGTTGTATGTATTGATTACTATATTTATCTTAGATAACATTGTGTCTATTTGCTTAAACGGTAATAGTCTATTGTGGCATAAGGTTTTTATTTTTTGTTTTATTTTATACATAACATCATTACTTTTAGCTTTGTTGTTTCGTTGATTTAATCTTTCCTGTGTTCCTTAATTCTGATCTCTATGGCGGGTATGTTCTACCAGAAATATTTGCAATTTTAGATTTGAAATTAAGTGCAGTCCAACACCGGGTTCAGTTCTTGGTGAAGTGTGACAGCTTGAGTACCTCAATGAAACCTTAGAGTTATGCTAGCAGAGCATAAGCTGTTAGGGCCTCCCATGCTGTACAGGTCAAAGGATAGGTGCTAGACGGTATTGACCATCTCTTTCATCATCATCATCATCATCATCATCATCATCATCATCATCATCATCATCACCATCATCATCATCATCATCACCATCACCATCATCATCATCATCATCATCATCATCATCATCATCATCATCATCATTTAACGTCTGTTGTCCATGCTAGCATGGTTGGACAGTGTTACCATAGCTGGCAAGCTGGGCGGCGGTGGGGCAGTGTGGGTGGTGTCTGCATTGGATTCCAGTCTGATTTGGCATGGTTTCTACAGCTGGATGCCCTGCCTAATGCCAACCACTTTACAGAGTGTGCTGGATGCTTTTACGTGTCACCGCACAGGCACTTTTATGTGGCATCACCATGGGTGCTTTACGCAACCAGAAGGATCGGTCTTAGAAAGTGGGTTTGCATAGGGCCAATACCCCTACCTAGAAAAACACGAAGTTACAGAAGCATCGATGACAATTCAAAACCAAACAAGACCTGGGAGATGAAAGCCTTCCCTCAGGGAAACATATATCAGACCCAGACTTGGAACTCACAAGGGAGGCAGAAAAGAGGCCAATTGGAATGATCCAAAAAAAGACAGCACAGGGTCAAGAACAATGGAGAGGAGTCGTTGATGGTTTATGCTCCAGGGAGAAGAAAAGGGATTAAGTAAATTAAGAATTGTGGATTGGAAAAACTGGTTTACAGACAAAATACCTAGTGGTATTTAGTTTCATGAAATCTGAGTTCAAACCTTGCAAAAGTCAGCTTTGCCACTTATTTGGTAAATTAAATAAGTACTAATCTAGTCCTGAGGTAGATACAATCTGTCTTGCTACAATTTATCTTGTATGTTTATGTTAGAAATTAACACAAGTCTTTAATTACTTTGTAATTTATATGTATTTTATATAGTCAACTGTATGCAAGTTTCAAATGGCCAATCACTGGTTCCTTGCATTTCTGAAAGCAAGAAGGATAAGAGAGTGTTTGTAGGTTGGACGTCATTTGAAGAACAACGGCTTAATAATACATACATACATACATACAGACAGACATACATAAATACATACATACATACACATAGAGACACGCATGCACAGACCCACACCCCATCCCACCCTGACATACATGTATGACGTGCTTCTGTATAGTTTCTCTCTACCTAATTCCAATCACAAAGTTAATCCAAGACTATGGTAGAAGACACTTGCCCAAGGTATTGCATGCTGATATCAAACTTGGAACCAGGTAGGTATGAAATGGACATCTTAAGTCAGTTATGCCTATATGCACTCTTCACCAAGGCTTAGTCTAATGTAACACCACAGAATTATGTGATATTATTGGAAATTATGCTGGAATATTGTCAAAGAGTCTTATTTAAAAAAAAAAAAAAAATTTTTATTGCCCACAAGGGGCTAAACATAGAGGGGACAAACAAGAACAGACAAACGGATTAAGTTGATTACATCGACCCCAGTGCGTAACTGGTACTTAATTTATCGACCTCGAAAGGATGAAAGGCAAAGTCGACCTCTGTGGAATTTGAACTCAGAACATAATGGCAGACGAAATACTGCTAAGCATTTCGCCCGGTGCGCTAACGCTTCTGCCAGCTCGCTGCCTTATTGTCAACGAGTCTTTAGAATTTCCCCAATCAGAAACCTTGCAGTAAACTTAGACAAGTGGATTCAAAGTCTGACAACTATTTTTCAGCAGTATGATCATTAAATGGTAAAATTGCCATTTATAAACAGCTTTATCAGTACACATGTTGTCCCTTGGTAATTCCCTTAATGATGTGAAAACAAGAGGCCTTTATATTATTAAGAGGCCAGTAGCTGTCAGCTTTCACTACAGAGAAGTTTTATAATGTATTTGTTTACAATGCAGCTGCATACCATACAATGGCAGTTGCTTATTATTTTCCTTCTCTTGAGCTGTATTGGAATACATATTGACTGTCCCCCCTCCTTGTGTTGTCAAATACTAAAGGAATATTCACCATATGAAACAAATTGTGGATTTTAGGGATATGTTCCTCACAGCTGTCTCTTTGAAGTTTCTAAAATATTTGTTAACCATTACTGGCAATAATGAACTCATAGTTAGTCCTCTAAATTAATATAATTTATCTCCCTGTGGGAATTTGAGCTACTCTTAGATAAAATGTCAACATGGCCATAACGTTATCTGGTTATATACTTGTTCCTCTTAAAGGCCTGCATTTCCAATCTAGTTTTGATATCCAGCAGAATTTTGTCACATAAAAACATTGAATAGAGTAAAGTATTGTTCATAAATAGAGTGTTTTGACCTAAAGATTGGAAATAGAGTGAAAACATAGTACCTGAGAACAGGTTATATACTAGTCAAAACATTATGAGGAAGTATATAGTTTGAACAATTTAATGTTAATAATTTGAAGGCGCAGGAGTGGCTGTGTGGTAAGTAGCTTGCTTACGAACCGCATAGTTCCGGGTTCAGTTCCACTGTGTGGCACCTTGGGTGAATGTCTTCTACTATAGCCTCGGGCCGACCAAAGCCTTGTGAGTGGATTTAGTAGACGGAAACTGAAAGAAGCCCGTCGCATATATGTATATATATATATATGTATGTGTGTGTATATGTTTGTGTGTCTGTATTTGTCCCCCCCCCCCCACCAATATCACTTGACAACTGACGCTGGTGTGTTTACGTCCCCGTAACTTAGCGGTTCAGCAAAATAGACCGATAGAATAAATCCTGGGGTCGATTTGCTCGACTAAAGACGGTGCTGCAGCATGGCCACATTCAAATGACTGAAACAAGTGAAAAAGTAAAAGAGTAAAAGAGTTTTCAATGTTTAATATGTTGACAATATACAACGTAATAAATATAAAAATAATTTGGAAATGTAATTGAAGAGAACAATGTCCGTAATCTAGCCAATACCATTATGTGTGATTCAGTTCCATGGAAATATATGTATTGCTGTTTAGACAACCTGACCAAGTAGACCTGTATTGAAGAGCTATGATCTAAAGCATTCAGCCCATGACCGACTTCTCTTTTTTAGCAAGATGTAGGTCTACATTATTTAATGTGTTCTTTCGTTATTTTGATTCAGTAGACTCATGATCAAAGGCATGCCAACTATGACCATCATGTCATTTTTCTCAGCCACAAGGACTTCATTATTCACTGTCTACTTCCTCCTTTTTAAGGCAGCAGAGCAGTGAGTCTCAATTGTTTTTTTTACTTTCTGGTGTTCAGAAAATTAAACAAAAAGTTATTGACACACTTTGCATGGAAAGTTTAAAAAATGTTATATTTTGATGTTAAGAAATCTAAAAAAGAATATAATTCTTGTTTTATTAATCAGATTTGTTTATAATGGTTTCAAATTATTGCACAATACTAACAATTTTAGGGTTGGGGTATAGTTGATTATATTGACCCCAGTACTTGAGTGGTACTTTATTTCATTGACTCCCAAAACACGAAAGGTACAACTGGTCTCATTAGGATTTGAACTTAGAATATAAACAGCCAGAAGAAATATTCTTTTCTACTCTAAGCACAAAGCCTGAACATTTTGGGGAAGGGGCCAGTCAATTAGATCTACCACAGTACACAACTGGTACTTAATTTATTGACCCGAAAGGATGAAAGGCAAAGTTGACCTCGGCAGAAAGCCAGAAGAAATATTTATTTCTTTATTACCAATAAGGGGTTAAACATAGAGGGGGCAAACAAGGACAGACAAAGGGATTAAGTCGATTACATCAACCCCAGTGCATAACTGGTACTTATTTAATCGAACCTGAAAGGATGAAAGACAAAGTCGACCTTGGTGGAATTTGAAATCAGAATGTAACGGCAGACAAAATACCGCTAAGCATTTCGCCCGGCATGCTAACACTTCTGCCAGCTCATCACCTTAAGAAATATTAAAAGCATTTTGTTGAAAGCAGAAACGGTTCTGTCATATCATTGCCTTTATATGGGTTTATAATAAAATTCTAAATAACACATTTTTCAGGATGTTCAACTTAAATTTTCCTAAAGCTTTAAAATTTATATTTAAAAATCTACAGTGTACCTAGATACCCCTTGAGGTACACCAGGCTGCATTGGAATACTATTTAGGAATCACTTCAGTAGAGTGTGTGGTCTGGGTGGAATTTGGCAACTACAGTATTTCTAACAGGTTGAATTACAATGTAGAGAATCCCTTGTTGACTTGTAGAAACAGGTGTAAAAGAAGCTACAAAATTCTGAGGAATGATGTTATAAAGATAGGTTTTCCTTTGCCGTAACCAGTTCTCTTTTTTTTATTAGAAAAAATGGGATAGCCTAATCAGTGAACCTGAAATATAGTAGCTGTAGGTTTGAAATGATGGACACTCATGTGAAGTGTTGCATTTAAAACTTTGATATATGTTATCGTTCTAATCAAGACAAATTAGTCTACTTGCTTGTTCCTATTATGAGGGGCTTATTGTATAAGGGGCATCTTACTGCAAAAGCATCTTTTTCTTTTTTTTTCAATAATATTCAACTTTCCAAATTTAGTAAATAAATTCTATCATTTTAATGTGCAAAATTTATTAAAGAATATGAAATCCAATGATGAATGAGAATGGCTGGACACATACTAAGACTGCCATACACACACACACACACACACACACACACACACATTCACATATAACAGGCTTCCACAAAATTTCTGTCCGTCTAATTCACTCACAAGGCATTGTTCAGCCTGGGGCTACAGCAGAAGACACTTGTCCAAGGTGCCACACAGTGGAACTGAACCAGAAACCACATGGTTGCATAGCAAGCTTCTTAACCACACAACAACATCTGTGCTTTTGCTTCCATAGATTCATGTTAGACTTATTTCTCTTGTCACAACACAATCATTTGCTTTGGGAAAATTGTCAGAAAGTTTCTATAAATTGCACTAACTCTGTTTTCAGTCATACACTATTGTTTCTAGTTTTAAAATCAAAAATCTCAGATTCCCAAACCCATTGTCTGGTGGATGATTTCAAAAATAACAAGATTTTGTGTGTATATATATATATGCATACATATATATATATATGTATACACACACACACATTATTATTATTATTGTTGTTGTTGTTTTTGTTGGTGTTATTATTATTATTATTTACAGAACTGTAAAATTTGGCTCTGCATATCAAATCATCACAGAAAACACACATGCTAGTTTCTTTATATATATATATATATATATATATATATATATATATATATCACACACACACACACAAATATATATTTGTGATATATATATACATCTATCTACTTATCTATCTATCTATATATATATATATATCACACACACACACACACACATATATATATATTTGTGATATATATATATACATATACACACACACATACATATATATTTGTGATATATATATATACATATACACACACACATACATATATATTTGTGATATATATATATATATACATATACACACACACATATATATATCTAAAATAATAATAATAATAATTGGTGTGAGGCTATAGAATGTTGTGACATTCATACATTTTCCGCAGCACGCTAGCAAGACAGATATATTAAAAATGGCTACGACGAAGAACTGAAAAGCTTTCCTCTACAGCACTTATTATCACTTATAGATAATTTAATAAATATTACAAGTCAAAGTTACTACTGTATGTTGCTACCTGAACAATGTATAAATTTAATTAGTGCTTAACAGCTAACATTTCTTTTATTCAATTAGGAATTGATGTTGAATATCTTCTGAAATGCAGTATATATAAAAAGAGTATTTTTTCAACGGTATTGTTGTTGATAGAATATTAGAAATTAACATGAAATTCAAAAAGCAGCAAATGTTTCTGAGACTATTTGGAAGCTAAGCTGTTAGTGTATCAGCCTACCTGCTCTAGGATTGATGGTTGGTGCATTTCATTGTTAATAGTTTATGGTGTCTAAGGCAGCGAGCTGGTAGAAATGTCAGTATACCGGGCAAAATGCTTAGCGGTATTTTGTCTGTCTTTATGTTCTGAGTTCAAATTCCGCCGAGGTTGATTTTTCCTTTCATCCTTTCGGAATTGATAAATTAAGTACCAGTTGTGTATTGGGGTCGATCTAATCGCCTGATCCCCCCTCCCCTCAAAATTTTGGGCCTTGTGCCTAGAGTAGAAATGAATACTTTATGGTGTCAAAGGCGGTGAGCTGGTAGAAACGTTAGCACGCTGTGCGAAATGCTTAGTGGTATTTCGTTTGCTGTTAAATTCTGAGTTCAAATTCTGCCGAGGTCGACTTTGCCTTTCATCCTTTCGGTGTCAATAAATTAAGTACCACTTACACACTGGGGTCGATGTAATCGACTTAATCTCTTTGTCTGTCCTTGTTGGTCTCCCTCTATGTTTAGCCCCTTGTGGGCAATAAAGAAATAAGAAACGTTAGCATGCTGGGTGAAATGCTTAGCAGTGTTTTGCTCGTCTAAGGTTCTGAGTTCAAATTCTGCTAAGATTGACTTTGCCTTTCATCCTTTCAGGTCGATAAAAATAAGTACCAGTTAAGGAAATACAGCCAACTATTTTAGACAGCAGAATATTCTATATTTGATTTAACCCTTTTGATGATGATGATGATGATGATGATGATGATGATGATACCTACCTGGCTGAAACCACCTTTGTCTCTGTAGTACAAATGTTTTGTTTTCATAAGTTCTGAATTAAAATCTTCCACCAAACCTTAGTCACAATTTATGTTTCTAACACTAGCTTAATGATAACCAAGTTATTTTACTAAATAATTTGTATTATTTGAAATTAATTGAAAGAAACACAGAGCATCTCAAAATAAATATGGTAACAAAAGGGTTAATGTATTTTTCTTGGTGAAATTCTAATGAAAAAAGCCAATCCCATTGGAAAATCTTCAATAGATTTTCTTCCTAACCCATAGAAAGTTAACATCTCTCTACCTCTGAATACTTAGGGAACTGGAAGAAGTTTCAGGTAATTTGAAGTTATTTTAAAATCTTACGAGAGATATTCAGCAACAGTACTTTGGAGTAAAGATTTTTGCCAACATAACAAGGCAGTCCTGGTTTAGGACGAATGTTGCTGTAATTTAGCCCCAGGAGACATCGTCTCCAGCTGGTTATACGATATGATCTGTGTCCTTATATGTTTGAAAATATAAGGACAACAGATCGTGTCCTATAGCCAGCTGGAAATGATGTCACCTGGGGCTAAATTACAGCAACATTCGTCCTAAACCAGGACTGCCATGTTATGTTGGCAAACAATCTTTAATTTGAAATTGATAGAAAGAAAGAAATAGAAAATGTGAGATTTGTAAAACAATTTTATTTTTCATTTTTCACTTTATGGTGATCGAGAGTGCAGTTAATAGATTTGAAAAGAAATATTTTGGAAGGAGAATAGGTCTAATGCTACTGAGCTTTGCATATCTTTCCAGACTGGTCGGGTTTTGTGGTTAACAATTGAATGGTGCCAATATCTTTTACTTGTTTCAGTCATTAGACTGTGGCCATGCTGGAGCACCACCTTGAAGAATTTTTTAGTTGAATAAATTGACCCCAGTACTTTTTTTTTGAGCCTAATACTTATTCTGTCAATTACTTTTGCTGAACCACTAGTTTACAGGGACATAAACACACCAATACCGGTTGTCAAGTGGTAGTGGGGGGAAACACACGCACACACAATGGGCTCCTTTCAGTTTCCGTCTACCAAATCCACTCACAAAGCTTTGCTTGGCCTGGGCTATTGTATAAGACTTTTACCCAAGGTGCCACACAATGAGACTGAACCCAGAACCATACAGTTGGGAAGCAAACTTCTTACCACTCAGTCACACCCGGGGAAGAATTGATTAGGCAAAGAATTTAGTGTAGGGTTCATTAAGATGAAGCACAGAAGGGTTAATGAGAGAAGAGTGCATCAGAATTTGAGTAAGGGTGTAATACTTGCTACATATGAGAAACAGTGTTCTTATGAGCCAGTAATTGCTGCTTGAAGATGAATGAATCTTTGTCAATCAGATGGATGTGGACCTCCCATGGGTGGGTAGGTGGGTGGGTCATTGAGTTCTTCTCTCAGACATTATATCTAAAATTATATTATCCAATATGCCCATGGGGTGTTGGATAATGTAGTTTCATGGCAGTAAGTTGTAATTTGAAAGACATCTGGCTCCTATTTCTGAAATGTTGAATGACCATGTAGGGGTTACATCATTGGTTTGTGTAGGTGTAGAGATAATAGGATCCAAATTCTACCGATCTTATTTAGAAGTCAATAGGTTTAAGCAACCATTGATGAACATTCATAGAGGGATAATCAAAGAAGCTGACTTGATCATCAGGCAACAAATGAACTGATCAACAAAGAAATTCTAATAATAATGGGATTATTGTGTACAGTGTTTAGATGCACAATAATTTATTGAAAGAGAGAACAGAAAGCAGTCATAAGTCAAGTAAAGAAAGACAGCAAGAAAAGCTACAAGCACATGTGTAGTGCATAGAATAAAGCACCAAAGGACAGAAGTGAACAGTAAAAGAGACAAAGATGGAAGCGTGCATGAGTACGTCAAGAGTAGTGCTGGCAAAGTGTGGACAGAATGGAATTTTCTAAAGGACGCAATATCCTGAAGCTAAAAATTAATGGAGGTAGTTTATACCATGCTTCATCAATTCTGAACATGAAAAAGTGTTTCCAAAAGTTATGGGTGTTGCAGTGCTTCATGATTTCATAAACATCTACATGGGTGACAGAGCTATTGAATTTAAAAAGGTGGCCAAAGTTATTGTCATTGGAAAGATGGTAGATAAATCTTGTTGGGGTTCTACCAAGTTAGCTGCCAGACATCAAAACTTCAGTGTGTCAATGCTCAGAGAAGCAATATATTCAAGATATGGTGAGTGATTAACAGTGAGTATTTGTCTGGTTGCATGTCCTGGACAGCTTCCAGCAGAATGATGTTTTTTGACAAGACGATGGTCCAAACAGTGTGGACATACCATAGTGATTTATAGTTTTAAATAGATGCGATGGGGTGCTGACAAGTTCCTAGCTCTAAGGATATTGTGAAAGGCCAAGTTGGAAATCCAACTTTCTGAGTTCTTTCACAGGGTTTAGAAAAACTGAAGGACTGCTGCAATAAGTGTACGAATCTGGGAGAGGAATATGTTGAATAAAATCATAATTAACTAATCCTCCTGTATTTTCTTTTACCCAAAGCCAAGAACTTTTCACCACCTCCTCATGGGTGGTGAGCAATTGACAAAGATTTTACTGAGTGATGCTAAAAGAGATTTTAGAAATATGGTTCCTCCAACACAGAATATTCTGCTGGTTTGTGTCACATTACAAACCATGAAATCTACCAAAATTAAATGATTCTAATGCAGAAGAAAGGCTGACCATAGGTTTTCAAATAGCTGAAGATAACAAAGAAAAATAATGCATATACATATATATATCCATTTTATGTCACAATGAACACTAGCAGACTTTAAGTCAACATATTATACTTCTTAGTTTATAAAATATCTGTACGAAGCAAGAATCAATACAGGCTGGAAGCTAGAGCTAAAGCTATTATTTTAATCTTAATTGCTCACGCTATAAAGACAGGCATTAAGACTAGTTTGGATAAATGTAGTTTTATTACTTGAGATATATTCAATCATTAAAGTTTTTGAATTAGTTTGGTTGAATATTTTTAACTTTTACCTAAATCCTAATACAACTTACTTGAATTAGAAAGAATTCGAATGATGTAGCTATATGTATGTATAATACATACATACATACATACGTACATACATACATACACACATACATACATACATACACACATACATACATACACACATACACATATACATACATATACATACATATATATGCATATACATACATACATACATACATACATATATATATATATATATATATATATATATATATATATATATATATATATATACACACACACACATATATGCACATACATACACAGACACATATATAAACCTATGTCTACAACAATGTATGTGCCTATCTGTCTGTCTATCTGTCTGTCTGTCTTTCTATCTATCTGTCTGTCTGTCTGTCTGTCTATTTGTCTGTCTGTCTGTCTGTCAGTCTGTCTGTCTATCTATTTATATATTGACTGGATGGAACTAGAAACATTTTGCTTCTTTTTCAAAGAAGTCACAAAGCTGCAGTTTTATAGATTAGCTGGAATTAAAGACAGCCAGTCAAAATATAATTGGCTTTTAATAAATTGAACATTTTGTTTCTAGAGCTAGTTATTTATTTCTATTTTATATTGCAAATGGTGAATAATAGAGTCATTAGTTATAAGTTCCTAACAAGTCAATTATTGGCTTACTTCATTTCTGATGACAAATGTAACAAGGAAGCATCTCTATTTTTGTGAAGAACAAATATCAAAAGGAGCTTTGTTCAAAGAGTACCAGTTTTTGATATTTTTGGCAATGTTAATATCCATATGTACACCTACACACTCGCACACATGCACACACATGCACACATACGCACACACACATGCATGTTCACATATACGCATGCATGTATACACACTGATACATGTGTATATATGTGTACGTGCATGTGTGTATGTATGTGTATCTATATACCATCCTTCTTCCTCATTCTTTTCGTTTTATGTCCATTTTATATGCCACCATGAGTTGGATAATCATTCGAGTTGAGTTAGATTATATTTGACGACTGCTTGACCTTCTTGATGAGTTGGAGGACCACTTCTCACTCAGATGTCTCAATTTTAGCATAATAGTAACGAACTTATTGTATACAGTGCTCAGGTGCACTACAACTCATCAGAAAAACTAACCAAAACTGCATGAACAGCACAGAGAATAAGACACAGGAAGTGAACAGTAAATGAGTTGTTTAACAAAAAAAAAATGTGAGGAGGGGAAGGACATCAGGTGTACTCTTGGTAAATTTCAGGAAGCATGGAAGTTATGAAAGATGTAGTGTCCTGACAGCTGACAACCAATGCAGGTAGTGTATTCCATGTTTCAGCAATTCTGAGTGTGGAAAGATGTTTCCAAAAGTCTTGGGTGCCGTGTTAGTTTCTTGGTTTGATTTCATAAGCATGTCCATGAGTTTTAGACATATGGAATTCAAAAAGGTACCCAAGGTCATTATTGGAAAGATGGTGGATAATCTTGTGGGTGTCTTCCAAGTCAGTTACCAGATTTTGGAGCTTTAATGTGTCTATGTCCAGGGAAGAAAGATGGTTAGAGCATGGTTTCTATGACTGGAAGCCTTCCTAACACCAACCACTTTACAGATTGTACTGGGTAGACTTTATCATGGAACCAGCTCTAGACAGATTCCCATGCTCTTTATATAACTAAAGGGTCCTCTCAACCCTATGCTTTCTCTGCTCACTTGATTGACAACATGTACTAAATGCATTTTAATGTAGCACCAGCACTAATGAGGTGCTGTTTTCTCTACTTCTTTAGCCACTACTACAATGGCCAATACTCCTCAGAGCTAGCTAGCTATAAATTATCTTCCCTAAAGCGGATATCTGTGGAGGTGTTTGGCCTAATGGTTAAGGTATTGGACTTATGATTGTAAGATTGTGGTTGCAATTCCTGGATGCATTGAGTTCTTGAGCAAAACACTTCATTTCTTGTTGCTCCAATCCACTCAGCTGGCAAAAATGAGTAATTCTGTGATGGACTGGCATCCTGTACTGGAGGTAAATATATATGTGCCACAGAAACAAGGAAACTGCCCCTTATAGGGTTCAAAAAGGATGCTTTATCCTTTTCTTTTTTAAAGCAGCCATCCAACTAATGTTTCTCTCTACCACTTCTCACCCATAGACACATTAAAGCAAAACATCACTTTGATTTTTTTATTGCTCAAACATTTGTTTATTTGATCAATAGGACTTTTAAAAAATTAAGTTTTCTTTATGGAATTAAGAACTGCTTCATTCCTCAACAGCTGGCAAGCTTTACAAAAATGCTCACTTTTTTACATTTGTAAAACGCCTACATTTTTGGGATGTAAGTATGCTGCACACACATCTGAAATTACATTGCATAAAATGCATCCACTTAATAATTAAGCCATCAATTATAAATAGTTTACAATTATTTATCTACCCTCAACCTATATTTTCTCTGATAAAGAATTCTGTACAAAATGTTAGATTTCTCTTCTCCCCCACAGCCTAACATTTATTCCACTGTTTGAACTCTGTATATTCCTATTTGTCAACACAGACCAATACAAGTTTCTTCAGATTCCTGTGTATCATTTCTGTGTCCCTCTCAGTCCATTCTACAGCTGTTGAATTTTCTTCACAAAGCAAGATTTTTGTATCTTTTCTGTTCATCTTCATTGTCAAATATCTCTGATCTCATGTAATCTTTTTCTTCAGAAAAAACATCCCTCTAGAATGATCTTCCTAGCCATATTTTTCTCATGTTATCTTTCTCTTTCAGTCCACAGCTGTGTTTTTTTTTTTTAGATTGTGAACAGTGACCCTTCCATGGAAAATAAAAAAAGGCAAAAAATAGAAATGGAAATAAGAAAGGAAAAGCGGATCATTTCGTAAGTACTGCAATGTATTGAATTCTAAAAAGTAGTTTCTATAAGATTGGACAGAATGTCTGTTTAGAGAAGTTCCAAATTTAGAACAGTTCTTAGAGTATTTTGAAGTGGAAGAATAAAGTAAATGGATTTAAGATAACAGCAATTTCTCTCTAATCTACCAAACCTCCTTTTGAAATATCTTCAGACACACAAAAATCAAAACAAAACAAAGCAAAACAAAAAACAAAACAAAACAAAAAACCAAAACAAAAAAAAACAAAACAAAACAAAAAGACAAACAAAAAACAAATGGAAACCAGTCTAAAAGAAATGGGGGAGCTACTTCAAAGACGACTGAAAAGTTTATTAATTGCAATCTGTTAAAGCTAATTATTAAAATTTCTTTTGATGAGTTATGAATTAATATTATAAAAAATACTGTTCTATGTAGCTAAGGTTTTGTCTGGAATTCAAGTAAACACAGCAAAAGATGGTTTTAATAAAAGGTATTAATGATTTTATAGTGACCATATTGGAGGGTTAAATTGTTTTTGGAATCTATAGACATTTTATTATTATAAATACAATGTTTTGTCCAATGAAACTAATACACAAATGAAAAATGGACAATAAATAGACGACATTATTGAAAGTTACACTGTAAAAACTATTTCCATAAAAACGTGCAATTTATAAATATATGTACACAATGTAGGCAAACAGTTTTGTAGAAATATTGTTAATTTAAGTAACATCATAATTAAAATATAGCCACTAATTTAGTTTATTGGAAAGAGAACAAATTGATATTTTTATAAAAAGTAGATTAGTGTTTGTTGAAAATAATCTCTTGATGAATTTGACCACATTAAAGGTTATACTTGTGTTCCTCAAGATAGAAGGATAAGGAATTGGAAGGTTGTTGCAAAAAAATATCTAAAATAAAACTTGTAATGTTCTGCAGTCTAAAATCTTTGAAAACCATTACATTAGTTGAATATAGATTCAAAGATGACTTATAATTTAGTTTTAGCTACTCATTTTATCATTTTAAAAAGATGGTCATTTAAAATAGGAAACCTTTGATAAAATCAGAAAATAGACCAGTGAAAGAGCAGAATTTGCGTTGCCATTAAATATATTACGAAATGGAAAGGAAAGTAGAAAAAAAAAGAAAAGAAATATTCTTCAATGAATCAAAATGATTCATACTGGTGGCCATTAATGGAATTTCAGGTCTATTCAAAGATTTTTTTTTGGGATAATGTTGCTGTTTTCTAATACATAAACATACACATACACATGTATGTACACTTATGATATACATACATATATATACTTACATACATACATATGCATACATGTATATATTTATAGACATATACAAACATACATACATA
>NC_068984.1:17350641-17352910 GCF_001194135.2 Octopus bimaculoides
ATATATATATATATATATATATATATATATATATACATACATATATATACATACATATATATACATATACATATATATATATATATATATAGACACTTATATACATTATACATACATGCACACACACATACACACACACACACACACACACACACGAGATTTAGATATGTACATGAGACGGGTGGGTCTTCACTGAGAAATATATAATTAACAATAAAAATGAAACCAAAATTTTTTTATAGACATTTTCTTCTTTTTCTCACCATAAGTGATATCATATGACAAGAAAACATTGAAAACGTGAATAGAAGGAAGGAGACTGAATGTAAATGTTGTTCCACACTGTCATCTTAAAGTTTGATATGCCAATACTGTATAGATTATTCCTAAATAAGTCTATGAAAATGTTTTATGTGTTGGTTCAACCTTTATTGAATTAGGAGCGGATAATCAGAATATTGAAAATATGTTACAAAATATTTGTACTGGCAGAAGAAACATTGAAGTATCTGAATTGTATTAAACATTTTTCTTTTTCTCATTCTCCCTCTCTCTCGAAATAATTCTCAGTATAATAGAGGATGGAAATATTTTGTAAGGAATTGGCAGTATCAAAATATTCACCTCTTAGATTCATAAACCGTTTTCTGATTACTATAAGTGTAGTGATGGTTTGGGATGCTTTTACCATAGATGTTCCCTCTGGCAGCCTGTCACCACTATCTTTATCTTCTTTCCAACTACTCCCATCCACCCTTATATAATGCTGGATAGCCATGGATCTCCTCTGTAGTGAGACACCTATGCTTGTCCCACTGTCATACTTCAGACTTGAACACCTGGAATAAAACCATCTCTCAAATACACTCCTGCTCAGTTGAGGAGGCTTTTTCTTTTTCTTTTCCTGTCTTGCAAATTACTTGGTGCCATGAAAACAAGCAAAAAAAGAAGCACCTGGTACACACTGTAAATTGTATAAAGAATTGTGGGTAAGGCCAAAACAATGTAAAGTAAAAGCAAGGTAAATCACAAGAAAACAAGTATATGAATTAATGTAGACTTACCTTGTGTTCAATATTTCCGGGTTATGATCCCATTTTCAAGAAAATAAGCAAATGTTGCCGGCATGTGTGTGTGTGTGTGTGTGTGTGAGCATGTGTGGAGTGGACATGTGTGGAAAGGTGTTACTATAGCAACCAGCTAGCTTCCTGTAACTCTCTTTTGTTGTGGATCTTAGGTTTCTTTTGATGTGTGAGGACGGCCTCAGAGATTCTAAGGTTGTCCCTGTTCCGCTGTGCTGCCTTGATGTGCACTGTGAATTCCCGGGTCTGGCATTTCCGTAGATGTTTCTTCACGGAAGTGTCTGCCTGCATGTGTTCCTTAATGCATATATGCAATTTTCTTGTGCTTCCTATGTAGGATGTGCCACATTTTCCACAGACGAAAGTAAGAAGGGCATTCGACCATAGAAACCATGCCAAAGCAGACATTGGAATTTGACATGGCTCTAATATGTCTTGTTGGATCCCTTCAAAATGTCTAACTCATGTCAGCATGGAAAACAGCCATTAAATAATAATTATTATTATTATTATCATTTCTCTTGTTTTGTTGGACCTCCTGGAGTCTTGCATGCATAGCAGACTTGCTACCTGCAGCCTATGGTGCCATGCTATCCATTCTTTTCAGCTATCTAATACTTTCCTGATTATTCTGGTCGTGCCAAGGAGGAAAACCTTTTGTAACAGTTCTACTGGGCACTCTATTCCAATTTTCTTTATATTCCCCTTGATGCCTTCTGATACTGTTCTCAAGGACCCAACAATAATTGGCATTGTCTTCACCTTCTTCATTTTCCATAACTGGGCTATTTCGTACTTAGGAGGGTTGCGTTTATCTATCTTTGCACCTTCCTTCTTGACTATTCATGGTCAAAGGTGCATGCAACATCAGATATATAGCATATGTGGTGCAGCTTGTCTACCACCACTAGTCTGGTCTGTTATGCTCTAGCACTTGATCTGTTTAGATTGAGAAATCCCGGAGGATTTTGCTAGTCTCTAACTCCACCACTCTTTTATTATTATTATTATTATTATTATTATTATTATTATTATTATTATTGTTATTATTATTATTATTATTATTATTATTATTATTATTATTATTATTATTATCATTATTAAGTAAGGTGGCAAGCTGGCAGAATCGTTAGCATGCTGGACGACGGCCGAGGTCAACTTTGCCTTTCATCCTTTCGGGGTCGATA
>NC_068984.1:17353005-17353815 GCF_001194135.2 Octopus bimaculoides
CCCAAATTTTAGGCCTTGTACTTTTAGTAGACAGGATTATTATTATCATTCTTCTTCTTCTTCTTCTTCTTCTTCTTCTTCTTCTTCTTCTTCTTCTTCTGCTCCTCCTCCTCCTCCTCCTCTTCCTCCTCCTCCTTTTAACATAGAAAGGAGCCAGTATGGTTGTATGGTTAAGAAGTTCGCTTTGCAACCTGCAGTTTTGGGTTCACTCCCACTGTGTGGCACCTTTGTCTTTTACTACAGTCCTGGACTGAATGCCTTGTAAGGAAATTTGGTCGACAGAAACTGTGAGGAAGCCTATCATATGCATGCATGTGTCTGTGTTTGTCATTTTCCCCACCACTTGAAAATTGGTGTTTGTTTGTTTACATCCTTGTAGTTTAACAATTCAGCAAAAGAAACCATTAGAATAAGTAATTAAACTTAAAAAATATGTAAGGTGGTGTCCCAGGTGTCCCAAGTGCCCCAGAATGGGCGCAGTCTAGTGACTAAAATGAGTAAAAGATAAAAAGAGCATTCCCTGCAGGAGAAAGGGTTGAAGGAAATAGAACCTCAAAGGTTTGCAGTCTTTGGGAGGAAGAATTGGATAAAGTATTCAGGCGCAGGAGTGGCTGTGTGGTAAGTAGCTTGCTTACCAACCACATGGTTCCGGGTTCAGTCCCACTGCGTGGCATCTTGGGCAAGTGTCTTCTCCTATAGCCTCGGGCTGACCAAAGCCCTGTGAGTGGATTTGGTAGACGGAAACTGAAAGAAGCCCATCGTATATATATATATATATATATATACAGCAATGAATTCCGGGTAGAGGTA
>NC_068984.1:17353927-17355265 GCF_001194135.2 Octopus bimaculoides
TATATATATATATATATATATATATATGTGTGTGTGTGTGTGTGTGTTTGTGTGTCTGTGTTTGTCCCCCTAGCATTGCTTGACAACCGATGCTGGTGAGTTTATGTCCCCATCACTTAGCAGTTTGGCAAAATAGACTGATGGAATAAGTACTAGGCTTACAAAGAATAAGTCCCGGGGTCAATTTCTTCAACTAAAAAGGTGGGGTGGTGCTCCAGCATGGCCGCAGTCAAATGACTGAAACAAGTAAAAGAGTAAAAGAGAGAGAGTGGGGTCTGGGAGATGTGACAACAGAAAATGAGAGAGAGACGGACAGAGAGAAAGAGAAAGAAAGAGACTGTGTATTGAAGGGCTGTGTAGCTTGCTAGGTCAGACATAGTAGCAAACTTCAGGCGTGCAGCTAATTAAGTAGAGACTATTGTAGAAGTAACAGAAAAGGCAGAGAAGAATGTGTGTCAACCATTAAGTGTCTTTGTGAGTCAGTGGCTGTAGCATAATGGTGAGTGAATATTTGTCTATCTGTTGAATGATGCTGTGTTTTAGATGTGGTCTATAATGTTTGTGCAAGTAGCAGCTGCATTATCCAAGCATGTGAGCAGTAAGTCTACTTTGGGTCTAAACAGAGCTTTGTAGGGGGTCGACTACTGATAAGTGATGAAGTGTTTCTTGGCTCTGAAGAAGTATAGGTGCAGCAGGGGCTGTGTGGTAAGAAGTTTGCTTCTCAACCACACGATGCTGAGTTCAGTCCCATTGCATGGGTTCTTGGGTAAGTGTCTTCTACTGCAGCCTTGGGATGACCAAAGCCTTGTGAGTGGATTTGTTTGATAGAAACTAAAAGAAGACATTCTTATTGTGTGTGTGTGTGTGTGAGTGAATGTCTTTGTACATGTGTTTGTCTCCATCACTGCTTGATAACCAGTGTTGGTGTGTTTACAACCCCATAACTTAGCAGTTCAGCCAAAGAATCCAATAGAATAAATACTAGGCTTTACTAAAAACAGAAAAAAAAAAATAATAATAAGTACTGGGATTGATTCATTTGACTAAAATTCTTCTGACAGTGCTCCAGTATGGCCACAGTCTAATGACTGAAACAAGTAAAAGATAAAGGATACTGATCTCACATGTGTGTCTCACATATAGAATGTATGGAAATATTCATCAAGGTGAGCTTTTCGAGCTGCACTTCAGTATATGTGTTTTTATTCGGAATAAAATTCAGCACTGAATATATTCGGGTTATATATTTAATTAATTCAATAATAGGATAAATTCTTATATAAGATTGTATCCTATTATTGAATTGAATTAATTATATATATATATATATATATATAT
>NC_068984.1:17355439-17361064 GCF_001194135.2 Octopus bimaculoides
TATATATATATATATATATATATATATATATATATATGCCTATGTGGGCACAGGATGTCATGAAATGTGTACAACAACAAAAATACGAAGTACGAGTACATGCAATATGAACTATTTTTCAAACAACGAAAGACACAAATGGAAAACAAGACAAACAACATCAGCTGTTGGCTGTTTTTCTACTCTCGTATTTCGAGCATTTAACAACAATATATGCTTTCGATAAAACAATTGCTCCTGCAAAGCAAATTAAATTAAATTTTGGATTTTGCAGAGGGTCAAACTTGGTGACACAAACAGGAAGGGCTGCTAAGCCTAAACAAGGTTGTCGTATGGTTGTTATATTTTTTTGATAATATAATAGGTTAGATAGGATGATGTCTATATTAGAATATTACAATAACCAAAAATATGTTGTGCATGTATAGTTATATTATGATCATGAAATTAGCATTAGTTTATCTCACACTTTCTCTTGGAACCCCTAGGAACCTTTTGCGGAACCATAGGATTCTGGGGAAGCCTGGTTGAGAAACTCTGCTGCACATTATCGAATGCTTTAATGATATCTAAGGTAATAACACAAGCATCAAAGCTGCAGTTGAGTGCATTGCATATCCTGAGTGATGACTGTGAATACGTCTGCAGAGGGTATGAAAGAGCAACAATCATTGCATGTCATTAACGAGATTAGTTTTATTCAACTGGTTAATGATGTGCTAGTTAATGAAGGATTCAGACAGATTGCTTTTGATTCTTAATAAGTTAATTGGGCCTATAATGAGACAGGGGAGAAATGTCACTGGGGATTTTGAAAAGGAGGGAAACTACAGACTTCTTCTGTAAGTCGGGGAAGTACATCTTGAGTCAATGATTGAAGATCTTTGTTAGAATTCAGAATGTATCAGCGAAATGAGTTTTTATTTTTAAACAAATGTGAGATTTTATTTGGGGCCATTTGTTTTTGACAGAATAACATATTTTATATGTTTATTAAGCTCTCATTATTGATTCTCTGAAATCAGAAATAAAGCAGTTAGAATGAGTGAAAGTCAGGCAAAGAACGGTGAGAGTTATCCAGCATGGAATTTGATGCAAAGTTCTTAGGAAATAGCCAGGTTTTGTTTGAGAATGATAAGATTACTTCAGACCCATTAATAATTGTAGGAATAAATTTAGAACTACCTGCAAAGGTAGTCTGCTGTCTTGTTTGACAAAAAGAGAAAGAGAGAGAGAGAGAGAGAGAGAGAGAGAGAGAGATAAAAAAAAAAGCAGCATCAGAAAGGAAATTGGAAAATAGTGATGTTGGTTTAGATTGGAATTAAGGAGTTCATAGAAATTTTAGCTGAATTCTAAAACTGCACACATCTTAAGAGCAGATGTAATTCTCCCTTCCATTGTCTATGACTTTGAATGGATCTGAGAAAAGCTTATAATCTGTTTAACATTCCTTTCTTTCTAATACTAGTGTTCTCAAGGTTAATTTAATTTGTGAAAACATCAGAAGATAGAAAAAAAAAGGGGGGGGGGAAGGAGCTGGAGTGATTTATTTAGGATTATCATTAACTTTATAATTACATTAAATTTTGGTTTCTGTATTTAGATTAATTATTTTCTATTCATTTGAAACCAGGAAGCATCTTGAACGTAATTTGCTCAGCTTTATGATTTACTAGTTTTTACGAATGAGACTGTAAAAGTTTAAAAGTATTGAATTAAAAATACTACTTCATATAATTATTATTTGTGGGGAAATTTGCTTTGACTTAGTGTTAGGACTCATAAAGCTGGAGTTTAACTTGGTTTCCATGGTACATAAGTGATTGAGATTACAACAATCCCTCTCCTCCCATATGAGATGCCAGTCCCCCACAGATTTCACTTCCCAACTATTGCTGGAAAACTCATTCATAATTGAATGAACTGGAGCAAGGTGAAATGATATGTCTTGCTCAAGAATATAATGCAGTGCCCAGTTGGTGAATCAAAACCACAATCTTATAACTGTGAATGCCAGGGCTGGATTAAGACTTATAAAGGCCCTAATTGCTTAAAAGATTTTGTTGTCCCATATATGTATAATTCAAAATATAAACAATAATAAGTGATAAGATAAATTTTTATTTTTCAAAGTGAAACAAAACTAACAGTAAAATGGAAAATAATATTTATTTTTGTATACTTCCAGTTTATATTTTAAACATTTTCTCCAATTTTTTTTATTGTAAAGTCTTTGACTAGATCCTCGCTATGACACCATGAACACTCCAGAATTATATTTCTGATCATATAAACCACTTCAAATATTATTTTATCAAGTTTAAAGTGATTTCTTTTGTGCTGTAAACCATTTACTATTTCTGTGGCACCTTCCTTCTCTTGATGCCCTAAGAACGTGTTATTTTGCTTAATGGTTAATCCAGCTCTAGTGAATGCAACACCCTAACCACTAGACCATGTGCCTTCACAAAGTCTCAGAGAAGTAAAATTCTTGGAAGGAGGATATTGGTTGAGCTTCTGATGCAGAATCTAAGAAATGAGGCATTGTGGATGAGAGTGAGAGATGGGTAAATTTAAGTGGCTCACTTAATGTAGCATGGAACAACCAATTTCATCAGAAGCAGAAGTTGATGTTGCTGTTATAAACTGGGAATAGAGGGGGCTACAGTTTGATGGGGAATCAGAAATTTAATATAGTTTATAATGAAGGACTTACTTATTAACATTTATTATTATGCTTATAAAGAAGGGCAACAGCTAGCAGAAATGGCAAAGTGTTAGATAGATATTTGTGGTATTTAGATGTGTCTCTACCACCACTGCCATCATTACCAATGTAGGCACATACCTTAACCACTTCTGCTGCCAACCTATAGCTAACCATCTACCATTGTCCCTGCAATGATTTCTACAAACATTGGTTATACTATTTTGGGGGAGCTGTTGTTGCTACATTTGTCTTTTGCCACTGCTACCCTTATATGGAGAAAATGGTGTCACTAGCTGCATAGCAATCAACATGGCAGAATCTACATAGACTTACATTTCTAAGTTCAACTGATAAATAATCCAGTAATTTGCACAATTCTTTGCTATTCAAAATTCTGTTGTATACTCATTGAATATTTGCTAATTACTCATTTTCTATGCTGATATTTAAATAAAATTGAAATAGTTTCATATTTTGTTGAATTTACTTGTGTTTACCTATAATTAGATTTGCTTTGAGACTAAAACTACGAAACAGATTTGGTGAAGAACCTTTTGTAAATTGTGATCCAAAAATCACGTTAATACGGTGACAAATAAAGAGAGTTGCTTTATTAAACCAGTCTAAATACACAATTATTTTAGAATTTAATTGAAACACATAAGGAGTTTATTTTAGTTAGAAATATATTTATTTATTTTTTGCCCACAGGGGGCTAAACATAGAAGGGACAAACAAGGACAGACAAAGAGAATAAGTCAATTACATCAACCCCAGTGCATAACTGGTACTTATTTAATTTGACTCCGAAAGGATGAAAGGCAAAGTTGATCTCAGCAGAATTTGAACTCAGAACATAATGGCAGACAAAATACTGCTAAGCATTTCACCCGGCATGCTAATGATTCTGCCAGCTCGCCGTCTTTAGCTAGAAATATATTAACACAATGGTTAAGCTGTTCACTTCCGATGATGGTCCTTTGAGCCTGAAATATCTAAAGATTACTTATCTTGTACCCTTACATAGCAAAGGAGGCGCAATGGCCCAGTGGTTAGAGCAGTGGACTCGCGGTCATAGGATCGCAATTTCGATTCCCGGACCAGGTGTTGTGAGTGTTTATTGAGCAAAATCACCTAAAGGTCCACGATGCTCCGGCAGGGGATGGTGGCGAACCCTGCTGTACTCTTTCACCACAACTTTCTCTCGCTCTTACTTCCTGTTTCTGTTGTGCCTGTAATTCAAAGGGTCAGCCTTGTCACACTCTGTGTCACGCTGAATATCCCCGAGAACTACGTTAAGGGTACACGTGTCTGTGGAGTGCTCAGCCACTTGCACGTTAATTTCATGAGCAGGCTGTTCCGTTGATCGGATCAACTGGAACCCTCGAGGTCGTAAGTGACGGAGTGCCAACAACAACAACAACAACATAGCAAAAGCATTATATGAAGCTCTCTGTCTGCACCATCTGTTGTTCTTACATCTGTTTCACAATGTTTCAAACCAATTACAATGTTCTCCTTCCATGTCTTTACATATATTCTGAGTTAAAATCCTGCTGTCATTGACTTTGTCTGTCATTCTTCCTAGGTTTGATAGAACAACTGCCAGTGAAGTACTGGGGTTGATTCAATTGACTATACCCTCCTGTAAATTTGAAGTCTAGTGGCTATGTTAAAAATCAATACAATTCCTACAGACAAGGGTAATTAATATTAGAATTACAAGAACATCAGACATTATTTAATTATGTCTTTTAGATACTGGGTTCAAATCCTCTGTGGCTAAATCTACCTTTTATTCTCCTGGGGTTTATAAATAATTTTTCATAATATACTGAGAATTAATTCAATTTACTACATTTCAATAAATTCATGGCTGTCTACCAATTTAAGAATGTTGCAAATCAATATCATGTTAACAGAGTCAAGTGCATAATTCCAAACTCCATCATACACACACACACACACACACACACACACACACACACACACACACACACACACACACACACACACACACACACACACACACACACACACAGACACACACACAGACACACAGACACACAGACACAGACACAGACACACACACACAGACACACACACGGACACATGGACGCATGCTTGCACACATATGTACTACACATACGCACATGCACACGTACACATACACATACACACATTCAGAACTCAACTAATACGCACAAAACATCCGCAGACATCCACTTGGAACGAACTGTTTCGGACAGATTTCAAGAGTTGATTATCTTTATTAAAATCAATTATAAGATGAGCAATGATGTATGTTATCAAGTCTGTCATAATATTTTTAATTACATGTTTCATCTTGTGACAGAGACGAATGAATTATCAAGTTTTGTTTTTTTAAAACTGTTAAACTCCATTAGCCAACAAATCAACTGATAGATAGCCCACCAAAGAGACCTCCTACCATGAAGCCAAGACATGGTAGAGTACATCATATTTCTTTTTCATTTCTTGGGAAACCTTCCATGACCATAATTTTAATGAAATGCACTGCTTATGTGTTTCAATTAATTCTAAATATAATTAAAAAATTGCAGTGTTTTAGTAAAATATATAATCTATTCATTAAGATGGTGTCTTGAATATAGCTTAACAAGATGTTCTTATATCTTTCATTATTTGTCTTTTACTTGTTTCAGTCATTAGGTTGTGGCCATGCTGGAGTACTTCCTTGAAGAACTTTTGAATGAATGAACTAACCCTAGTATTTATTTGTTTTTGTTAAACCTGGTACTTTTTCTGCCAGTGTCTTTTGCTGAACGACCAAGTTATGGGGACATAAACACACCAACACCAGTTGTCAAGTGGCAGTTGGGGACAAAGACAGACATTATAATGCACACACAAATATATATATATATATATAT
>NC_068984.1:17362853-17369250 GCF_001194135.2 Octopus bimaculoides
TATATATATATATATATATATATATATTTATATATATATGTAAAAATATGTGACACTTATTCGGTAGCCATGATTAAACTCCGAATAAGGGTAACATATTTTCACAGATAAATTCCTCTATTTACATAATATTGAGGTCTCTTTCTTTCTTTTGTTGTCCTTTCTATCAATATATATATATAAATGATTGTCAGTTTTAATTTTAATGTGAACAGCTTAAGAGGAGAGATTTTGTATCAATGAACCAGGAGGTGTCTCATGGGGGTTGGCTTTGAAAGAGTTAAGAGAGACTCTTTGGTAGCCAACTCCCATTATATATAACAGAAAATATATGAATTTTTATTTCAACTGGTCAATGTTTATTTCATAAGTTGATCACCACTTTTTTTTTCTATATAATTATGCAATTTTTTAATATTATTTTTTCTTCATCATTTTCTAGCAGAGAATGCAATTCATTTGTGTTTACAACAAATTATGAAAATGATTTGCTGTCAAAACAGATGAATTTCACTTCTTGTCAGGAAACCTTAGTGAAAAATAGATAACTGGAGAACGTTTCCAGACAAAAAGTCAGCTTTCTCGCCTAAAGATTTAATGGAGAATTAACACGAACAACACATTTTTCATATAGTTGTCTGAATCAATGGGTTGTTTGTCTTAAATGAATACCTTTCTTGAAACCAATGAATGTATACTTGTTTTTGTGATTTAATTTCTTGATCCTGTAAGAGTCATTTAACTGAAAATTATTCATCCTTCAAAGTTGAAAAAAAACAAAAACCAAACAAATCATGATTGACGCTAGAAATAAATTTTAGCTATAAAACTTCTACAAGTTATGTATGCTCTAATTCATCTCTACCCATGCTCAGGAAAGATTAATGTTCATGGCTAAGCCATGAACAAGATCAAGCAGTATGAGAGGGTTCTGAAAAGTTCTTGGCTTTAAGGGTATCATGAAAAGCCTGGTTGGTGGCTCAATCTTCTGAGTTTTTTTACAGAGCTTAGAAAAATTGAAGGACCGCTGTAATAAGTGTGTGAATCTGTGAGGGGAACATGTTGAATAGAATCATAACCAACTGATCCCCTGGTACTTATTTTTTTTTTTACCCAAAGCCAGGAACTTTTCAGCACCCCTTTGTATGATAGGATTTTAGCTTTGAAATTTTTGTTGCAATGAAATTCACATTCTTTGAATATCATATGGAATATACAATGAAAGCTGTACAGCCCCTTGGGCAAGTGTCTTCTACTATAGCCTCGGGCCGACCAAATCCTTGTGAGTGGATTTGATAGACGGAAACTGAAAGAAACCAATCGTATATATGTATATATATATATATATATGTATGTGTGTGTATATGTTTGTGTGTCTGTGTTTGTCCCCCAACATCGCTTGACAATTGATGCTGGTGTGTTTACGTCCCTGTAACTTAGAGGTTCAGCAAAAGAGACTGATAGAATAAATACTAGGCTTACAAAAACAAAGTCCTGGGGTCGATTTGTTTGAGTAAAGGTGATGCTCCAGCATGGCCACAGTCAAATGACTGAAACAAGTAAAAGAATAAAAGAGTAAAGAGAATGAATCTCGATTCTCTGCTGATAGTAGCAGATCAAGCAACACCAATGCTTGCTCAAGTCTGCTTGGATGGCTCTGAGCATGAACTTAAGACCAGCTTTCTGCTACAGTCTAGATTTGACCTCTATATCCTTGAGAAACTGGCAAGATGAGTTGGTTAAAATAAGCTGATAAAACCCCAACTGATTTTAACAATGAGCTCAGTTGTTCAATCAATAAATGTCTGACTCATTTAATTAATGATGATAATGACAATGTTGATGATGGTGGCAGTAGCATATGTGGGTGAGTATTTCACAGACATGTATACTTTTAATGTAATTCTCAAGTGAAACCAACACAGCACAATATGTGACAAGGATGGACCTTTGAATTATAGATCAGAGAGATTAGGGAGTCTCCCTAGGTTGAGTTGTTACTCATTTGCATTGAGGGGTCACAGAACAATTATGGTGTATCTGGTGAAGGTGTGTGGCTTCATGGTTAGAGCATTTGGCTCAGAGTTATATGATCATGAGTTCGATACTTAGTGGTGCCCTGTGTCCTTGAGCAAGACACTTTATTTCATGGTGCTCCAGTCCACTCAGTTGGCAAAAATGAGTAGTACCTGTATTTCAAAGAGCCATGCCTTGTCACATTCTGTGTCATGCTGAATCTCCCTGAGAACTACATCAAGGGTACATGGTGTCTGTGGAATGCTCAGCCACTTGCATGTTAATTTCACAAATAAGCATCCAAAGGCTAGATCCTCCTCCTCCTGCTTTAAAGCCCAACCCAATGCATGGGTTGGATGGTTTGACAGGAGCTGGCAAGGCCAGGAGGTGTATCAGGTTCTGCTGTCTCTTTTGGAATAGTTTCTACAGTTGGATGACCTTATTAACACCAGTCACTTTACAGAGTGTACTGGGTGCTTTTTATATGGCCCAAGCACTGGTGCTTTTTACATGGCCCCAGCACCAACAAGGTTACCAAGTACCTTGCAAAAAAGAAAGAAAGAAATGGTGATGTTAAACTAAATGATGGATTAAGCCTACTGTTTAAAAACAGAAATGGTTCTTCTGAAAAGTTTCTACAGATTCTACTACCAACCAAATTTCATTCACAAGGAATAGTTAAACCTGAGGCCACAACAGAAAACCCTTGCTTTTGCTGCCACTCAGAGGGATTGAACTTAGAACAGGGTAGATGTAAAGTAAAACTCTTGCCTCTAGAACCACACCTATTTGATGTATCTGTTAGACCTCAGAACCATGCCAGCTTGTTATAGCTGTCACTTCTAAACAGTAAAATGGGTTTTAGAGAGTTATTTTAGAGAAAAGCAGATATTAAGGAATCATTAATTACAGTGGCAGCCATTATTTTTGTTTCATGATTTTAAACATGGAAACATGAATAAATACTCTTTTACAAGTTTTAAAATCATCTAATGATATCTGAATTAATACGGTAACTTAGTGACTTAGTATTGATGCTGTACTTTGGTCATAAAAGTGGGTAGCTTTATATGTTATCTGTTTTCAATAATTAGCTTGATGCAGTGAGAGTTTTCAACTATTTGGTTATAAAATATATTGTATGAGTGACATGGCTTATATATTATGACATAGCACACAAACTACATCAATGCTGTTTAGTAATTTTGGACATCAGCATATATGATGACTATGTTGTATACTTAGCATATTTATGTATTCCCCAAAGCGTAAATTGCTGTTTCAACATCTTGTTTCTAAAGTGTTCATGTCACAGTTATTTTTTTATGCTATAGAAGGCAGGCAATTACCATGATGTAATATTTCCATGAAGTTCTCATACTTCATATCAAGTATTTTTCGTGTGTGTGATATAGTTTAAATGCTCTAGTTATGGCAAAGGAGACATATTGTGACATTTCATAGATCAACACTGATATCAGTAACATATCGCATATCAATACTACTATCAATAATAAATTATGTAACAATAATTATATGCATCAGTAGTGTTTTATATCTGTAACATATGTACCAACATCAGTACTGTATCATTAAATAAACTGTTGATCTTCTCTTTGGTGCAGGATTCTGCCTGAAATGTTAAACTTCTCTTCCACATGGCAAAATGATTTACTTCACTTTGAAGTGATGGTATGTGCTCTAGTAATTTGGATGTTGCACACAAGATTGTCAGATCATGGGTTCAATTCCCAGACCAGGCAGCATGTTGTATTCTTGAGCAAAACACTTCATTTCATATTGTTCTAGTGCTGTGTAGGGACATCATCATCATCATCATCATCGTTTAATGTCCGCTTTCCATGCTAGCATGGGTTGGACGATTTGACTAAGGACTGGCGAACCAGATGGCTGCACCAGGCTCCAATCTGATCTGGCAGAATTTCTACAGCTGGATGCCCTTCCTAACGCCAACCACTCCGAGATTGTAGTCGGTGCTTTTACATGCCACTGGCACGACGGCCAATCAGGCAGTACTGGCAATGGCCATGCTTAAATAGTGTTTTTTACATGCCACCTGCACAGGAGCCAGTCCAGTGGCACTGGCAACGACCTCGCTCGAGGCATGTCAAAGGATACTCAATGTTTCCTCAATGTTTCTTAACTAAAAGAGATCAATAGTAAGTTAGAAGAGTCATTGAAAGAGTTTCTATGTAATTGCTTATTCTGCAAGAAATAGTAGCCATTATCTCCCTAAAATTACACTTTACTGTCATGAAAAGAAAAAAGAAGAATCCAATGATATAGTTCTGGGTGTTATTTCTTTTACTACCCACAAGGGGCTACACACAGAGGGGACAAACAAAGACAGACAAACGGATTAAGTCGATTATATCGACCCCAGTGCATAACTGGTACTTATTTAATCGACCCCGAAAGGATGAAAGGCAAAGTCGACCTCGGCGGAATTTGAACTCAGAACGTAGTGGCAGACGAAATACCGCTAAGCATTTCGCCCGGCGTGCTAACGTTTCTACCAGCTCGCCTCCTTTTTTCCTTTTAAAGCCTAGCCAGACTCATGGGCCCGGTTTCCCGGTTTCAATGGCGTATGTGTTCCCCAGCTGGACGGGATGCCAGTCCATCGCAGCGTTACTCATTTTTGCCAGCTGAGTGGACTGGAGCAACGTGAAATGAAGTGTTTTGCTCAAGAACACAACGCGTCACCCGATCCAGGAATCGAAACCACAATCTTATATCATGGTGCTGACACCCTAACCGCTAGGCCACGTGCCTCCACATATAGTTCTGATATAGTTCTGGGTGTACCATATCTGGAAGAACGATGGAGTAGTCATGACTGGAACGTCTTTGATTATAGGTCTGTTCAAACAAGGATGACTTGGGCAAAGCAACAATATGATTAAGTCAGTGATAATATATTTAAAGAAGAGAGCATTAAAAAGCTAACTAGAAATAATTATGTGGTGAGGAAAAGATAATGGTAGTGAATGACCTGTTTTATCTTAATTATCCCAGCAAGCATGGGAGAAAAATCGTGGCATGTTTCAGTCTTATTAGACTTTTTAGCAAAGTATAGACTCAGATCATCATCCATTTGGAAAACAATAGCTAATTAATATTAACATATTTAACACAGCATGTGTTAACAAGCTGTTTGTGACAGATTTTAACTTGTAAATGCAAATTCACAGCAGTTACCATGGCAGAAAAATTCTCTCTTATGGTAAAAGGTGTAAAAATACCATATCTCCCCAGTGCTTCCCTCTAGCGGATTCCCAGGCACTAAGGCTTTTAGTTAAAGCTATAGTTATGAATCTGCCCAGGGTTATCTCTCTTCAGTATTTCCCATTGACGAATGAGAAAGAGCCAGAAATGTACATCTAGGAATCTGCTAAAGGGAAGCACTGGGTAGATATATTTTTACATCTTTTGCCATAAGAGAGAGATTCTTTTTTCCTCCACAGTAACTGCAGCAGATTTGCCTTTTAGAAGTTAAAATATGTCACAAATATATTTTAACTAACCTAAAATTCATTTATTTTTGTAAGTTTTGTGTAAATTAGATGGCTGTTAAAAGTGCAGCTATTTTAGTTGTTGAGACCACACTCTCTCTGGTTACAATCCTAGTTACGACCATGTGTGTATCTACAATAATTACATCAATATTATGTTTTGATTAGTTTCATCTTTAATAATCATATACTGTTTTATTTCCAGATGTATCTCAGATGGGAATATTTCTATATTAAGAGTAATAATGGTCTTATACCATTCATTATATGATTGAATTTTGTTTCTTACCCATATACTTCCTGAAAATGCAGTAACATAGCTATAGTTAGGGGCAATCATCATCATCATCATCATCGTCGTTTAACGTCTGCTTTCCATGCTGGCATGGGTTGGACGATTTGACTGAGGACTGGCAAGCCAGAAGGCTGCACCAGGCTCCAGTCTGATCTGGCAGAGTTTCTACAGCTGGATGCCCTTCCTAACGCCAACCACTCTGAGAGTGTAGTGGGTGCTTTTACATGCCACCGGCACGAGGGCCAGTCACATGGTACTAGCAACGGCCACGCTCAAAAAGGTGTTTTTTACGTGCCACCTGCACGGGAGCTAGTCTAGCGGCAGTGGCAATGATCTCGCTCGAATGATTTTCTAACGTACCACCAGCACAAGTGCTAGAAGGCAGTGCTGGTAACAATTATGCTCAAATGGTGCTATTTACGGGCCACCAGCATGGAAGCCAGACAGCTGCTCTGGCAATGAACACGCTCGGACAGTACTGTTAGTGCTCCACTGGCACAGGTGCCAGTCATCGAGTATGGTTCAATTATGATTTCACTTGCCCCAACAGGTC
>NC_068984.1:17369260-17369992 GCF_001194135.2 Octopus bimaculoides
ACAGTACTGTTAGTGCTCCACTGGCACAGGTGCCAGTCATCGAGTATGGTTCAATTATGATTTCACTTGCCCCAACAGGTCTTCACCCCAGGTGATGCTTATATGGAATTTATACTTTTGGGTCTACTGGAAAAAGCTATCTAGAGAGTAGGGACAGAGAAGGGGTTAGAAATTGAAGGGCTGCCTGAGTGGCACATACTTTAACTATGTCATTGTGAAAGTGTTAAGAATTCAGGATTGAAGCTTGAAATGTACTGTATTCTTGACCATGGGAGAACTTTCAGCTAAATTAATAAATATATCAGAAGAAACTTTAATGGTGGATGTCTACTTTTAACTTCGAGGATGATGGAGTTATTGCTCGTAGTTTAGAAGTAAAGGTTCCTTGTTTGAGTCCAGTCAAAAGTGATTTATTCATATAGAAATAAGACACCTGATAATGATTAAAGATCAAAAGACGTTGAAAATGGGCTCTTAAAAAGTCAGTAATCCAGAAAATTCTAATTTATCAACAACTCACCTTAGACATTTTAGACCCATTTACTACTAGCAAGATGATGATGTGGATGTAAATGTAAATCACAGTTATCACCACCACCACCACCACCACTGCCACCATCCCCCCACCACCACCACTGCCACTGCCACTGCCACTGCCACCACCTCAAACACCACTAAAACCATGATAACAAAAATGATGGTCATCATTACCACCACTGCTGTTGCTACTGC
>NC_068984.1:17370178-17372440 GCF_001194135.2 Octopus bimaculoides
CGAAGGCCAGTCAGGCGGTACTGGCAACGATCTTGCTCGAATGTATTTTCCCATGCTACCGGCATCACGAGAGACAGATAGCTGCTCTGGTAATGAATACGCTCGGACGGTGCTCTTAGTGCTCCACTGGTACAGATGCCAACACGATTTCAATTTCAATTGCCTCAACAGGTCTTCGCACGCGGAGTTTAGTGTCCAATGAAGGAAAGGTAAGCATAAGTGGGCTGGCTACACCCCTGGCAGAGGCCTCGGATTAATGTCTCACTTGGCTTGCCGGGTCTTCTTGTATCTATTTATTTCTTTGTTATATTATTGTTGACATGCTGAACCAAATGCTAAGCAGTTCAATTCCAGCCAAAGTCGACTTTACTTTTCACCTTGATAAAAATAAAAGGACCAGTTGAGTCCAAGGGTCGGTATAATCAACTTACTTCCTCCTCCAAAATTGCTGGCTTTGTGTCAAAATTTGAGACTAATATTGTAAATGTCTGTCTAATATTGAATAAACAACATTATTCCTTTTTAATGTTATAAATGTCTGTCTTGTGTTGATTAAGAAACAAAACTGCTATATTGCTAAATAAACTGTTACTTTGCTGTATTACATTACTATAATATACATCTATATGATTATTATGAAGTTGTTATGACATGACAAATATGTTACACTTCTGATAATGTTTAAAATGGCTGTTTATTTTGCAGAATAACTTTTGTAACAGATTCCAGACAAGATTTTTGTTTTAATGACATAATTTTCTAAAAACATTATTAATGTTATTAATATTAGAAGTGCTTGAATCATAGCTGTATCCATAATTGCTGCAATTATATTTAAAAACAAAAACAAAATGTTGCAATGTTATTATTTTTGAGTAATAAAATTACTAAGTGAATAGATTTTATATTTAAGTACATCACAAATATTTCTATTACAAACCAATCCGGTTAACATTAATTGTAATAATGTAACTTCAATAATTAATTTAGCATTGATTTAAGCCGAATAATCTATGTCCATTTACTAAATTCTTTGAAACAGCAGCTGGTTTTCATGTGAAAATATTATATTCTATGCCTACTCCATAATTTTCGTTATAGACTCAGCACTGAATAATATATGCAGTGCCTTCCTGTCATAATTATGTGGAATCTAGTACAAAGATATTCTGCTGCAACCTCATACTGACCAATGCTTTGTCAAAGGAATTTGGTAGGTGGAAACCGTGTCAAAACTTGTGAAAGAGACCCATCCTATTTAACAGTGATAGACTTCGTCTGTCAATCTAGGTTAACACTATCACTTGGCCCTTGGATGCCTTTAGCTGGGTCTGTTGCAAGCGTTTCAGCCAGGTCTGCAATTTGATGACAACTTGCCTCCTATTCCTTCCAACAGACTTGGAATCTCTGATAAAGGTCATAGGCATATCTCACCATATAAAAGCACCCATATGGTGCCATGTAAAAGCTCCCTTGTGGAGCCACGTAAAAGCACCCAACACACTCTGTAAAGAGGTTGGCATTAGAAAGGGCATCCGGCCATAGAAACCATGCCAAATCAAACTGGAGCTTGGTACAGCCCCCACCCCAGCTTGTCAGCTCTGGTCAAACTGTCCGACTCATGCCAGCATGGACAATGGACATTTGATGATAATGATGATGATGATGAAAATAATACATAAATAGATTGGAATTTTGTTTCACAAGCATGGCCGTGTGGTTGAGAAGCTTATTTCCCAACCATGTGGTCTTGGGTTCTATCTCATTGCATGGTACCTTGTACACATATCATCTGCTATAGTCCTGGGCCAATCAAAGTGTTGTGAGTGAATTTCTTAGATGGAAACTGTGTGTTCCCTTGTCTTGACATCATGTGATGTTTACAAGCAAGCATCACCAGTATACAAGTGATGCTGTTCATTTTTAGTCTTCCGTGTAAAACATTTCCAATGGTTGTGGGGAAATGTTAGTGTGCTTGGAGACAGGTGAGAGTTTGCAACAAGAAGAGCATCCAGCCATAGAAAATCCACCCCTACAAATTTTATCTGACCCATGCAAACATGGAAAAGAGGACGTTAAAAGGATTATGATGACGACGACGACGACGATGATGATGATGACGATGATGACGATGATGATGATGATGATGACGATAAGGTTGATGATGAGGATAATGATGAAGATTATGATGACGATAACAATGATATTGATGAGAATAATGATGAAGTTGATGATGATGATGATGATGACAATGATGACGAT
>NC_068984.1:17372877-17374156 GCF_001194135.2 Octopus bimaculoides
ATGATGATGATGATGGTAATGATGAAGATGATGATGATGATGATAACAATGATATTGATGAGAATAATGATGAAGATGATGATGACAATGATGACGATGATGATGATGATGATGATGATGATGATTACGATGACAATGATGATAATGATGATGATGATGATGGTAATGATGAAGATGATGATGATGATGATAACAATGATATTGATGAGAATAATGATGAAGATGATGATGATGATGAAGATGATGAAGAAGATGATGATGACCCCATACAAATGCTAAGAATCAACACCCAAAGCTTGTAATAAGCAGTTTCCATGGTGGAAGACCCTCTTTGAGCCACCAACTCTTTTCATATTACGTCAGTAAAATAAATTAGTTAACTAAAACAGAATCTAAAGGGAGATTTCTACACTTTTCTTTAGATGTTTCAAACGAATAACAACTTAGCTTTCATTCAACATTAGTTCAGTCTTGACTTCTTCATCTCGCTGGCTTCTTAGTTACAAGCACACTAATTTTAACAATTAACACAAGCTTAATTACTTATGAAATTGTACTATGTGCATCAACAGCATCAGCAGTATCATGAGCATAATCATTATAGATACATACCACCACCACTACTACCGTCTCCAGCAGCAGCAGCACCACCACCACTACCATCAAACCTCACCTTCTATCATTACCACTTTCTATTATCCCCTATAGTAAAGTTTGACTGTTTCTGAAAGCAAATTCTTTGAAAAACTTGCATGAACTTTTAATAAAGTCTGAAGTTTTGTATTATTGGTTGTTATTGTCATTGATTTTGCTGTTGTTTTGAGTTCCCATCATTTCTGATCAATCTGATCAATGATGCAAGGGGCTCTAACATTATTTTTGTTTCTATGAGTGAGATCGTTATTCGAGCGAGATTGTTGCCAGTGCCGCTGGACTGGCTCCTGTGCAGGTGGCACGTAAAATACACCATTTCAAGCGTGGCCGTTGCCAGTACGGCCTGACTGGCCTTTGTGCCGGCGACACGTAAAAGCACCCACTACACTCTTGGAGTGGTTGGCGTTAGGAAGGGCATCCAGCTGTAGAAACTCTGCCAAATCAGATTGGAGCCTGGTGTAGCCATCTGGTTCACCAGTCCTCAGTCAAATCGTTCAACCCATGCTAGCATGGAAAGCGGATGTTAAACGATGATGATGATGATGATGTCTATTTAGGGTCACAAGACATGTGGCTTAGTGGTTAGGGCATTTGGCTCACGAACGTGAGTTCGATTCCTGGCAAC
>NC_068984.1:17374813-17375255 GCF_001194135.2 Octopus bimaculoides
CACCCACCCCCTCTCGCTCTCTTCCTCTCTCTCCCTCTCTGAAGAAAGACAACCATGCAAAAATGTTAGGTGTTTCTTCTTCCTCACAGCATTAAATATACATGGCTATAGGTTTAGGGATGGCTGTGTGGTTAAGAAGCTTGCTGCTCAGACATGAGGTTTCAGGTTCAGTCCCACTGTATGGCACTTTCGATAAGTATCTTCTACTATAGTCCTAAAGCAACCAAAGCCTTGTGGATGGATTTGGGAGACAGAAACTCAAAGACGTCTATCACACATACGTGTGTGTTTGTGTATATGAGGTGGTACTAATGTGCTCCTAGTTATTCTTTTATTCTTTTATTTGTTTCAGTCATTTGACTATGGCCATGCTGGAGCACCGCCTTTAGTCGAGAAAATCGACCCCAGGACTTATTCTTTGTAAGCCTAGTACTTATTCTAT
>NC_068984.1:17375265-17375466 GCF_001194135.2 Octopus bimaculoides
CACCGCCTTTAGTCGAGAAAATCGACCCCAGGACTTATTCTTTGTAAGCCTAGTACTTATTCTATCAATCACTTTTTGCCGAACCGCTAGGCTACGGGGACGTAAACATACCAGCATCGGAGGGACAAGCACAGACACACAAGCATATACACACACGCACACACACACACACACACACACACGCACACACGCACGCACACG
>NC_068984.1:17376148-17380528 GCF_001194135.2 Octopus bimaculoides
ATATATATATATATATATATATATATATATATATATATATAGAAAGATAGATAGATAGACACACATACACACATTTATATTTGTATGAGTGGGGTACTGAAAAGTTCCTGGCTTTGGGTAAAAGAAAATACAGGAGGACCAGTTAATTATGATTTTATTCAACATATTCCCATCTCAGATTCACACACTTATTGCAGTGGTCCATCAGTTTTTCTAAGCCCTGTAAAAGAACTTGGAAGGTTGGGTCTACAACCAGGCCTTTCACGATACCCTTAAAGCCAGGAACTTTTCAGCACCCCCTCATATGTATGTATGTATGTATGTATGCATGCATGTATGTATGTATGTATGTATGTATGTGTGTTTGTGCCTTCTTGTCATGACATTGCATGATGGCCGTAAATAAGCATCCCCACCTTACAAGCAGTGTCATTTGTTTCCAATCTTGCATGAAAACATGTCCGGCCATGGGGAAATATTAGCTTGCTTGGAAACAAGTGAGGCTTGGCAAGAGGAAGAGCATTCAGCCATACAAAACATACATCAATGAATTCCATCTGATGACTCATACAAGCATGAAAAAGTGGATGTGGTGGTGATGGGGATGATGATGATGATGATGACGGTGATGCTGACATTGATGATACTGGTGTGGTGGTGATAACAATGGGATGAGGATAGCATTGGTAGTGGTTGTGGTGATGATGTTGTTTATGATGATAATGACGATGACAGTGATGATGATGATGATGATGATGATGATGATGATGATGATGATGAGGAGGAGGAGGAGGAGGAGGAAGGTGATGTTGATGGCGATGATGATTTAGAAATATATTATTTACAGAAATTATTGCTTTGTTTAATTCACTAATTTTAAGTTATTTGGATGTTGTATCACCAAGAAATCACTGCACAGAGATTCTTCTGTAACATACAAAGAAAACACACACACACACACACACACACACACACACAAACACGCACGCACACACACACACACACACACACTGACATTCTGTCGGTTGCAATGGTGAGTGTTCTAGTTGATACGATCAACCGAACAGCCTGCTTGTGAAACTAATGTGTAAGTGGCTGAGCACTCCACAGACACACATACCCTTGATGTAGTTCTCAGGGAGATTCAGCATGACACAGAATGTGACAAGACTGGCCCCCTTTGAATTACAGGTACAACTCATTTTTGCTGGCTGAGATGACTGGGGCAGTGTGAAATAAAGTGTCTTGCTCAAAGACACAACACCCCTGCCAGGATTTGAACTCATGACTTTATGACCCTGTGCTAAAAAGCCTGACCACTAAGCCACATGCCTTCGCTACACATATACACACACATATATACATATATACAGGGTGTGGCAGAAAGGTTAATAAAAAATAAATGCATGAAGATACAAGAAAAGGCGATGCTCTCCATCCCAGGCCATAGTGGATACTATCTGAAACAGAGAGAAAAAATGGCATTTAATGAACTTTATAGAAATATAAAGTTTTTTTATGCATCTTCATGTGTTTATTTTTTATTAACCTTTGAAATCAGGGTGGCCTTTCTGCCGCACCCGGTATATATGTTCAACAACTGTATTTCAAAGATGGAAGAAATAACCTGTAGAATAGAGATGTCTTTCTTGTACCAGTTTCTTTCTTTCTTTCTTTCTTTCTTTCTTTCTTTCTTTCTTTCTTCCTTTCTTCCTTTCTTTCTTTCTTTCTTTCTTTCTTTCTTTCTTTCTTTCTTTCTTTCTTTCTTTCTTTCGTTTTTCTTTCTTTCTTTCTTAATGATGCCATAGGGTGTGTGTGTGTGTGTTTTTTTCCGTTTTCGTTTGCTTAATTTAAAATTGTCTCAAACCATTTCTTGAGGTGTGTTGTGGAAAATTTCTAATTTCAAATGACAAAGGAAATTGTTTTGGAAGTTGGTTGTTTGGTTGTTTGGCATGTAAGCATGATTAGGAAGAACAAGCAAACTGCAAAAGGTGGTGGAATTGTGTCATGAGATATTTTTATCATTAAAATATATAATAAAAGACCAAAAAAAAAAAAAAGAACAAAAGAAAAGAGTTGTTACTTCTCAAATGAATAATGCTTGCAACACAAATGGAGAAAAGACAAGAAAAAAAACGTAAGCATATGCAATAATGAATACAGGGGTTAAAAAAAAAATGTAAAAAACTAATGAAAAATTTTAGAAATGATAAAGGAACAAAAATATTAAGGAAGGAGACAAAAACCGTGTTCTAAGCTGAATAGTATGTGAAATCTCATTTAAAAGTTTGTGAGACAACCTAAGGTGTTAGATTTAATATGACATAGAAGAGAGTCAAATCAGCAAAAGACTTTTATTGGATACAGAAAATCAGAGAATTTCTGCAGGTTGAAAATCTGATAAAACTCTGTTATATTACACTTTCTCCCCTTGTTTTTCTCTGTCTCTCTGTATCTCTTTGTATCTCTCTGTGTCTCTCTGTGTCTCTCTATCTCTCTACCTCTCAGTCTCTGTTGCTCTCTTCCTCTGTCACTCTCTGTCTCTGTCTGTGTTTGTCACTTTTTCTCTGTCTCTCTGCATTTGCTTCTCTCTTGCTCTCTCCCTCTGTTGCTCTCTTAACCCTATCTCTGTCACACTCTGTTCTATGTCTCTCTGTTGCACACCCCCTTTGTCATTCTCTGTCTTTGTCGCTGTCTCTCTTTGTCACTCTCTCTCTCTGTTGCTCTCTGTCACTTTCTGCCTCTCTGTCTCTGTTTATATCTGTCCTTGTATACATTTCTCTCTCTCTCTCTCTCTCTCTCTCTCTCTCTCTCTCTCTCTCTCTCTCTCTCTCTCTCTCTCTCTCTCTCTCTCTCTCACCTTCTCACTGCACACACACTACTCTCTCCTCACTTCATTCTCTTTCTCTCATACTCCCTCTCCTTCTGAGCATACGCTTCTCTCTCTCTCTCTCCATTCTCCCTCCCTCTCTCTTTCCATTTCTCCTCTCTTTCTTCCATACACACACATACACTCTTTCTCTCTCTCCACTCCCCCTCTCTCTCCATTTCCTCTCTCTCTCTCTCTCTCTCTCTCACTTCCTCTCACTTGCACACATGTATACACTCCATTGCAAGTTTATTTCACTCGGAGTCTTATGCCCTTACAAACAGACCAGTTCACACATATACATATATTGATTTCTAAGCTTGGCATAAGGCCACAAATTTGGGTCAGGAAACAGTCAAATTCACTCGACCCCAGTACTTGATTGGTACTGATTTTATCGACCCTGAAAAGATAAAAGGCAAAGCTAATCCTGGTGGGATATGAATTCTGAAGGTAGAGGAACGTAACTGAATACCGCAATGCAATTTATCGCTACTTTATCACTTTACTGATGCTGCCAATCTAACTCTATCTCCACCTTCACCAGCGCATATATTATCATATATTATGTGAGCCAATAAAGGAGCTTTTACGAGGTCATTTAGCCTACTAGAAATAGAAGCTAAATCATCATTACATTATCTCCTATTGTTTTAGAAGAGATGCATTAAAAAATGTAGGCTTGCATGTACTATGCTCAAAGAAAAGACAGGTTGGTCATGAATAGAATGCCTGTGACTAGTGATTTACTTGATTAAGACTGACCTGGGGCTAAACTACAACAACAAAAACAACAACAACAACAACAACAACAACAACAACAGCAACAACAACAACAGCAATAGCAACAACAACATATATATCGTAAATATAGATTTTGATATATGGAATATTTACATATGTATGTATAGACAGGTATTGATTTCATCAGGGGTTAGGGATTTCTATAATTGATAAATTGACCCCAGTGCATTATTGGTATATAAACGTTGTCAGCCCTAGTACATTGAAAGATCAGCTTGACTGAGAAGGACTTGAACCGAGAACAGCAAGCTATCTAACTGAATAGTTACAATGGGCTTCTGCAGAAAGTCTGTCTACCAAATGCTATTCACAACATATTAGTTTACCTGACACTAGGGTAAGAAACACATGCCTAAAGTTCTGCACTTTGGGGTCAGATATGAAACCTTATTACAGCCAACACTTCACTGCAGTTAATAACAATAATAATAATAATAATAATAATAATAATAATAATAATAATAATAATAATAATAATAATAATAATAATAAGGCAGTGGCTCTCATGGCTTCTGATCTTAATTGACTGGAAGTGTTATCATGTACATTGTTTTGTCTTGGTATAAGAGATGGGCTACAGCAAATGTTCTGCTCAATACCACAGATTTGTTTGTCAGTTGTTTGACCTTAACCAGTTGAGCATGTCCCTTGGTGGCTGACGATATGTGCATCTCTGATCACGAGCAGAAGTAGTGGGGGAGCATCAT
>NC_068984.1:17380538-17383210 GCF_001194135.2 Octopus bimaculoides
TTTGAGCGGGATGGGCTACTCAACCTGAAGAAAATTCTAACTGGGCCCCACCTGCTAGGTCATGTGCTGTTTATCTTGATATGAGATCACCACGTCGTGCACATATGGTTGTGATGCATGTGCCTGGTGTACCCTTATCAGATGGGTAGTCATGATGGGTGTAATGGGCTTCGCATATTTTATCCCAGTGTCACTTTGATGGCATGCACTGCTCTCTCACTCAACAATAATAATTAATAATAATGGGATAAGGAAGAAAGAAAAGCTGAAAGATATGACAGATTAGCTTGGGAGGTTAAAACAGTTGTGGTCAAGGGGAAAGGTGGAAGTTGTACCAATAATTGTCAGAGCCCTGGGAAGAGTGAGTAAAAATCTTGAGAAGTACAAGGAACAAATAGGGGCTGCAATATGGGTGGAGAACTTGCAGAAAACAGCATTGCTTGGAACTGCTCGAATACTCCGAATGGTGCTTCAAAAATAAGGTAGTAAACAGCTGGCACTATAGTACATCTCTAGCGTTAGAAGCTGTGCAAAGACAATAATAATAATAATAATAATAATAATAATAATAATAATAATAATAATAATAATAATAATAATAATAATAATAACAAGGGAAATTGAAATAGAATGCCTGGTAGAGCTCCTACAGAAAGTTTGTCTCTTAGGGACAGCAAAGATTATCAGGAGGGTCCTAAGCACTTGAAAGACTGCTGAAAATGTATGGATTCCTAAGGTTACAGGTAGTAACCCACTATCCACACAATCCCTACCAGGAATAAGACTGAACCTGAGACAAACCAAAATAATGATAATAAAACTTAGATATATGGTTTATGATGCACATTTTGACATACATTGTATACAGAAATTACTGCTTTATTTAATTTACTATAGGGGTTGTTCTGAAGATAATGCAGAAATAGGAATGACTTTTTTTATTAACTAATGTCATTCAAACTGCACACGTTGGTAGAATAACAGTTCTATTATAATAACTCTTCTGTGCATTCTTCATATTACATGCAAATAATGGGTTCCAGGCAGAAACAACATGTAACGCTGAATGGTTGACAAAGGAAGGTGTAAGCTGTCCAATAACTGCAGAAATTTACAAGTTGCTTATGGAGATAATACTGTTGAAAGAGGAAAGCCCACGAATAGATGAAGAAATTTAAAGAAGGGGAAACTAGCATCGGTGACAAACTGCGCAGTAGGAGACCATCAGCTGCAATCACTGACATAAATTGCCAGCGAATGGATGAGTTGATCCACATGGACAGATGACCCATAGTAAGCAAGCCATGAGCTTAATGCATGGCTGTGTATTTTGGTCACAATACATAACAAAAGGTGGGAGAAGACTTTGAGTATCATGAAGTGTGTGCAAAAGGGGGTACGGTACTTTGGCAGTTGACACTTGATCTGAAGGAGAGATGGGTGCAAGTCTGTTCTGATGCGCTGGAAGCATTTGAAGCCAATGAAGACACTACCACCATCATGGTGCCATACTGAAACCTTTTTATGTGTATGTTGGACTTCAACAGGTGTGTGTTTTGTCACCTCTTCTTTTCATAATTTTTATGAACTGGATTAACATGCATAGCCAGTGATATCACGATTGGTGGGTGTAGAATCGGTCACCTGATATTTGCAAACATGGTGCTACATGGTCCATCAAAAGGTGGTCTCCAGCATGCACTGAATAGGTTCCATGCTGAGTGCTGCAAGGCAGGGACAAGAATTTGTGTTATGAAAACTGACAGATTGGTTTTCTCAAGAGACTCATCTCAGTGCACTCTGCACTTTAGTGGAACATGTGAGATGTGAGATGAGTGGAGAGTTTAAGTACCTTAACCCAGTAAGTCCCACTGTCCTATAAATAGGACACTAAATGAGAACATTAAATAAGCTATACCACATTGTCTCAGTGGCCTATTTATAGGACACCAAATATTTCCATTTCTACTTGAAGTAAAGGAGTTTTAATAATTATTTTTTTCATTTTAACCTATTTTCAATCATCTGTAAAAATTTCAAAGTAATATTCAGAAATTTAAGTACTCTGGGACTTAATGAGTTAAGGCTGTGTTCATGAATGATAGAAGGCAGGAAGCTGAACACTAATGTCCCTGCACTGTTATTTGATCCTCAAAGGAAGAGAGATTGGTAAAAAAAAAAAGTCAAACTTGCTATCTTCAATTTAGTGTGCCTATCCTCACCTATGGTTATTAATGTTGGGTAATGGCCAAAAGAGTATGATTGCAAATACAAGCAGTCAAAATGGGGTTCTTCCAAAGGGTCTCTGGAGTAATGCAGAGACTAACTCTAGGATTAGTAACTCAGAGATCAGGGAGTCTTTTTAGGTTGAGCCACTGGTACTATAGACATGTTGTACTACACGTGTGTTTAGGATGTTGCAGGAAAAGATTGCAAGACGGATTCTTTAAGCTGAATCAACTGGTAGGAGTTATAGGAGCAGACTAAGAATGAAATGGTTGAATAATATCCATTGTTTCAGTTGGCTGCACTTGGGAATCCAGACAGAAAAATTTAATGATGGTTACATCTGATATGATCCTATTGAGGAGTTACCTGAGGGCTCCAGCCCCACCAGCTTTCTCAAGAATAGTGGGTGGAGAAGATAGATGGATGGATGGATGGATATATAT
>NC_068984.1:17383220-17386390 GCF_001194135.2 Octopus bimaculoides
CGATGGGTAAATTGTCGCCATTTTATATTTTTAATTTCATGCATGTGCATTGTTTGTTCTTGATTTTGTCAACTACACAGTATAGGCAGGTTAGCTGGGCACTGTCTGTGAGAAAAACACCACCATGACACAATTCACTCTGCCAGAAATTTGGAAACAACATACTGTACTGCTTGGCATTTGTGCAAGAATCTCCAATATGAGCATTTCATAGTGTTTGGGTGTCAATCTGAGGACATGTACCGAAAGTGATAAAAATCAAACATCCAGTCAACATCATGGTGTTTGGAGTGGTCACTAGTGATGGTGGCGTTATGCCTCCATTCATCTTTCCACATGGTCTCAGACTCAACACAGAGGCCTACATTAGGTGTCTGGAAGAGGTAGTGCTGCCCTGGGTGAAGAGGATAACTGCTGGAAGACCCTATGTCTGGCAACCAGACTGCACCCTACCACACAAACAGGAGAACCCTGTCATGGCTGTCAGACAATTTCTGTGACACAACACCCCTAATATCTGGCTACCTAACTCCCCAGACTGCAACCCCTTGATTATTATTTGTGGGGTGCAGTTGAGTGAGAGACCAACAAAACCCCTTGTAACACCAAAGATGAACTGAAGGCAAGGATCATGGCAGCATTCACCAACTTAAACAAGGAGACCGTCCAGAAGAGTTTGCAGGAGATTTAGAAGTTGTCTGGAGACCATGGTTGAAGCCAATGGCGATTTATTGAATAAATTTACTCTTTAATATTTCAAGATATCTTTATGTAATTTTAATAAATATATCTGTTAAAGGTTGACATAGTAATTTTTCTGGAAACAAGCAAATGAAATAATCTAATAATCTATAATATAAGCCAGCATTGACTTTGCTACTTGTTTTTCATGCAGCTGGCATCCATTGGCTTTTCTGCTCCACTCTATTTATTCACTAAAACTCTACGTATTGCTTTCTGTTTTCTTACACCTGGTAATAATTGGTAAGAATTACTCTTTGTCGATGAGAACTAATAAAACTAAGACAAGTCCATAGTTAACATCGTAGCATCATAAATATCATATTGCATTCTATTTTAAATTATCTTTAATTAATTAAAATTCTGTGGGTTGTCTCTCTTGCCTTTCTTGAGTAGAATTAATCATTAAACTAATTAATCATTTTTTTTCACCTGCACTACAGATTTAATGTTAATTAAATTAATATTTTTTTGTTTAATCCATTTAGTACATTAGTACCAGTCCTTCGGTTAGTTACCCCTTTTGAAGAATATTTTGCAAATTTTAATTGTTATAATTGGATATTTACATTAGTTATGTAGAACAAATGTGAAGGCAGGTGGCCTAATGGTTCGGCTATTGCACTCATGATTGCTAGATCATGAGTTTGATTCTTTGACTGAGTGGTGCATGGTGTTCTTGAGCAAAATACTTCATTTCCCATTGCTCCAGCCCCACTTCGATCCGGGGGTAATGTCGGTCTGCTTGCCTGGCCAACAGATTTGGCATTATTTGAAGGCTAAACCAATGGGAAAACGCATTGTGACCAGCGATGTGCAACAGCATCTGGTAGCCTGGTTGGTCACGTGATCATGTGATTTAGAATAAGTAGACAATTAAAATGCTGCTGCAGCTACTGATGATGTTGTTGTTGATGATGATGATGACGACGACGATGACGATGATGTTGATGATGATGATGACGATGATGATGATGATGGATGATGATGATGATGATGATGATGATGATCTGCACCCTGTATTACCGATTTCCTTTGCAAAATAGGGATAGCGGTGGCCCATCAGAGAAATGAGCCCTGTGAGGAGGAGTAGATGCTGCAGTGAGTGTCACTGACCATTCTCTGAAGCAACACCATCATGGTCATTACTGCGGCTGAGCATCCCACTTGTTTTGGGGTATGTGGCCCATTGCTCCTCCCCCTCCATCGTCTGTTGCTTTACTCCCCACCTTTTCCTTTTCTTTCTTTTCCTTTCTTATCTCCCTTCTTTTCTGTTTCTTTGTATTTCTCATATCTTTTTTTAATTATTTGTAAGACAGCCTCCAATTAACTGGATATGTACATAACACCAGACAGGACTTGAAATCAGAATCTTTATAATTATAAATACTATCGAAGCCAATTTAGCAATATCAATTCCGAGTTCAAATCAAATCCTGTACTATGTACACATTACTGAATAAGACACCTAATGATAAATGGAGATCAAAGAGATTTAAACGATCAAAAAGATTAAGATGTAGATATAAATATTAGAAGACTTTTCATCTTTGGAGATGAAATTAACACTCGGAAAAATTATAATTAGATTCTTTTATGTTGCTAATGCCTTTAAGAAAGGTAGAGAAATCCCAATTCTTGTTTATCACTCTCTTAAATATCTTATATTTCATACCGACATATAATGAAGATATTGCTCCAGCATGGTCTCTGTTTTGATGGTTATATCAAACTAGACAACTATACCTTCCAAGAATAGGTGTCAGGTAACTACGTCAGTGTCTCCTTTCTAGTTCTGCATTATCGAATCTATTTATAGGAAGTGTGTAAATGCTTTTAAAAAAAATCATTCATCTTCTCTGCTCCTGTGTCAATTAAATGCCAGAATATGTTATTCTTTAAGAACATTTAATGGTAATTATTATGTCTACAATAATGTTGCTCAGAGAAATATCGGAATGATTTGTCAGATATAGATTTGAATTTAGACAAACATGTTTCCACTCCTGTTTACTTGGTGACAGAAATGGTAAGACCAGTGAGAAGATGATGCAGTTGTAGATTGATAAAGTAAATTCACATCTAGTTTAATGGTTTACAATGCTGAAAACAGTCTCGTCATTATATTACCTTTTACACATGATACAAGGTAGATGAAACAATTTGAAGAGACAGGCTGCTTAAGCAAGGGAAAAAGCACGAGATGGTCATCCAGTGGACCATGCCATTTAATTTCATTCAAGCCTTCAATGCCCATGTTTTGCTACCATTTGATATTACACTTTGTACATGAGTGTCACATAATCTGGTCTCCATTCAAAAAAAACAAAAACAAAAAAAAAAACAGAAACAAAAATCAACAGGAGTGGCTGTGTGGTAAGTAGCTTGCTTACCAACCACATGGTTCCGGGTTCAGTCCCACAGCGTGG
>NC_068984.1:17386400-17395481 GCF_001194135.2 Octopus bimaculoides
TGAGTGGATTTGGTAGACGGAAACTGGAAGAAGCCCGTCGTATATATGTATATGTATATGTATATATATATATATATGTGTGTGTTTGTGTGTCTGTGTTTGTCCCTCCAACATCGCCTGACAACCGATGCTGGTGGTTTACATCCCTGTAACTTAGCAGTTCAGCAAAAGAGACTGATAGAATAAGTACTAGGCTTACAAAAAATAAGTCCTGGGGTCGATTTCCTCGACTAAAGGCAGTGCTCCAGCATGGCCGCAGTCAAATGACTGAAACAAGTAAAAGAATAAAAGAGTAAAGATAGTTAATAATTCTCTGAACATTACAAACTTTATCCTTACTCTGGCCATTATGTTTTCACAACACTGTTGATTAGAACAACCAACAAAAGCTATCAACTGCTTATAGGAGACATCTGGGCTCACCAGGAGCTGCTGATGGCTTCTGAAAGATATAATTTTAAGAGTGCTGTTATGAGTTTGTGCCTCTTTATGTGCCTCTGTTACATATGAAGTCTTCGTTCCTTTACACTGGATACACAGAATAGAGTTCCTACATATTAATTTCCTTCATTTTGAACATGCCCACTTCTCTGATAACCAACCAAAACTTATTCCCTGGCTAGGTTGGCTTTTAAGCCCAGCATATTTATGCAGGGCTTATCCTCTAATTCTTCCACTGATTCACCCACAAAGACTAAGCTCTGATATATATTCAGTTGGTCATTAAAAGGTCGTTATTATTGTCATTTGGCCCCAGATAAACCTTGATTAAACTGTTTAATATGTCTTCTTTTTTTTTGTTATAAGATAGAGCTGATTCTACTGTTCAATATTTTTGAGATGAGGAATTCTGTACATTATTTACATTATTTACAATAGATGGATATATGTCCTCATTTTGTTTGTTGTTACCACAACATTTCAGTTGATTTACTCTCCAGCCTTCATCAGGTGTCCTGGTAGGATTTTGAACTCAATCCTGGGTTCTCATTCCTAAGGTATTTTTTGCTGATGTTATTATCATCATCATCATCGTCATTATTATTATTATTTATTCAAGGTGCTGCCTAGAATTGAACTTGCAATCTTGGGGTTAGTATCCCGAGCTCTCAACCATTATGCTATATGCCCATGGGCTGAGGCAAATTTGTCTTCTATTTGCATGACACTTCTATAATTAAAGTCTCAATTAAGCAATGTTCGTTAAGCCATTAACAAGCATCCAAAGGCAGATCCATGCCCTTGTTTTCATGATAAGTAATTCCTAATTTAATCTATTCACCTGAGTATTTTCACTTGGCTACAATGTCTGAGATTTTATTTAGTTTATGGACTCAAAGCTCACTTTATTTTTTCTTCATTTAAATTTAATTTTTAACCCTTTTGTTACCACATTTCTGTTGAAATACAATACTTTTATCCCAATTCATTTTGAAAATAATGAAAAATTTAGTAAAAAACTTTGTCATAATAAACATGGTATTTGGAACATAAATTAACAGGAAATTGTGATGGAAGGTTTTAATTTAGATCCTTTAGAAAATGATGCTTGTATCATAGAACCAAGGGCTGTCTCAGGTGGGTTGGTATCAAGAGAATTAAATATAGCTGCTTTTACAGCAATTTAAAATTAATTTTCTGCATATAAGATTTACATTTATAAATGATTATTTAAATTAATTAAAGCAGTAATCAATATTTAATAAAATTAATATTTTAAATCTCAGAAATTACCACCCATATTAACATTTACAATCTTTAACATAGCAAAGTGACTACCAATAAACTTCACCTAAGAAAATCTGGTATGAATTTACTGCCCTTTAAGAACAAAAAAATAACACTAATTTAGTTGATTATTCGGTGAACCATAGAACATTCAATCATGGATCACTAAAGGTCTAAGAGCCATTAGCTAAGAGCCATTGTTTTAGACAGATTTCAAGAAAACAAAATGGTTCCACAAGGAATCAGTTGGAATGTCTATGAATCAACTACTACATTGTTGCTCAACCTGCTATAAATAGCTGCTGGCTCCCTCAAATCACACTCTCTCACTGTTGTCGTCATTGTCATCATTGTTATCACCACTGTGATCGTCACTGTCATCATTGTCATCGCCGTCACCACGACGACGACGACGACGACGACGACGACGACGACGACGACAACAACGACGACCACCACCACCACCACCACCACCGTCAACTTTGCCTTTCATCTTTTCAGGGTTGATAAATTAAGTACTAGTTGTATACTGAGGCTGATCTAATCGACTGGCCCCCCTCCCCCCAAATTTCGGGCCTTGTACCTAGAGTAGAAAAGAATATAAAAGTACTAGTTATGTACTGGGGTTGATTCTATAGACTACACATCTGTTGTACAAAATTGTCTGTGTGTTTCAATGTGGTAAATCCTTGTTTATTAATGGCTTATTTATTCCAATAAATATGAAGAAAATGTCATTTGGCTTGAACATTGTTCTTTGATTTGAATTTTAGTCGATGTGACATATTGTTGCAGATTATAGTTTCAGCCTATGAGAGATAATCTATCATCAAACATCAAAGATGTTCCTTGGGGATAATATTCTGATATATAAATACAGGAGTAAATAGATTAGATATTGAAATATTGATTTATTTTGATTAAGCAGACACAGAGCCAAACTTTATAAAAGAGCGGGTATGATCAGCTAAATTGTTGTCAGTATTATTGATATTGGTACGTATTTTATTGACCACAGAGGGATGAAAGGTGAAGTTAACTCTTGTGGGACTTGAACTCAGAACCAAAAGAGACAGAATTGATTACTGTAAGACATTTTGAGTTGTACTACTCCATTATATCTATTAATTCATCCGTTTATTTGAATAGCAATCAAATAAATGATAGTGGTTTATCAGAATTGAGGTGACGTGGTTTATCAGAATTGAGGTGGAAGTGGTTTATCAGAATTGAGGTGTAGGTGGTTTATCAGAATTGATAGAGAGTTAGAGAATAAATGAACAAACTTGAAGTATTTAGTTATACAATAATCCTTCGACAATCACAGGTGTTACGTTCCAAAAGCCCCCACGATAGGTGAAAATCCATGAGGTAGAAACAATACTGTACTCTTAACTCTCTTTTACTCTTTTACTTGTTTCAGTCATTTGACTGCGGCCATGCTGGAGCACCACCTTTAGTCGAGTAAATCGACCCCAGGACTTATTTTTTGTAAGCCTAGCACTTATTCTATCAGTCTCTTTTGCCAAACCGCGAATTTATGGGGACGTAAACACACCAGCATCGGTTGTCAAGTGGTGGTGGTGGTGGTGGGGGGCAAACACAGACACGCAAACACATACTCACACATACATATATATAAACATAAATACGACGGGCTTCTTTCAGTTTCCGTCTACCAAATCCACTCACAAGGCTTTGGTCAGCCCGAGGCTATAGTAGAAGACACTTGCCCAAGGTGCCACGCAGTGGGACTGAACCCAGAACCATGTGGTTGGTTCTGGGTTCAGTCCCACGGCATGGCACCTTGGGTAAGTGTCTTCTACTGTATATTTTTTTCTATTATATATATAATTTGTATATATTTATGTATATATAGTATGTGCGATTCTTTGTTTACTCATCTATGGTACACTACGTATTTTCTTTTGATATATTTTAATTAATGTGTTATACAGAGCAGTAGTGTACTGTATTTTAATTTATTAATTTATTAATTTTTAGACATGGAAATGCTTATTTTACCACAGAAATAATTAAAGTCTTAAAAAATATAAACCCATCGGCTGAAGAAACCTGCAATATATAAATTTACTTATATTAGCCAGAAAAATCTGCGATGTACTGAAGGCGTGATAGGTTAACTGCAGTATGGTGAGTGATTACTGTATTCCTTTAAATTTCAAGTTCAAATCTCACTATGGTCAACTTTTGCTAGTCATCATTCTGGGTCCAGTTTGGAATTATGGATGCAAGCACGGCTATGTGGTTAAAAAGCTTGCTTCCCAACTATGTCGTCTTGGGTTCAGTCCAACTGCACAGCACCTTGAGCAAGTGTTTTCTACCATAGCTCTGAGCTGAACAAAGCTTTGTGAGTAGATTTGGTAGATGGAAACTGAAAGAAGCCTGTCATATACACACACACACACACACACACACACACACACACACATATGTATGTATGTATATGTATGTATGTATATGTATGTATGTATATGTATGTATGTATATGTGTGTGTGTGTGTGTGTGTGTGTGTGTGTGTGTGTATGTATGTGTGTGTCATTGTACTGATGTCTGTGATGATTGTAATTGAATATCAGCATCATACAAGTGATATCGTTAATTTCCAGTCTTCCATGGAAAAACATGTCTGGCCATGAGAAATATTACATTACCTGGACACAGATGAGGGTTGGCAACAAGAAGAGCATCCAGGCACAGAAAATCTACTTCAACAAATTCTGTCTGACCCATACAAGTATGGAATGGTGGACATTATATGATGATGATGATGATGATGATGATGATGCTGATGATGATGATGCTGACGACGATGATGATACTTAATCCATCATCTCGTTTATAACGATCCTCCCAATCCAGGGATGGCTTTTGCTGATTTGACCTTGTCAATGCTGGTACCATATAAAAAGCATGCAATCCACTCTGTAATATGGTTGGCGTTAAGAAGGGCATCCAGCCATAGGAACCATGCTGAAACAGACAAAATGAAACCCAAGCACCTCTCCAACTGACCAGCTCCTGTTGAACCAGCCAACACATGCTAGCATGGAAACTGGACAGTAAATGATGATGATGATGACGATGGCGATGACGATGATGATTACAAGCATTCAAACTATGTTTCTGGTTTGAGAATAACCCCTTACCTTCCTCCTGCCAGTCTTGAGTATCCTGAATAGTTATGTGTGCTGCTTTCTCTTAACTAAGAAGCAACAACGGCCCCCCCCCCAAAAAAAAATGACCCCTGTTCTATTCAAGTGCTGGAGTCAATTTAATTAACTTTTCCTCAAATTCCAAATTTTGAGGCCTTGTGCATATGCAAGATATGAGCTTGACTTTGATGTCACTTGCAACAAATACGACCCAGTAGTTTGTACCGTGCTTTTTCTATTATTATTATTATTATTATTATTATTATTATTATTATTATTATTATTATTATTATAGTTATTTGTATCATTAGTACATGAGTTTTGTTTTGTTTTTATTTTGAGAGGCTTTGGTTATAAAACATGCACAAACTCTCCCACACATATGTTGTTGTCATACTCAAAACCCAAATCATTATTCACTAGTTTGATATCAAAGTTATTTTAGCAAGATACTGTTCTGTCCATGAATTTGACTTTTAATGAAAGGTAAGAAATTCTTCATATTTTACATAATTGCCAGACATCTTTTTTTCCACTAGAGATTAAATTTATCAGAAAATTCACTGAATAGTCTTTGTCCTCCTTAAGTCTAATTTTTAAAATGAAAAATAATTCTTAATTATTTGATTCTCTTTTAAAGAATTTTTATTTTATATTATATGATCTAAAATTTAGTGTATTTAATTCAAATTTAAATATTTTTTTCAAGTTTGAATTTATAAGTGCTTCTTTCATTTTTACTCATTTCCTCTTTAATTATTAATAATTGTTAATAATTCAAAAATATTATCATGAAATACTGATGTTTTTAAACTGAAGAAATTATTGAAAAAAAATTATGGCTGTTACTTTTGTGAAACTTTGGCTCAGAATTATTGCAAATCAGAGTGCCAATCTAGAATGTTTCAAAGCCCAGTTCCTAGCACCAGGACCTGGCAATGGGCTGCTCAAAGCTCAAATAAGTGCTATTTTTTTAATCTTTTACCTGTTTCAGTCATTAGTCTGTGGCCATACTGGGGCACCACCCCAGTATTTTTTTTTAGGTCTGGTACTTATTCTATCGGTCTTCTTTGTCGAACTGCTAAGTTACAGGGATGCAAACACACCAACACAGTTTGTCAAGCAGTGATGGGGGACAAACACTGACACAAAGACACACATACATATATAGTGAGCTTCTTTCAGTTTCCATCTACCACGTCCACTCACAAAGCTTTGGTTGAACCTGATGCTATAGTAGAAGACACTTACTCAAGGTGTCACACTGTGGAAATGCACCTGGTACCATGTGGTTGGGAAGCTAGTTTCTTACCACACATCCATATTTGTGCCTATTAAATATCATGAAAACTTTTGAATATCTAAATTCCATAGAAATACAATTAACACAATTTAGTTTATCATTTACAGTGAATGAGAGAGCAATCCTGAACTATTTATTTCTTTATTGCTCACAGAGTGCTAAACATAGAGGGAACAAGGACATACAAAGGAATTAAGTCGATTACATTGACCCCAGTGCATAACTGGTAATTATTCAATCAACTCCGAAGAAAAAAAAGACAAAGTTGATCTCAGCAGAATTCGAACTCAGAACATAATTGCAGATGAAATACTGCTAAGCATTTTGCCCGGCATGCTAATGATTCTGCCATCTCATCGCCTTATGGAAGATTATAATATTATAGTGGACATTATATATTGCTATGAAGAGTGAACAACTATGTTAAGTCTAAATTTGTCCTTAGCTAAACTGCATACACAAGTTTTTGTAGCATATGAAAAAGTTTATGTAAGATATGAAACAAATACTGAAATCTTAATAAATTTTGATGTAATTATATCCATTACTTCCAAAAATATCTGATTCAGTGGAAACAAAAAGCTAAAACAAATGCTCTCTGAAGAAGAGTAATCAATCTGAATTCACTGAATATTATTTCTACAATAGAGACACCAGTTACATAATGTTAAAAGGTGCAGGAGTGGCTGTGTGGTTAGTAGCTTGCTTACCAACCACACAGTTCCAGGTTCAGTCACACTGCATGGCACCTTGGACAAGTGTCTTCTACTATAGCCTTGGACCAACCAAAGCCTTGTGAGTGGATTTGGTAGACGGAAACTGAATGAAGCCTGTCATATATATATATATATATATATATATGTATGTATGTATGTGTGTGTGTGTTTGTGTATCTGTGTTTGTTCCTCCAGCATCGCTTGATGTTCCCCCAACATCGCATGTTCACATTCCTGTAACTTAGTGGTTTGGCAAGAAAGATTGATAGAATAAGTACTAGGCTTACAAAGAATAAGTCCTGGGGTCAACTTGCTCAACTGAAGGCAGCACTCCAGCATGGCCACAGTCAAATGACTGAAACAAATAAAAGTGTGGATGGCAAAACATTTGGGGTAGCAATTAAGTTTTGTAGGAATAGTTTTGAGGAAGCGCAATGGCCCAGTGGTTAGGGCAGCAGACTCGCGGCCAGAGGATCGAGGTTTTGATTCCCAGACTGGGCGTTGTGTGTGTTTATTGCGCAAAAACATCTAAAGCTCCACGAAGCTCCGGCAGCGGGGTGGTGGCAACTCCTGTTGTGCTCTTTTGCCCCAACCTTCTCTCACTCTTTCTTCTTGTTTCTTGAGTAATGCTGCAATGGACTGGCATCCCATGCAGCTGGACACACACACACACACACACACACACACACACACATTCGCCATAGAAACTGGGAAACTAGGCCCATGAGCCTGGCTAGGCTTTAAAAGGGCACATAAATAAAAAATAAATAAAGGAATAGTTTTAAAAATATTTCCTTTAGAGATATCATTCTATTATTCCATCATTCCATCATTCTATCAATTCATTAATCCTTGAATTGGAAGCTTGAATAAACACATCCAGCACTTGTTTCAGTTTCTTTCACCCAACATAATCAAGCTTTGTCCTGCTGTGGTTAAGGTAATTTTCTTTGTCTTTAAGAAGGACATTTAAGTGGATAACTAAAGTGAAAACTCAAGGAAAGTAATCTTATGAAATTTCTAGATTTCAAAAGATTTTGAATTATTTTACCTGCCTGACTGGCTCCCATGCCAGTGGCACGTAAAAAGCACCGTTCAAACATGGTCGATGCCAGTACTGCCTGAATAGCCCACGTGCTGGTGGCACATAAAAACGCACTCACTACACTCTTGGAGTAGTTGGTGTTAGGAAGGGCATCCAGCTGTAGAAACCTTGCCAGATCAGATTGGAGCCTGGTGCAGCCGCCTAGCTTGCCAGTCCTCAGTTGAACCGTCCAACCCATGCCAGCATGGAAAATGGACGTTAAACGATGATGATGATGATGATGATGATGAGGAGGATGATGATGATGAGGATGATGATGATGTCAATCTTGTTGACGTTTACAGCCAAAAAAGCCAACTAAGAACCAATGGAAACATTGATAGTAAACAAACCATGAGAGCTCTTTCTAACAATTTTTAATCTCTTAATGACACTTTTGATGCAGATTATCGTAATGATCAACATGGAAGTACATATGGAACAAGAGACAAAGCAGAAATATGAATTAGGAAACAATTTCAGTGATTTCATAGAACATAACAACCTTGCAAACTGGCACATAACAGTGGATATTTATTCTATGCAGAATGGTTCAATGCAAGACATTGTTTCTTTTTTAAAAATAAAATTAAAACAAAGCAAAACATATGATACATATACTGAATTTAGTAGGGTTTACAAGGAGCAAAATAAATGTTTCTCAAGCAAATACCGTAAATCCTCGAGTATAGTCCGCTCTTGAGTATAATACGCAGGGGATTTTTAGGGGGTTGTACCTCTGATAAACCTAAACCTTGTGTATAATACACACCCCTTCTCTAACTTGAGTTAAGGAGGTCTATATAACGTCCTTGGTTTGTAAACGTATATATGGTAACGTTCTTTATTATTATTGTATATATAACATAATGCAAACGTGTAGCTTTTTTGTGCACTTTGTTTGCAGAAAATAAAGAAATAACAGTAATAACGTCAGTGAAAAATAAATATTCAGTAAATTGCTTTTACATATTTATCACTTAGAAAATTTTGCTTAGAAAATATTTTTCATTTTTAACCTTGTATATAGTACGCACTAGAAAATTTGACCTTTAAATTTTGGGTAAAAGGTG
>NC_068984.1:17395924-17400965 GCF_001194135.2 Octopus bimaculoides
AACCATATGAGCAGATTGTGAAAAGGTCTAAGTTCCTCTTAGATTTGATGCACTATTCTGAAATTGATGTGTGCAAAATTAAACTTATACCATATTACAAAAATGATATTGACCACAAAATAATAAATGTGTGTTGACAGTTCAAAGAATATTTGCACTTCAAGAAATTCCAGATCATAGAAGAAAACACACCATCCAAAATGCAATACACAGAAATTCTTTCAGAAACATCTAAATGAAGTATTTCTTAAAATTACTAACACTTAATCTGTATTTGACAATGCCTACCATGAGCTGTGAAGCAGAAAGGAATTTTCCAAAGTAATCTTTTATACATAACAAAAATTTCAATCTACTTTCACTAAAGATCACTTAAATTCATTATCAATATTGACAAAATGATCTCACAAGGAAACTCTCATATGACCAAAACTTTCCATGAATATGTTACTGGAACCCACCTCCCCTCGAAAAATATGAGTATTTTGTATAATGAGTTTTTTCATAATATGCATTTCCTTAGGCATTTGAAATGAAAGATTATATTAGTTCTGGTCTTTGCTGTATTTTATTTCCTCACCCATGATGCAACAAGGATGTGTGTGTGTGTGTATGTGTGTGTGTGTGTGTGTGTGTGTGTGTGTGTGTGTGTGTGTGTGTATAGTGTACTGTTCTGCAATGATAAAATCAACAAAAAATGTACTCCATCTGGTGAGAAGATACCTGACATGTTAAAAACACTGTTTGACATGCTCTCAGCACATTAAACTAATAGTAGCACATAAATACATGTATTGTGTTCATTGAATAATAGATAATATATATGTAGAAATATGTATATGTATATACAATCTCTAATTTTCATTCACTGTAACTTGAGATCAATAAGGTATAGTAAATTTTATTCACATCATTAACTATGACATATGATGAGATAATCTTTTCTTTTTCTTTTTATATTTCTTGAGCACCAGGATTCATAAGGCCAGTTACTGGGTTTTCATGACATAAAAGTGTCCAAAATCACAACGTTCTCTCTGAATGGGATGACCAGTCCATTACAGGGTCCAAGGCTGGCAATTTTTAAAGGAGAGGACAAGGCAATTACATCAACCCATGTATACTTGACAAGTATTTTATTTTACCAACCCTGAATGGATGAAAAGCGAAGTTGACCTCAACGGGATTTGAACTCAGAACGTCAAGATCCTGAAGAAATGCTGCTAAGCATTTTGTCCAATGTGTTAATTAATGTTTCTGCTAGTTCAGCACCTTGAGAAAATGTATTACAGAAATATAAATAAAAATCTGAGATGTACTGATTAAATTTATTATTAAGTTTTTAGTTCACTGCCATGGTACAAACACATTAAAGACAATAAGAGCTGTTACCCTGATCTTGTTCGTAGGAAAGGGCTCACCATATGGCCCCATCTTCAAGAATTTCACTTAGTCACATTGTTTTCTGCTCGTTAGGCCTTGAGATTTTTGTGTGGAAAGCAAGATCTTTCAGACCTTGTTGAATATTTAAATGTAAGTATTAGTGTCACAGACTACCTACAACAGTTCAAATTCTGAAAATGTAGGTTCACCACCTACATTTACATGGCTACTTCTGTTGTCTGTCTTTAAGAATATTTAAATTATCTCTTTAAGTTGTGCTCAGAAGAATTTTTAAAGAGAAGTATATCATATTAGTCCTGTAAGAATCATTAATTTTATAAATGAATCTCTCTCTCTCTCCCCCACACACACAATCTCGCTCTCTTTATATATATATATATATATATATATATATATATATATATATATATGCATACATACATTTATATACATGTATATGTATAATATATTTATATATATATATACATACATATACATAGATGTATAATACATCTATGTATATTGTATGTATAAAAAATATATGTAAATATATGCATGTATATATATGTATATATATTATATTTATACACACACATATATATACATATGTGTGTGTGTGTGTTTGTGTGTGTGTATGTTTGTGTGTGTGTGTGTGAATATCCATTAAGTAATATTTGCAAGTATTTACATTAAAAATATTTCATACAAAGCAGAATCTAAGACAACTTCTGATCCGTTAACATCGTTAATAACTTGTCTTTTCATTAAAGGTCACTCTTTGGTCTCCCTTTGTTTCTGATCTTTTATAGATTTTTCAATACAATTCCACGAATCTTTGATTGTATTGAATATGAAGTGTACAACTATTTATCTTGTGGTATATGTTCCTCTGATGTTTGATGTCTCCTTAATAGGTAAACTCAGACACTATGCGGTTTATTACTGTTTTTAGTTAACCACAATGGATATGTTTATACATGAAATTATATAATTATAATTATCATAATGTGGAAAATGTCAATGAGGCCTTGTGTATATAGCGTCTGAAATCCTGCAAAAAAAATAAATAAATAAATAAATAAAATAAAAATAAAAAAACGTAAAAAAAATATAAATAATAATGAATTATTATTGTTAACATCAATAACATCTTAAATATCATTCATCATGGTTTTTGTTGTGTTTTTTTTTATATGATTGTTGTGGCTGTGGGTGTAACCAACACCACCACCACCACCACCATCATTGCAATTGTGATGTTGATCACTATGATTAACATCATCATTATCCTCCTCCTCCTCCTCCCCCTCCTCCCCTCCTCCTCTTTGTCATCATCGTCATCATCATCATTGTCACCATCATCATTAACCTCCTACTCCCTTTCTTTCTCCACTTCTTCCTCTTCTTCTTCCTCCTCTTCCTTCTCCTTTCCCTTCTCTGCTTCCTCTCCCTCCTCCTCTTCATTTTTTCTTCTCTTGCCTATTCTTCCACCACCACCACCACCACCACCAACATCATTGTTGTCATCATCACATTCCTCATCATTTTCCCTTTTGTAAGACATCAAATAATTCCATCTGTAGATTAGACCATTTAGTTGAAATCAGGTACAAATGGAGCAGCTGTGTTGACTATGTCATATTAACAAGAGATTGTCTTGTAAATGTTAATAAGTGATTCTTTAACATTCTAAATAGGAATCCTACAAAGACTGATACACTACCAGTGAAGTTTATTCATTTGGTTTGCTTTTTATGAAGAGAAGAGGAACTTTGCACTTTGGGACGGACTCTTAGTTTTAAGACCAAGAAAAATATATCAATGTCAGTTTCGACCTCCTCTTGGCTTGCGAAAGTTATGCCCCGCAAATAATTCTGTAAAGTACTAAAAAAATGGTTGTCTGAAGGAGCAAGGTTGGGAAAATAAGGTGGATGAGGAATTTTTTCCCAACTAAGTTCTTTGATCTTCTGTGATGTAATCTTTGCAGTGTGGGGTTGCGCATTGTCCTGATGAAACATCACTCCTTTTCAATTCACTAAAGCGGGTCTCTTTTTCTTCAAAGCTTGATTCAAACGCTCTAATTGCTGACAGTAGACTTGAGCATTGATTGTTGCATTAGGTGGTAACAATTCAAAGTGAATTACTCCTTTGCAATCCCACCAGATAAAGAGAAGAACGTTTTTCCCATGAAGTTCCCATCTCGGTTGTGGTTGAGCTTTTTCCCTTTTACCAAGCCACTGTTTACGACGTTTGACATTTCGATAGAAGATCCATTTTTTTATCATCAGTCACAAGTCTATCCAAAAAGGGTGAAATGAGTTTGCAAGAATGGAGAGAAGAGCAGAGGTCAACTCGGGAATTGTGGTTGCTTTCGGACAAGTCATGAGGTACCCATTTTCCAAGTTTAGGAACCTTTCCAAGTTATTGAAGTTGATGATGAATAGTTGTATGGTTTGAACTAAGCTTTATTGCCAATTCTTCAACTGATAATGCAAAATTTTCTTCAAGTAATTGCCTTAAGAAGCTTATCATCAAACTCAACTGGACGTCCTGTTGGATCTTCATCTTCAAGGCTGAAATCTCCACTTATGAATATTGCAAACCATCTTCTGCAAGTTCTTTCATTCAAGTATTCTTTCCTGTAAACTGAGTGTATGTTTTGAATTGCTTTGGCTGCAGAGTTTTCTTTTTTGTACTCATAAAGCATTATGTGCCTTAAATGCTCTTTGGATACTTCCATGTTATATCTATATGTATCGCCATGATAGATCGCTAGCCACTAAACCTTTTTTATTTTCTCTCTCTGTTTATTTCTATATCCCTTTCTGTTGAAGAGCATAGGCTCGAAACGTAAAATACTTTCTCACCTTCCTGAGATTTTAAACTTATACATCTGTTTGTTGTTTACACACACGTCTTCATCTTTTGTTCTTTTGTAAATTATCACTATATATATATAGTTGGAATTTACAGACAAACAAAAGATGAAGACAGGTGTATAAACAACAAGCAGGTGTATTAGTTTAACACTTGTGAAGGTGAGAAAGTCTTTTACATTTCGAGCCTATGCTCTTCAATGAAAAGGAACACAAGGAAATAAACAGAGAGAAAATTAAAAAAGCTTTAGAGGCAAGCTGTATGTTTGCGTGTCTGTGTTTGTCCCCCTCAACATCACTTGACAACCAATGTTGGTGTTTACATCTCCGTAACATAGTAGTTTGGCAAAAGAGACTGATACAATAAATACTAGGGTTACAAAAATAAGTCCTGGGATCTATTTTCTCGACTAAAGGCGGGCTCCAGCATGGCCACAGTCAAATGACTGAAACAAATAAAAGAATATATATATGTGTGTGTGTATGTGTGTGTGTATGTGTATGTGTGTCTCCTCCACCACCCTCTTGACAATAGGTGTTAATTTGTTTGCATTTTTGTGATTTAGATGTATGGCAAGAGTGATCGATAGAATAAGTACCAGACTCGAAAAAATGTATTGGGGTTGAAATTGATTTGTTCGACTAAAACCCTTCGAAGTGGTGCTCCAGAATGGCCACAGTCAATGAGGGAATCAAGTAAAAGAAAGATAAAAGAAAGAAAGTAAAGCATGTTTTAGTTTATTTGAGGAAAAAAAAACAATGACCAAAGTTTAACTACACCA
>NC_068984.1:17401303-17401878 GCF_001194135.2 Octopus bimaculoides
ACCACCACCACCACCACCACCACCGCCACCGCCGCTGCCGCCGCTACCACCGTCACCACCACCATCACCGCCAGCATTAGTATTATGATCAACCGCAACTGAAACATCTTGGTGGAAAGCTATATTAATGCTGTGACAAACAAACCATTCCACTCTTACCATTTCTATTATTTCACACTGCTGCTCTCATATGCTAGTGATGGTGCAGCTACACGGTTGCTTGATGTGCTAGAAGTAGCAGCTAAATCCTTCTCAAACAACTCATTGTTATCTTCAAAAAGGAAGAACACATCAGACTGTACTATGCTTAGAGTGACAGAGGGAGATGATAGATAGATAGATAGATAGATAGAGGGAGAGTGAGAGAGATGGAGAGAGAGGGGAGAGATATAATAAATAGATAGATAGATAGAGGGAGAGAGAGAGAGAGGGGAGAGAAGGGGAGAGAGGGAGAGAGAGATAATAGACAGATCAATAGATAGCGGGAGAAAGAGATAATAGATAGATAGAGGGAGATAGATAGAGAGAGAGAGAGAGAGAGAGAGAGAGAGAGAGAGAGAGAGAGAGAGAGAGAG
>NC_068984.1:17401888-17402066 GCF_001194135.2 Octopus bimaculoides
AGAGAGAGAAAGAGATAGAGAGAGAGAGAGAATAAATAGATAGATAGATAGAGGGAGAGAGATAATAGATAGAGAGATAGAGGGAGAGTGAGAGAGATGGGGAGAGAGGGGGAGAGAGGAAGAGAGGGAGAGAGAGATAATAGATAGATAGAGGGAGAGAGAGAGAGAGAGACAGAAG
>NC_068984.1:17402076-17402646 GCF_001194135.2 Octopus bimaculoides
AGAGAGGGAGAGAGAGATAATAGATAGATAGAGAGAGAGAGAGAGAGAGAGACAGAGGAGAGAGAGGGAGAGGGGAGAGAGAGAGGGAGAGAGGGAGAGGGGAGAGAGAGGGGGAGAAGGAGAGAGGGAGAGAGAGAGAGAGAGATAATGGATAGATCGATAGATAGATAGAGGGAGAGAGAGAAGAAAAAAGGTGTGAGGATGTAGAATGGTCACAATCGGAATAGGGCTGACTTGAAGCTCAAAGACAACCATGATGATGACAGCAGCAGCAGCAGCAGAAGCAACAACAACAACAACAACAACAACAACAACACTTCTCTCACTATTCTGCCTCTGATTTAACAAATGGCTCAACAAGACTCCACAAAACCACATCATATCCATCATTGTTATCATTCTGGTAAGATAACAGGGTAAAGCCCGCATTGGGTAGGATGAGAAAAGGGAGGAAGATAAGAAGAAATAAAAATAAAATAGAATAAAATAAAATAAAGAGGATAAGATGAAATAATGTGAGGAAAGGAAGAAAATATAAGAAAGTGGAACCATAGAACACAGTAGCAGTAG
>NC_068984.1:17402656-17403538 GCF_001194135.2 Octopus bimaculoides
CGATTTGACTGAGGACTGCTGAACCAGATGGCTGCACCAGCCTCCAACCTGATTTTGCAGAGTTTCTACAGCTGGATGCCTTTCGTAATGCCAACCACTCCGAGAGTGTAGTGGGTGCTTTTACGTGCCACCTGCACACGGGGCCAGTCAGGCGGTACTGGCAATGGCCATGCTCAAAAGGGTGTATTTTATGTGCCACCGGCACAGGACCCAGTCCAGTGGCACTGGCAACGACCTCGCTCGAATGTTTTTTCACGTGCCACTGGCACAAGTGCCAGGAAGGCAATGCTCTTTATTATTGTTATTATTATTATTATTATTATTATTATCAATATGTTGTTTTTTTTCTTCTTTCTTCAAGTTTTCTTCCATTTCTCGCTGAGTGTTTTCCGTACACCTCATTGTATGCATTCCCAGTTTACACACGCAAATTCACAGGTAAAATATGTATTTAAAAAAAATTTAATAAGTAAATAAATTCATGAATGGATGTTGTTTTCAAAGTGGTAATGCTCTTCTCAGTACATGAGTTGTTCCAGTTAACACAATCTTTTGCACTTCCTGTAGGGATGGGAAGCCTGGTATCATTTTTAAATAGGTTTCAGTACCTTTTTTTTATCATTCCTAGAGATTATTATTATTATTATTATTATTATTATTATTATTCAGTAGTTTTATTTTTATAACGTGCTTTCACTTCACTACCGAGCGCAGCTCTGTGCGCCTTGGGTATGTGCTGTGGTTTGCTGTGGTGCTCTTATGTTTACTGTATTGAAAGTGTTTTGCGTAGAATGTGTGCAGTACCCAGTAGTGCAATTTTCTGTATGTCATATATATTTGTAAGTCCTGCTATTTTTGTTATGTATTTGTCTGAATATTTTT
>NC_068984.1:17403902-17409327 GCF_001194135.2 Octopus bimaculoides
TTTTCTCTCTATTATTATTATTATTATTATTATTATTATTATTATTATTATTATTATTATTATTATTATTTTTATTATTGAATGTCTGTTTTCCATGCTGGCATGGGTTGGATGGTTTGACAGGAGCTGGAAAAGCCAGGATCCACACCAGATTCTTTAGTCTGCTTTGGCTGGATGCTCTTCCTGATGCCAACCACTTTACAGAGTGTACTGGGTGCTTTTTAGGTGACACCACAAGGGAGCTTTTACATGGCACCACCCCCAGTGCTTTTTATAATACATGGCACCAAACCCAGTGCTTTTAATATGGTACCATCACCAGCGTGTTTTGTGGCACCATCACTAGTGCTTTTTATGAGGCACCAGTGCAAGTTTTAAAGGTTCATGGATATAAAAGACTTAAGAGATTTAAAAGTTTTAAACTCTTTAAAAAGTTTTGAAAGTTTAAGGATTTAAAAAAAACGTTTGTTGATATAAACTATAACGTAATCCTTATTGCTTCCACCATTATCATTGTGAACAATTTGGCTAATAAAGTCTCAATGCTTAACAACTGGCTTGGTAGAAACCCACAAGAATGCCCACCATTTTTTCCATTCCAGCAACAACTTAAACCTCCTTTCTGAATTCAGTATCTCTACCATCAATGGAGATGCTGATAAAATCACAACACAACACCTATTGTTTTTGGAGACATTTTGTCATTCTCAGGATTGTCAAAGTATAGAATAAACTACCAACATCAGTTGCCAACAGTCAAAACCCTGCATCCTCCAAAACTTCCATGCTTCTTGAAAATCACCACCACTACTGCTAACATGCTTATGCACATTTCTCTTCATGACTCTTTTATTGTTAATTTTTCTTTTTTGTGTTTTATTCCATGTTCTGCGCATATACTTTTGACTTTCATTGCTGTCTTTTCTTTTATTTGGCTTATTGTCACTTTCCGTTCCTCCTTTTACCATTTTCCTATGATGGTTAGTGCATCTGAGCACTAATATAATAAGCTCATTACCTCTTAGTGAAGGCAGAGGTATTGTTTTCAACCCATCTTGCTCAAAAAGTCCCTGAATAAGGGTTGTTTATGGATGTTGAACGGAACACCCATGTTTCCAATGCTCCCCCAGTACTTCTGCTTGTGATTGGAGATGCACATATCATCAGCTACTAAGGGACATGCTTATTATTATTATTATTATTATTATTATCAAAGCAGTGAGCTGGCAGTATCGTTAGCATGTTGGGAAAAATGCTTAGCAGCATTTTGCCCATCTGTATGTTTTGAGTTCAAATTCCGCCAGGGTTGACTTTGCCTTTCATTCTTTCAGGATCAATAAAATAAGTACCAGTTGAGTACTGGGGTCGATGTAATCGACTTCTCCCTGCCTCCAAAACCGCAGGCCTTGTACTTATAATAGAAAGCATCATTATTATTATTATTATTTTGGCCATCAATGCCATCTACAGTTACCCAAAAAGGGAGTTTCTATAGGATCACTTGACCTGTCAGAAATAGCTGCCAAATTTTCCTTAAAAGACATTCTACATCATCATCATCGTTTAACGTCCGCTTTCCATGCTAGCATGGGTTGGACGATTTGACTGAGGACTGGTGAAACCGGATGGCAACACCAGGCTCCAACCTGATTTGGCAGAGTTTCTACAGCTGGATGCCCTTCCTAATGCCAACCACTCCGAGAGTGTAGTGGATGCTTTTACGTGCTACCTGCACGAAGGCCAGTCAGGTGGTACTGGCAATGGCCACGCTCAAAATGGTGTATTTTATGTGCCACCCGCACAAGAGCCAGTCCAGGGGCACTGGCAACGATCTCGCTTGAAAATCCTTACACATGTCACGGGCACAAGTGCAAGACAGGCGACGCTGGGTACAGGTGCTATCCCAGGATGGTCATGGCTGAAATGCCTGTCTTCATAGGTCTGCACAAGCAAGGTTGACCTGTAACAAAACAATAGCGCAATCAGTGACAGAATTACTGCGACAACCATTCTGTAGCATTGTACAATGCCACAACTAAATGAAGTCAGCAATGCTATTAAGTTGGATACCAAACCAAATTTCTTGTCCCTTGAAGAAGGGAAAGAAAGAAAAGATGATAACAAGCGTAATAAATTTCCTTAGAAAAACCAATCATGGTGTTGGAAATATTTGCTTGTATTGGTGCCAAATATATAATTACAAAACTATTGATGCCTACCACATTAGTTTACATATAAATATGACTATAATTCACCCCGGTCCCACCTACATCACCATTCAGTCTGTTTTTTAAAAATTTATTTATAAATGGAGAGGAAACACAAACAACTCTACGAACAATACATTATTAAGGTCAGGTTATGATAAGTAACTCTTAATAATTATATCTTTGGGACCTTCATTGTAAATTTTAGCATTAGTTTTTATGTCTGTGGAGACCATAATGCCCATTTTGATTACTAGTGACCCTGTCTTTTAAATTGATAATAATTGTTTCAGTTAGTTTGCTTATTGAAAATTCATGATGTCTGTCATTGACATTTATGATATTTATCTTTGATGTGAAGCATATCAGAACCCCCCTCTCTCTCTCTCTCTCTTTCTCCCTGCCCTTCTTTCTCTGTTGTTAGGATACTAGTGAATATTAGCCAATAGGCATATGCGATAAGGTATCTTGTTTACTGAGATAATTCAAAAACAAAGCAGACTGAATGATGTCATTGCAGAATACCAAAAGCACAAGTTCTGCTGGGCCGGACATGCCACAATGGTGGACAGGTGGACCTGTGGAATTACTGAGTGGTATCCAAGAGATCAGAAAAGGCCCATGCCCATTGGAAAGCCTCCACGATGATGGGAAGATGATTTGGTCAAGCAATTAGGGCCAAGATGGAAAAGAATGGTGTAATCAAGACAGAATTGGAAGCGCATTGTGACCAGCAGTGTATAACAACATCTGATGGTCTGGTCAATAAATACTGCAATACTATGATCTTTAATGTGAAGCACATCGAAAATCTCTCTTTCTCTTTCTCTCTTCTTGGTCCTCTTTGTTGTTAGGATGCTAATCAATATAAGCCAATTAGCGAAGATGCATGGCATAGTGGTTAGGATGTTGGACTCATGATTGTAAGATTATGGTTTCAATTCCTGGACCGAGCGACATGTTGTATTTTTGAGTAAAACACATCGTTTCACATTGCACCAGTCCACTCAGCTGGTGGAAATGTGTAATCCTGTGACGGACCAGCGTCTCGTCCAGGCAGGGAATATATACACCATGTAATCAGGAAACCAGCCCTTATGTGTTGGTATGACTCACGCAAGAAAAAAAAAAAAATGAAAGCCAATCCACATCATCATCATCATCATCATCGTTTCAGTCCCACTGCATGGCACCTTGGGCAAGTGTCTCCTACTATAGCCTTGTGAGTGGCTTTGGGAGACGGAAACTGGAAGAAGCCCGTCGTATATATGTATATATATATATATATGTATGTGTGTGTATATGTTTGTGTGTCTGTGTTTGTCCCCACCAACATTGCTTGACAACCGATGCTAGTGTGTTTACGTCCCCGTCACTTAGCGGTTCGGCAAGAGTGACCGATAGAATAAGTACTAGGCTTACAAAGAATAAGTCCTGGGGTCGATTTGCTCGACAAGAGGCGGTACTCCAGCATGGCCGCAGTCAAATGACTGAAACAAATAAAAAGAAAAAAAAAAGAATATGTTATATATATTTTATATATTATATTTTATCTATATATTTTATATATATTTTATATATATGTTTTATATATATTTTTCATATATATTTTACATATTATATTTTATATATTATATTTCATTTATATATTTTGTATAAATGTTCTATATATATATCTTATATATATATTTTATCTATATATTTTATATACATTTTCTATATTTGTTATATATATATTTTAAATATATTTTATGTATTATATTTCATCTATATATCTTATGTGGATGTGCAATGACTCAAGGTAGTGGATGCGTGGTTATAGAATCACGAGACCGTGGCTCCAGTAGGTGGGGCTGGTGGCAAACTCCACTGTACTCTTTCACCACAACTTTCTCTCACTCTTTCTTCCTGTTTCTGTCACAATCTGTGTCACATTGAATCTCCCTAAGAACTATGTTAAGGGTATACATATCTGTGGAGTGCTTACATGTTAATTTCACAAGCAGGCTGTTCCGTTGATTGGCTCAACTGGAACCCTCATCGTCGTAACCAACGGAGTGCCACAATATATTTTATTTCATATATCATATTTTACCTACATATTTTATATATACATTTTAAATATTGTATTTTACCTACATATTTTATATGTATTATATATATATATTTTATACATTATATTTTATATATATCTTATTTAGATATTATATATAGTATATATATATATATTATGATGATGATGATGATAATATATTTTACCTGTATAATTTTTACCTACTATATTTTCTTACCTCCACAGATTAAATATAGCTTTGTGTTCAAATTGATGGCAGTGTGGCGTCATTGCATCAGGTTCACATAAATCTTGCAAAGCGCATCGATTTTTGCATCACAAATGGTGGAAATCATATTGAAGATGTTATTTGTTGATATTCCAATTGAATAAAATGTTGAAAATTCTTCATGTATTTCTTGAAAATATACATTTTGCCTATGTGTTCAGAATTTAGGGACACCCCAAAGAATTCTTGCCTGATTATGTCCTGGCTATGACTTTACACTGCATCCAGCAGTGTGGGCCCCTGGTTTGGAAGTTCTAGGGTTTTGACAAATGTGGAACCCCTTTTAGCCACTATTGTTCCCAGGTTTAATCTGACCCGGAGTAGTAGTACATGTTAGGGTTCCAAGTATGGATTAATTAACATATCATAAAACTGCCTCTGGAAGAAGGTCACTTACAGAAACCCTACCTAGGGCAGATGAGATCTTTTAGCTTTTTAGCCGCTCATCTAAGAGAATATAACCCAATACAGATCCTGCCTCCTGATAACAACTGGGCTCATGGTACTTATTGCACCAGAGCAATACAAGCTGGGAGGATGAAAAAGTGGAACTGGTCCTGCACAAACCATGCCCCATTAAAATGGCAAACCCCTGCCACCTAGTGGGGTCATTTATTAAGCATCTAAAGAAGGTTATTGGAGTAAACCTCTACATAGGCACAGGTGTGGCTATGTGGTAAGAAGCTTGCTTCCCAACCACATGGTTCCGTGTGCAGTCCCACTGCATGGCCTTGTGAGGAGATTTGATAGACGGAAACTGAAAGAAGCCCATTGTATATATCTATATATATACTGAGGGTGATAAATTGAATATTAATTTAATTAACATCAATTTAAAACCAATGGCCTAGCATATAAAAAATCTGAAAATTCAGA
>NC_068984.1:17409337-17415807 GCF_001194135.2 Octopus bimaculoides
AAATTGAATATTAATTTAATTAACATCAATTTAAAACCAATGGCCTAGCATATAAAAAATCTGAAAATTCAGAAAAATTGTATTACATGCGTATAAGAAGGGATGACCACTAAGTGGACATCCAATAAGCTAGAAAAAGATCATCAACGACCCAACCACAAAGAAAATAATGTTCTCTAGAAAAAATTCATACTGACACCAGATTTTGTAAGAATCAGTGAAATACCCATTGAGATATTTAGTTATGGAGAGAACAGGCTGAAATTATTTTGGGCCCACTTTACCATGTCTTCCCAAATAAACTATGTTGAGAGGGCTGAGATCATCCAAGCTTTCAGTAATGGTATCAACATTCATTCTCTGGTTTCCCTCTTCAATGTCCATTCAAGAACCATCAAGAGAATTGTGAATAAGTTCGAGAAAGAGGAAATAGTGGAAAGGAAAACTGGATCAGGAGGTCATAACTGCAAGAGGGATCGTCATTTCAATCTAGAGTTGAAGAGATCAACAAGAAGAGATCCAAATCAATCCATAAGACGTTTGGCACGTAAGAGAGGAGTTTTGGCTCTGAGAGTTCCAAGAACAGTGGCAGAAGATATGAAAATGAAATTGTACTGAGACATGTGAGGCACTTTGTTACTCCAAGACAAAAGGTTAGTAGGTTGGAGAGGGTGAGGATCATGTTGAACAAGGTGAAGAATAATCCTGGGGGTGATCTTTTACTCAGATGAAAAGAATTTCATGTAAGATATACACACAAACAGACACAGCAACTGCATTCTGGTTTCACCTCCTCGTGAGAGGGCCAAAAGTGTTATTTTCAGATGCAAAACACCACCAAAGTGATGATTTTTGCCTGTGTGGCCTGTGATGACAAGAAGATGCCATTGATCATCTTTGAGAAGGCTGAGAGATTGACAGGAATTTATGTTCAGGTTTTGAAAGATGTAAAGACCTGGGAGGTAACAAAGGAAACTCCAACAAGATCACTAAGAACATTCCAGCAAGACGGGGCTCCTTGTCACACAAGCGCAGTGGCTCAAAAATTTCTCAGGGATGATTTTGGGAACAAGTTTGGGGGTAAGGACACTTGACCTCCTTCACCACCTGAGTTGAACCCTTTAGACTTCAGCATCTGAAATGAACTGGTCAGAAAAAAGCTTGTGAGAAGCCCTATAGTAACCTACAAGCTCTCAAAATCTCCATCTGTAGGATGTAGGAGGAAGACATTGATGAAGAATTCATTAAGAAAGCTTGTAGTGGAGTCAGGAAGAAGGTTGAGGAAGGCATTGCCAAAAGAGGAGAAACTCTTGGTGCCTAACAAGTAGAATTTCAGAAAAATTGTCCCTGCTACTTTGAAATAAAGCTTTAAGCTTCCATTCGAACTTTATTCCAATTATTTATGAGCTCTTAGTCCTGAGTTATGGTTAATTATTTATGAAAATATCATTTTCGTCCATGATCAACTTCATCACGATTCTTCTGGTAAGCTTGGAGAGGAATCAGCAATTTTTCTTGCTCAAAGTAGAGTCTAATAGTGTTGGAAAATCCTCTGATACTACCATTAAGCTATCTTTAAGTATTCCTGAAATACAAAGGTTCAAACCTAATCTAAAATTTGGACAATTTTACTGATGTACCCGGTATTATATATATAGGGAAAATTCACAAAAAAAAACAACAGATGAAGACAGGTGGTGTAGAAAACAAACAGATGTATTAGTATAACGCTCAGGAATTGAAAAAGTTTTTATATATATGTGCATGTGTGTGTGTGAAAGCACATGGTTCAGTGACTTAGTGGTTTGATGGTTTAGTGGTTAGGGTGTTTGGTTCACAGTTGTAACTTTGATTCCTGGTAGCATGTTGTATTCTTGAACAAAACACTTTATTTCTTGTTGTTCCAGTCCACTCAGCCAGCAAAAATGAGTTGTACCTGTATTTCAAAGGCCCAACTTTGCCACACTGTGTCATCTTTAATCTCATTGAAAACTACATTAAGGGTACATATGTCTGTGGAATACTCAGCCACTTGCATGTTAATTTCATAAGCAGCCTGTTCTGTTGATTGGATCAACCGGAGCCCTTGTGATTGTAATTGATAGAGTGCCAGTTATTTATATATACATGTATATGAATGGCTTCTTTCTGTTTCTGTCTACCAAATCCACTCACAAAGCTTTGGTTGGCGTGAGCCTAAGGTAGAAGACATTTGTCCAAAGTGCCATGCAGTGGAAGTGAACTTAGAATCACGTGGTTAGGAAGTCAACTTTTTATCATACAGGCACACCTGCACCTAGTGCATATTTTGTTCAGATAATATATCTTGGATTACACTATCCAATATAACCTTTATTTCTTTAAAGACATCAACAGTGTATGATTTGAGAAAAATTTAGCTATTATTTCTAGCAGGTCAAGTGACGAGACAACAGACCCCCCTGTGTAGCTCAGCAACGACATTGCATAGCAATTTACTATTTCTGCCAATTTATTGGTCTACATCAATTTGTTGATGTCTAGTTGTTATATCCTATAGAGCTTCCACATTATTATTGATCATTGACAACATGTAATGTTAATTTGCAAGAAGAGTTTTAGACTACAAATAAATGAATAAATAAAATGAAATAAAAAATAAAGAAATTGAAAAAAAAAAAAGAAAAAAAATTTCAGTCTTGTCAAATTCAATTGAAATTCTGTTGCAAATTTTTTATTCATTTATATACGGTGACAGTTTGGAGGATTTCTGTGTTTCAAATTCAAAGTGATTCTGTGAAATATATGAGACATTTTTGCTGTCATTGAAAATAGGACTAATTTACTACAGGTGAGAATTTCAATAACTGCAGATACATCAAATATAATTGAACAGCTTGAATCACTGAACAAGATGTTTTCAGATATTTGTGATTTGCAGACATGCACTGACCATGTTCTCCAATCATCTAAAACAATGGTTCTCAAATGACCCTTAGGGGCCCATAGAAGATTTTGATGTTAAAATTTATAGGCAATATATTGGTTATACACCTACAATACACAGAGTATTGTTGAAATATGTTTATATAATTCCTAATAATATTTCATTATAAAAATATGTGATTTTAAGAAAAAAAAACACGCTGAACGGCTATGAGGGTCCACCTGAGTAAAGTAGGAATCAAAAGGGTCCATAGGTAAAAAAAATGGTTGAGAGCATCATCATCATCATCGTTGTCATCATCATCATCATCATCATCATCATCATCACCATCACCACCATCATCATCGTCATCATCATCATCGTCATCATCATCATCATCACCATCACCACCATCATCATCGTCGTCATCATCATCATCATCATCATCATCATCATCGTCATCATCATCATCATCATCATCATCATCATCATCGTCATCACCATCATCATCATCATCATCATCATCATCATCATCATCATCATCATCATCGTCATCATCATCGTCATCGTCGTCGTCGTCATCGTCGTTTAACATTCACTTTCCAAGCTGGCATGGGTTAGACAGTTTGCCTGAGGGCTGCACCAGGCTCCAATCTGATCTGGCAATGTTTCTACAGCTGGATGCCCTTCCTAACGCCAACCACTCCGTGAGTGTAGTGGGTGCTTTTTACATGCCACCGGCACGAGGGCCAGTCAGGCAGTACTGGCATTGGCCATGCTTGGATGGTGCTTTTTACATGTCACTGGCACAGGAGCCAGTCAGGCGGCACTGGCAACAATCATGTTTGAATGTTGCTTTTTACATGTCACCGGCACGGGACCAGTCAGGCAGCACTGGCATCGACCACACTCAAATGGTGCTCTTTACATGCCTCTGGCACAGGTTCCAATCAGGCAGTACTGTCATCAGCCATGACAACGACTGATCTAAAATTAATTTCACTAGTCTAGGAGATCCTGTAAAGGCCACAGGTATTGCATTATCCTCCAGACCCTAAAATAGCTTAGCTGTTACTTGCAAATGTATAGATCTTTGTAGCATGTTTCACTAATTGTTTAGACCCAGGAAGACATGGGTTAAAGTGGTGAGAAAGGATCTACTGACGTTGGGACTTACTGAAAGGATGACAGAGGACTGAGACTCCTGGCAGTTTGCTGTGCTTGAAAAGACATGTCAAGCTAGGTAAAAGTGTGGTTGTCCTTGCATACACTATGTAAAGTGGTTGGAGTTAGGAAGGGTATCCAGCCATAGAAACCATGCCAAAACAGACAGGAAGCCTGAACAGCCTTTCAGCTGGTAAGCTCCTGTGAAACTGTCCAACCCATGCCAGCATGGAAAACAGACGTTAAATGATGATGATGATGATGATGATCTGCTTAGGCATGAGCAGACATAGATATTTTCTTGAACATTCACTTCCTCCCTCCTCACCATTGCCCCCATGAAACGTCAAGGAGGTGATTGCTGGAAGGAGAGAGGGCCACTCTAGCAATCAGCTGGTACCAAATTTTTAGTCAAGCAGACTGGAGAAACATGAAAAGAAGTACCTTGCTCAAGGATACAAGGTGCTGTCAAGTCCAGGATGTGAGCAAATGCATGTATGATCGTGAGGCCATCACTCTAACCAGCAGACCATCAGCCTTTACAGATCCAATACATTAATAGAAAACAGGTTGTTGTTATTTGATTTTTAATCCTGGGTTAATCCTAACTTAGAAGATCTATGAAGAAAAACATTCCAGTTGGCACCACTTTGTCTTTTAGATGTAATGAGGACCACATTATCCGATTTCTTTTGTTAGATAATGGGGTGTACTTTAGCATCACAAGCCAAGGAGGGAACTCTGCACAGTTAATTGACTGCTGGAAATAAAAGCTAATTTACCTCAAATCATCCTTCACTCTTCTTAAAAAATAATAATAATGGTTTCAAATTTTGGCACAACATCAGCAATTTTGGGGGTGGGTGGGTCAATTACATCGACCCCCAGTGCTCAACTGGTATTTATTTTATCAATCCTTAAAAGATGAAAGGCAAAGTCAACCTCGGTGGAATTGGAACTCTTGCCCAGCGTGCTAACATTTCTGTCAGCTTGCCACTTTAATAATAATAATAAAATAATGATAAAAAAAAATCTTTGGAAAACCTAGTTGTTGATATACAAGAAAGATAGCATGGTCATTGCTGGAAACATCTTTGAGCATAGTATGTTTAGCTAGGGCTGACCTCAGGCTAAACAACCACCACCACCACCACCACCAGCATCACCACCAACACCCAATCCCATGTCTATGACAGGTTACAACAATACACCACATGTATAGAGTCAGGCTGTACATTATATGTTATGGTAAAACTGAATGTCATTTCAAATTTATCTTTTTTTATATATTGTTATATTTTGGAATGGTAATTTTTTTTCTTACCAAATAAACACATGTGCTATATATCCATTCTTCATTCGTTTATTATTGTTCTTATTTTATCTTATGTCCTGAACAGGAGGAGACACTTGGGATGGAAGAGGCATTGAAGAGGTCACAGGTGTGTGATGAATTATTATTGTTGTTATTTTATCTTATGTCCTGAACAGGAGGAGACACTTGGGATGGATGGGCGTTGAAGAGGTCACAGGTGTGTGATGAAAGATTTCCAGACAATGGACATAAGATAAAATAAAAACAATAATAAATGAGTGCAGAATGAATATATAGTGCTTGTGCTTATTTAGGAAGGAAAAAAAATTACTCTACCGAAATCTAACAATATCTGTTTCAACACGATAACAGATCAGGAATCTAGCAAAACAAATTCATAAATAACCAATTTTTCTGCTGCTTTAATGACAATACGGCATTCGAAAATATCACTTTCTTGTCTGTATCATATGTGTAAAAACACAAAAACAAATGTAAGTTTGTTTATACACACATATGGTTGTTAAATTCATAAGTGTTTTTTTTATATAAAAAAAACTATATGTAATAGAGACAAAAGCCATATTAATGCTAAAAGACATATATCCTCACTTAAAAGTGGATATTGTGTTAGAACACAGAAAACTGTGTTATTTATCAGGAGAGAACCTTTCATACAGACTTTTGGTGCTCTCTTTCTCTTTCTTTACTTGTTTCAGTCATTTGACTTTGGCCATGCTGGAGCACCGCCTTTAGTTGAGCAAAACGACCCCAGGACTTATTCTTTGTAAGCCTACCACCTATTCTATTGGTCTCTTTTGCCGAACCGCTAAGTTACGGGGACGTAAACACACCAGCATCGGTTGTCAAGCGATGTTGGGGGGACAAACACAGACACACAAACATATACACACACATACATATGTATACATATATACGACGGGCTTCTTTCAGTTTCCGTCTACCAAATCCACTCACAAGGCTTTGGTCGGCCCGAGGCTATAGTAGAAGACACTTACCCAAGGTGTCACGCAGTGGGACTGAACCCGGAACCATGTGGTTGGTAAGCAAGGTACTTACCACACA
>NC_068984.1:17416390-17416743 GCF_001194135.2 Octopus bimaculoides
TAAGGTACTCAGAGATCTGGATGGTTGTACATTTACAGATTTTTATTAATATGTCACATGTTTTTATAAATCATATATTAGTGCTTGCATCTACTCTAATAGATTCTTTTATAAATCATATATTAGTGCTTGCATCTACTCTAATAGATTCTTTTATAAATCATATATTAGTGCTTGTATCTACTCTAATAGATTCTTACAGGCCACCAGCAAGGGTGCCAATCATGCAGTACTGAAGAATCTATCAGAGTAGATGCAAGCACTAATATATGATTTATAAAAGAATCTATTAGAGTAGATGCAAGCACTAATATATGATTTATAAAAGAATCTATTAGAGTAGATGCAAGTGC
>NC_068984.1:17416753-17421420 GCF_001194135.2 Octopus bimaculoides
AATATATGATTTATAAAAGAATCTATTAGAGTAGATGCAAGTGCTAATATATGATTTATAAAAACAATGTGACATATTAATAAAAATCTGTAAATGTACAACCATCCAAATCTCTTAGTACCTTATTATTTTTTCTAATATATAATACCTGTACATTACCTCCAAACCTTCTAATACCTGTACATCACCTCTAAACCTTCTATATATATATATATACATATATATACATATATATGATATCTATCTATATCTCACTCTCTCTATATATATATGTGTGTGTGTGTGTGTGTGTGCTGTCTACTTGACTTGACATTATGTGGGGTTGTAAACAAGCGTCACCTTTATGTAAGTGGTGTCCTTCATGCCAATCTGCTGTGAGGGTATGTTTGGTCATGGGGAAATAATATCTTACTTGGAAACAGAAAGGGAATCTGGCTGTAGAAACTCCGCTTATTCTGTCTGACCTATGCAAGCATGGAAACAGTGGCTGTTGAAATGAGGATGATGATGGTGATGATAATGATGATGATGATGATGATGATGATGATGATGATGATGATGATGATGATGATGATGTGTGTGTGTGTGTGCATTAATGTGTGTGTATTTGTGTTTGTGTTTGTCTCACTGCCACTTGACAACTGGTGTTGGTTTGTTTATATCCTCATAACTAAGCTGCCTGGCAAACAGGACTGACAGAACAAGTACCAGGCCCAGACATAAGGAAATGCAAGTACCGAGATTGATTCGTCTGACTAAACACTTCAAGGCATGGCTACAGTTCAACGAGTGAAACTAGTAAAAAAATAAAATTCAGAAATAGTTTAAAGTCATATAACCATTTACCCACCCACAAATGGTATTTGTAGAGCATGAATCTAATTTACAGTGTATCTTTGACAAAAGCACTCACTTCTACAGAGGAAACTAAGCATTAAGTTTTCAATTTAAGGTGGGAAATCTACATGAATTAGAAGTTTGTCTTCCCCTCAGAGATGAAATTTATTAAAAAAAAAAAGAACAAAACATTTTAGAATCTATACTGTAAAAATATTATATATTCTATTTTTCCAATATTATTGATGTATTGATTAAAATTTTATTTCAAGTAGCATTGATTAAAACATTGTATTTCCAGTTCTATTGATAAATTGATTAAGATCATTAAAACCAATGTTTTCTTTCTTTTTCGATATTCTGATGTATGGCATACATTTTTCAAATAAGGATTTTACTTAAAATATAGAAATCTCTTAATCTTGTGGGGAAAAAAAAAAGAAAGAAAAGCAACACATATACATGTACACATACACATATATGAGACCAATAATGATGATAATAATAGAACAAAAAAAAGAAGAAAAATTTCTTTACACATTGATTTTTCTTTGTTGAAATTATCGACATATTTCAGAACATTTGGCCAAGATTTTTTTTTATACATGACTGAGAAACTTTCAAAATTGCTTTAACATTTTTTCACTGCTGTTTTATTCATGTTTACGCAACATAAAAGACTATAAAAAGAAATAAGAAAGTAATTAGAGTCAATCTCAGCATATCCCCACAGACCCTCGAAAGTGACCTTTTGTATTCTGTTTTTTCTTCTTAGATTAGAACTCAAAGTCTGCTAGGCTCATAAAGTCAAGTGCTTTGCTCCATTAGTCTTAACTACTAGTTAGAATTGTTAAGCAATTGAAGAATGGATTTTCTCCAAGATGACTTTAGCAGTTTCTTGTAGGTAATTTTCCTCTACGTTCTGTTGTTTGATGGTATTTCATGATATTTCATGGTGTTTGATGTCTTCAGCTATGTATAATGACTTCAGACCCTTTCATTCTTTTACTGGTCTCATTCATTGGAAATCACAGCCATTCTGGGGGGGACCACCTTCAAGGGGTTTTGTGATAAATCATAACGATTGCAGAACTTATTCTAAGTTTGGTATGTATTTTATTGATCTCTAAGTTAACACTTTTAGTCAATCAGATCTATGTTAATCTGCTTTTTTAAAGATTTTTTTATTATATAATTAATAATTTTTAATTTTTAGAAAAATTTTTTTCTGCTCCTAGCATCTAATGAGATAAAAGTTTCCTATGTACTCAAGAAACTTCATGTCATGGGGAGCTGACATACTGTATATGTCTATGTATATATATATATATATATAGCCAGTGCCACTGGACTGGCTCATGTGCGGGTGGCACATAAAAGACACCATTTTGAGCGTGGCCGTTGCCAGTACCGCCTGACTGGCCCTCGTGCAGGTGACACGTAAAAGCACCCACTACACTCTCGGAGTGGTTGGCGTTAGGAAGGGCATCCAGCTGTAGAAACTCTGCCAAATTAGATTGGAGCCTGGTGTTGCCATCCGGTTTCACCAGTCCTCAGTCAAATCGTCCAACCCATGCCAGCATGGAAAGCGGACGTTAAACGATGATATATATATATATATATATATATACACACACGTGTATATGAGATAGAGGTTAGACAACCATCTAAGGGATAATAAATATCCAATATACTCACTCATCATATATTCACTCATTTGCTTTTTATTTGTTTATTTATCTATTCATATGACTAAAATAGCTGATGTTTGTCAATTAATTATCTTCTCCATTTTCTTCCTTGCCTTATATATATCATCATCATTGTTTAATGTCCGCTTTCCATGCTAGCATGGGTTGAACAATTTGACTGAGGACTGGTGAACCAGATGGCTACACCAGGCTCCAATCTGATTTGGCAGAGTTTCTACAGCTGGATGCACTTCCTAACACCAACCACTCCAAGAGTGTAGTGGGTGTTTTTACGTGCCACCAGCTCAAAGGCCAGTCAGGTGGTACTGGTACGGCCACGCTCAAAATGGGATATTTAATGTGCCACCTGCACAAGAGCCAGTCCAGCGGCACTGGCAACGACGTCACTCGAATGTCTTTTCATGTGCCACCGGCACAAGTGCCAGGAAGGCGATGCTGGTAACAATCACGCTCAAATGGTGCTATTTATGTGCCACTGGCACGGGAGCCAGACAGCTGCTCTGGCAATGATCACACTTGGATGGTGCTCTTAGCGCTCCACTGGTACAGGTGCCATCACAATTTCGCCTTCACTTGCCCCAACAGGTCTTCACAAGCCGAGTTTAGTGTCCAATGAAGGAGATGTTGGCATTGGTGCCAGTCGTTGAATTTAGTTCGATTTCGATTTCACTTGCCTCAACAGGTCTTCGCAAACAGAGTTTAGTGTCCAATGAAGGAAAGGTCCACATAAGTGGGCTGGCTACACCCCTGGCAGAGGCCTAGGCTTATGGTCTCACTTGGCTTGCTGGGTCTTCTCATGCACAGCATATTTCCAAAGGTCTCAGTCAGAAGTCATTGCCTCGGTGAGTCCTAATGTTGGACAGTCGTGCTTCACGACCTCATCCTGGGTCTACCTCTTCCACAGGTTCCCTCAACCGCTAGGGAGTGGTACATATATATATATATATACACATATATATATATATATATTGGTGGGAAATGTGTGTGTCTTTAAGGCTGGTATTTTTGTGGCAATGAAATGTCTGTAGTGGTACTATATGTATAATCTTTGCAGGGGGGGGGGAACATCTGTGTTTGTTTGTCTGTTTCCTTTCTTTTATGCGTTGGTTATATTCATGGGGGCCTTTATGTGGGCATGCAGTGTGTGTAGAGATACAATATGTGGGAGATTATATTGGGGCCGGTCGAAAGAAGTCAATGGGTAGGTGCCCACCATGCTGGTGTGTGTTTGTTTGTTGGTGCGTTAGTGTGTGTCCTGGTCAACCTCTTTGGTGTATATATGTATACATGTATATACACACACACACACACAGATATACTCTTTTACTTGTTTCAGTCATTTGACTGTGGCCATGCTGGAGCACTGCCTTTAGTCGAGCAAATCGACCCCAGGACTTATTCTTTGTAAGCATAGAACTTATTCTATCAGTCCCTTTTGCTGAACCACTAAGTTACAGGGTGTCAAGCGATGTTGGGGGAGACAAACACAGACATACAAACATATATACACACACATATATATATATACATATATATGATGGGCTTCTTTCAGTTTCCGTCTACCAAATCCACTCACAAGGCTTTGATCAACCCGAGGCTATAGTAGAAGATACTTGCCCAAGGTGCCACGCAGTGTGACTGAACCTGGAACCATGTGGTTCATAAGCATGCTACTTACCACACAGCCACTCGTACACCTATATATATATCATCATCATCATATATATATATATATAGGTAGATGGCCCTGCTCAGTATGTAGAAAAGGAGTAGGTAGTAACTCTATAAGATGTACCCGGTGCAAGCTATGGACACATAAGAGGTGCAGCAACATCAAAGGCAGGTTAACTAGCAAGTTAGTTTTTGTTTGTGGCAGATGTTCAGGTGCAATAAAGACTGCAAACAAACAGGAAACAACTTCTATCTCATTCCAGGGTGAAAAACTAGAGGTAGTCGATAGCTTCCGCTATCTGGGCGACCAAGTTAGTAGTGGGGGTGGGTGCGCTGAAAGTGTAGCTGCTAGAATAAGAATAGCCTGGGCAAAGTTTAGAGAGCTCTTACCCCTGCTGGCGACAAAGGGACTCTCACTCAGAGTAAAAGGCAGACTGTATGACGCAT
>NC_068984.1:17423281-17425898 GCF_001194135.2 Octopus bimaculoides
GAGAGAGAGAGGGAGAGAGAGAGAGAGGGAGAGAGAGAGGGAGAGAGAGAGAGGGAGAGAGAGATAGAGAGAGATAGAGAGAGAGAGAGAGAGAGAAGAAGGGTTTCTTCACTCAGAGCTGATCTGCGACCTAAGCATCACCATCATCATCATCATGATAGTCAGGATCATTATGATTGTCATCATGATGTAATGCACCTGAGCACTGTATGCAATAAGATCATCATCATCATCATCGTCGTCGTCGTCGTCATCAACATCATCGTTGTCGTTGACGTCATTGTTGTCATGGTCGTCATCGTCATCGTCATCGTTGTCGTCATCGTCATCGTTGTCGTCATCGTCATTGCCGTTGTCATCGCCACTGTCTTCATCATCATCATCATCATCATCATCATCATCATCATCATCATCATCCTCCTCATCCTCCTCCTCATCATCATCTTCATCCTCATCATCAACAACAACAACTTCTATACATTGAAAATAAAACATGACGAAGAGACTTTCTTTGGCTGTCTGCTACAAACTTGGATTCTAGTGCTTACCACATTTATCGTTAGGCTTTTTGAGTTTTGGTCTCTCTCTTCTTATGTTTCAAATATTCTTAGCTGACCTTCAACAGACACAGAAAAATATTGCTATAAATTTCTGTCATATGTGTATTCTGTTATAATTGAATTCATAGATCGCTAGAAAAGATTTCCATTGGTGACAAATTTTCAAAGAAAGTTTATGTACGTAGAGAAAATTTTTGGGGCAAACATTTCCATTAATGACAAACTTAAAAAAAACTTTATAGCTGGAAATACTTTGTTATGAAAACAAAAATTCTAAGAAAATTTCTTATCTGTATTTATTTTGAAAGTCTAAAACAAATTTGTCTAAAACACTGTCTTCTTGAGGCAACTTCTCAGAGATAGATTATCAGGAGAAAAATTTAATATCTTGTTCTAAGAAATATTTTGAATTAGTGAGAGAACACAGGAGAAAGTTTTCTATATCATTAAAAATGCATCTCACTTTCTCTACGTAATTCTGTTTTAATATTCTAGGCTCAGTTTCGTTTGATTAACTTATTTCCTTTGATTAATTTCCAAAGTTGATTTGTATTCTTTCATTTTCCTTCCTGTCTTATTTCTTCCACCGATTCCTTCTTTTGTAGTTACTTGTCTATTATCTTATATTTAATTCTCGACTTTGTTGTTTGTTTGTTTCCCTTCAGTCGATTTTGGTTATTCTATTTTGCATTATTATTTTTATTACTTTTCAGCATATTATATATTAATACCAAAGAGTATTTTGAGGCCTTCATTTTCACATCAAAGGTTTGCTTATTTTTATTTTGAGATGCAAAAGATTTTAGCTCAATTCCTGCTTCAGTTAACCCTGTCATGTTGATTTATTCATGCATGAAATTTCTAAAATTTCCATCTTTCTTTCTGTTTTCCGTTCTTTTTTTTTGTTTTGTAAATATAACCACTGAAGAATTATCAAGAATTAAAAGCCAAAATAAGATAGGAAGTTATTTTAAACCTAATTTTTTATGTTAATACAAGGCTTAGAGTCAAAGTATAATAAATAAATTTTTAAATTCTTTTTCAAATGGATGCTCATTTAACGAATGATTTCTTTCTAAAGCACATTGTCATTTTTTTCAGGGAGTTTAATCAATTTGATTAACTTTTGTATTGTACAAACACTTGTTGTTGATATAGTTGTTGATGTTGTTGTTATCACTGTTGCTGTGTTTTGGCCCAAGTTGGTCCTTATGTACCAAGCTTATGATCAAAAATGTTTCACTTATATCCCCATATTTTTTAATTAAGGTGTAGTGTATTTAATACTATTTATCCAATATATAAAAAAATAAATGCACCCTTTTAAAGCCTAGCCAGGCTCATGGGCCTGGTTTCCTGGTTTCAATGGCGTATGTGTTCTCCAGCTGGTCAGGATGCCAGTCCATCGCAGCGTTACTCATTTTTGCCAGCTGAGTGGACTGGAGCAATGTGAAATGAAGTGTTTTGCTCAAGAACACAACGCGTCACCTGGTCCAGGAATCGAAACCACAATCTTATGATCATGGTGCTGACACCATAACCACTAAGCCACGTGCCTCCACATTTATCCAATATACCCTTCCTTTTATAAGATTGGAGGTGGATTTGGTCACTATATCCAGCAACTTGTATATATATATATGTATGAAAGGTTTTGGTATCCAGAAGAACAAATTGGCAGGTAAGGTTATGTAAGTGCTACGGAAGGATCAACATCCAACATATATTTTTACTTTTATTCTCTTATTTTCCTTTAATCTTCCTATATCTTTCCCTCAACAAAATAATTTCTTATATTGAACTTTACCATTTCTTTGTATTTAACTCTCTCATATCATCTCTGATGAAGGGATTGACATTGGGTGTGGCAGCATACCCAATGACAACAGCCACCATATGCCACTAGAATATATATATATATATATATATATATATATAGCTTCCGTTATTTAGGTGACCAAATTAGTAGTGGGGGAGGGTGCACTGAAAGTGTCGCTGCTAGAATAAGAAAAGCTGGGGAAAGTTCAGAGACCTCTTACCTCTGCTGGTGACAAATA
>NC_068984.1:17427606-17440321 GCF_001194135.2 Octopus bimaculoides
GTACCATCCTGAGCATGACCGTTGCCAGTACCACCTGACTGGCCTTGTAGGGTTTTCGAGCGAGATCGTTGCCAGTGCCCCTGGACTGGCTCTTGTGCGGGTGGCACATAAAAGACACCATTTCGAGCGTGGCCGTTTTCGTGCGGGTGACACGTAAAAGCACCCACTACACTCTCTGAGTGGTTGGCGTTAGGAAGGGCATCCAGCTGTAGAAACTCTGCCAAATTAGATTGGAGCCTGGTGTAGCCATCCGGTTGCACCAGTCCTCAGTCAAATCGTCCAACCCATGCTAGCATGGAAAGCGGACGTTAAACGATGATGATGATGATGATGATATATATTGTTGTATTTGGGGATGGTCATGTTGCCAGTTTAGCCAACGAAAACACACGCACTGTATATTTGGTGTTTGCTTGCTTCAACTTTATTTCATATTAATTGTATTTTGGCCAGAGTTCTTTTGTCACACTTCTGTGACCTCATCAGTGGTCCTTTGCTTTCTTCTTTCGTTTTATTTGTATTAATTTAATTTAATTTAATTTATTTCATTGTATTTTGTTTATGTATATAATTATTTAATTCCATTTATTTATCTGTCTATTGTATTAGTTTCATATTATTATTAGTTTATGGGGATCTTATTCTGTCATAGGTTGTGACATGTGGGGGAGTTGTGCTTCATTCTAGTTTTCTATTTAGGCTAGGTTTATCTTCTATTATGTGTGTAGCTTTTGTAATTTGTCTAAGTGTTGCATCCATTCTATGTGTGGGCAAGATTTTAACTTCTATATTGTTAAGTGAGCCCCCGTGTTCCCACTCGGCTTTCTGGTATAGAACCGATGAGCTCTTCTCTTCCTTAAGTTCCCTCCAATGCTCATTTACCTGCTCTTCTATTCTCTGTGCTGTCTCCCCTACATACATCATTGTCTTGTTTCTGCACCGTCCCTCTGTACATCTTATTCTATAGACTACATTCCAAGCTTTACAGTTTGTTTGTGGGCTAAATCTACATACAATACAGTTTCTATCAATACAGGATATTTTTTTGAAAGGGCAGGTTCTACTGATTAGGGATTTGACATGGTTACCTGGCCTTTCTACAACCTTAATTCTTAGCTTAAGCTTGTCTAGGACCCTTCTGAAGTGGTACGCCACTTCACCTCAAGGGGTGGTGTCGACAAACATGACACTCTGGTATTTGTGGCTATCATACCATGAGCTGGCTTTCCTATTTTCTTCTTAGTCCTTTGAATGGTATTCCATGACTTGCTCCTATAGAGTGGGCAAATCCCATTCTTATTGTTACGTATGATAGATTCAAATTTCCTCAAGGCTCCTTTACACACTCTGATCCTTTCTCTATGGTTGTATCCCGAGAACTGCATGCAGTGAATGAAGTGTTGTATGTGTCTCTTTAACTCTGTAGGGTCGCACATGTGGGACACATTTCTCATTACTCTGATGAGGTCTGCCATCAATATATTGAAATTGGCATTGTTCGCGATAGCTGATACAACATCTGTTTCAACACAAATTCACATCAAGAATCTTGCGAAACGAATATATATATATCTTCGAAACGCCAGTGTTATAATGGTGGCAGCTGATGAAGGATATGTTCTCTATGTGGCCTGTGTGTTTTTTGTACCTTGTTTATCATTTTGTCCATGTTTTTTGCAACGTCATGTACCCAGATATGCATCTATATATACATGTAGATGAAGGTATGTACATACATGTACATATATATGCATATATTTATATATTATATATATATATATATATATATATATATATACATATATATACACACACACACAGTTACACCCTCCATCCACCCACCACATATATATAAAACAAAATTTTATCATGATAAATGGTCTCTTTCCAGAAACACGATATGACATTTTATGAGGGTGGAGTTACTTCAAATTTCAAATAATCACTACTTCAAGTAATCAGACATTTGATCTTTCAATATATTTTTTTCACATTATTCAATACCTTTCTCAAAATACTTTATTGCTTTGGCTGTTTAGTTGAAGATATGCTGTCAAATGGACTTAAAATCTTCTCCATATTCTTATACATCTTTCTTCTCTATGTGTTTTATTAGAGTGTATACAGTCTATTTTGGTATATCTTGAAGAATCATAATGCCAATGATAAACAGCAATTTGATAAATTAATCGTTCAGTCAATCAACCAATCAGTTAGATTTGTTAAAGTCATTTTCATCGGCATTCACAACCTCATCAATAACAAGCTCTCTCTATACCGGGGCTGCTTAATTAATTTCTTCATCACCCCTCCCCCGCGCTCTCCTCCTCCTCCTCCTCCTCCTCATCATCATCATAATTTAATATCCGTTTATCATGCTGGCATGGGTCAGATGATTTGACAGGAGCTGGCAAGGCCAGAAGCCACACCAGATACCATAGTTTGCTTTGGTTTGGATGTCCTCACTAATGCCAACCACTTTACAGAGTGTACTGAGTGCTTTTTACATGGCACCAGCCCCAGTACCATTTATGAGGCACCAGCACCACTGCCTTTTATGTGGTACTAGCATCTGTGCCCTTCATGGGTAAACATGACCAAAGTGGTTTTCGGATATCAATCCTGTTCTGTCCTGTTGTGGTGAGTTGGTCATCTTTACTACAGCAATGCACCATATGTCTCAGTCCTTTGTCATCTCAATAAAAAACAAAGCGAAATAGAACCAGTGCATGTGTCTAGTATTGGCAAAATGACCCACCCAAAATACAACAAAATATGTTTCAACTCATGAGTTCACATCAAGAATCTTGCAAACCAAATGCAAAAATGAAATACACATGCTATCATTACATTCTTAAAACCTTTTATACACTTGGTTCTTGAATGGTGCGGCAGAGTGCATTGAAGTACTGCAGAATTTGAAAAATGTAAGTTAAAGCTTCAGAAAATCCATACTGATGTTTTGAACCTTGCTGAAAAATATGCTATTCATTATTTTGTTATTCAAAAATATGATAAATAACAGAAAATAGACCATACTTTTCTATTTTTCCCCCGCACAAACTTTAACCTAAAATAATTTAAAAAAAGATAAAACTTTCCATATGAAGTGCACTAGTAATTTTTCATTTGATCTTCAAAAAATCAAAAAGTATACTACAAAATCAAACAGCTTAAGAACCTCTGCCTTATATTAACTATCTCCCATCGAAATATCAAAAGAAATAATTTCCATTTTAGCTCTACCGCTTTCTATGGTTGTCCCTTTGCATTGATTTTTGGATTTATTAATTTTTCTCATCATTTATGTAACAGGGAGAACAGTCTCATTACTGAAGAAGCTTTTATCTATTGGTCCAGTGAAAAGGGAACTGTGTGTTATGTGTTGTGCTATATAATCTATGAGAGGGTTTAGACTAGCCTTGGACAAGCCCTTTGACAAGTTGACAATGATTATGCATGTTTGCATATTATGCTTGCCTTCACCTTTAGATACAATATCATGCTTATGCATAAATTTCTGTGTACAGATCCATGAATTTGAATATATATATATATATGTAAGGTAGAAAGTATGGTGGGTGATTACATGGGGTTGAATTTATATGCAAAGAAATACAATGAAAAATACAGAAAATTTGTTTTACAAGACTAAAGAATATATTAGAATTATAGCAGAAGTATTATACAATATTGTACAATTTAAGATTTTTTCTTCCAAATTAATAACCGGTTTTCAAATTTTGAGTTTTGGGTGCTATTCTGAATTAGACATTTTGTTTGCTAGGGGGAATAATTGGTAATCAAAGTATTTTTCAGTAAAGGGGAGGTAGATCTGTTATTTTTAATATTGGTCTACGTTTGATTCTGGCTTATATCTTACAATAGATGGGGTAAATCTTTAATTTTCAATATGGGTTTATATTAAATTCTGGTTTATATCTTTTGATAAATGAGGCCTCTTTATTTAGTCGTACTTGCGTTGAGGTCCAAATAGTGAATTGATATAATGGGAAGATTAGAAATTGTGATTGCAGTTGTTCTGCACATCTTTCAATGTGTTCACTGAGATATATCTGGCGATATTGTGGGGAAGATATCGGTTGTCTGTGGACTGTAATCTTCATCTGATCGACTTCCTGTCAACCCTATATAGTTTTTATGGCAGCCCAAGCATCTGATTACATAAATGAGGTTTTTAGAGGTACAAGTGAAGTTGAATTTAATTTTGGATTTTTACCCTTGTCTAAAATGGAATTCTGATCCTTGCAAAAGACTGGGACATGTTCCACAATTAGGATGACCACACCTTTTTACTCTTGCATCCATTATTCTTGAGAATAATTAGCATTTTTGAGGAATATTATTTAATGTCTTTGGTTGTTTACCACTTTTAATGATTTTATGGGTACACAGAATTTCCTTCAGTCTGTGGTCCAAATGGAGTATTGGGAGATTTTGGACAATGATGTTAAATGTTTCTTTGTTTCTGGGGTTGTATGTGGTGACATAAGGTAGTATTTTCTGAGTAGGTGCATCATTGTGTTCGACGTTTCTTAATGCTTTTATGTCGATCAATTTTGCACATTTAACCCCTTCATTTATGAGCTGAATTAGGTAGTGGCTGTTCTGGAGTACAATTTTAAGCTCTTGAAATCTTAGTTCTCTGGTATTTTTCCAGATACTATAGTGCAAATCCTTCTTGCAATGTTGAAAGGGATATTTGTTTTGATATGTCTCAGGTGACATGAGCTAAATAATAGATATTGTTTAGCATTTGTGGTTTTGTAAAAAATGTCTGTTTCTATTTTTTGTTTATTTTTTTTAACTAGTATGTCTAGGAATGGGAGTTCCTCTTGGTTGTGTTCCATTGTAACTTGTATGTTGGTGTTAATGCTATTAAGGAGTCTTTTGAACTCTAGGAGTTTATCTATGTTTTCATTCTACAGGACGAAGCGGTTGTCCAAAAATCTTTTCCAATTTTCTTTTATGTATTGGGAGAGAGGGTTTCCAAATTTTAAAAATGATTCTTAATATATTGTTATTTCTAAATAGCCCATTGTTAGGTTGGCAATGGTTGGGGCTGACCTGGTTCCCATGGTAATTCTGGATTTTTGGCAATAAACAGTGGTGTCAAACATGAAATGGCTGATTTGAAGGACAAATTTTATTGATCTGATTATGAAATCTTTGATGATCGATTCTGGAAATCTTTGTTGATCAGTTCTGGACATCTTTGTTGATCAGATGTGGTTATTACACAGTAGACAATATCAAATTGGTTTGCAAAATTTTGTTCTTGTAACTTTGACCTCACAAATGAGCAATGCGGTCGACTAGAAACAGAGGTGGATAATGACGAACTGAAAGCCACCGTCGAGTCAGATCCATCTCAAAGTGCCCGTGAATTATTGTTGTTGTTTGGTGTTAGCAAGCAAACAATATTGACTCACCTAGTTCAAATCGGTAAAGTGAAAAAGTTGGATAAGTGGGTTCCACATGAACTCAATGAAAATCAGAAACAGCAACGTTTGGAAGCCTTCATTATGCTACTTTCTTGTCGCAAAAATGAATCAATTTTTAATCGAATTGTAACATGTGATGAGAAATGGATCCAATACAACAATTGTAAATGTTCAGCACAATAGTTGAACAAAGACGAGCCACCAAAACAGTCCAAAAAGCAAAATTCATCAAAAGAAGCTGATGGTATGTATTTAGTGGTCTGGCGCAGGTATGATCTATTATGATTTCATTAAATCTGACTCATCAATCATGGCCGAAGTATACTGCAGCCAACTGGACCAAATGATGCAGAAACTTACGAAAAAGAACACCAAGATTAGTCAACAGATCCATTCCTATTTTATTGCAAGACAATACCAGACCACACATCGCAAAAATGACATTGGTGAAACTACAGGAGTCGGAGTTGGAAGTTCTCCATCATCCACCATACTCACCTGATCTTGTCCCCACTGACTACCACTTCTTCCAGAATTTGGATAACTTTTTGATAGGAAAAAATATTAATTCCGACGATGCTGTAAAACAGGCCTTCCAAGATTTTATTGACTCAAGATTGCCAGGCTTTTTAGTTCCAGGCTGGACAAGCTACTGCTGAAATGGCAAAAGTGTATTGACAATATGGGTGCATACTTTGATGGATAAAACTATTCCTTGCATTTATAAAACAGCAAACTTTTTTCTTTTCTACAAATTTCATATTTGACGACCTAATAATAATTCTATTATTTGATATTTGCTTTTTCATTAGGTGGTAACTGGGAAAAATGCTTCACAGCATCTCATCCATCATTATGCCTTGAGTTCCAAGTCTGCTGAGGTTGACTTTGCCTTTCATCCTTTCAAGGTTGATAAAATAAGTACCAGTTGAGTGCTGGGGTCAATGTAATTGATTTACCCACTACTTCTGAAATTGCTGGCTTTGTACCAAAATTTGAAACCATTATTTAGGTGGCGACCTGGCAGAATTGTTAGCACTAATGGCAAAACGGCATTTTGTCTGTTGTTACGTTCTGAGTTCAAAGTCTGTTGAGTTTGACTTTGCATTTCGTCCTTTAGGGATTGATAAAATAAGTACCAGTTGAACACTGGGGTCAATGTAATTGACTTAGCTCCTCCCCTCAAATTTCTGCCCTGTGACAAAATTTGAAATCAATATTTGCTTTCTCATAACAGAATTGGTTGAATGAGTCAGGAAAATTAATTCCTTTCCTCACCTTTGACCATTTTTTCACTTAGCTCTCAACATTGATCTCTCGCTTTCTAAATTCTCTTTCTTTTCCAAACCATCTCACCTTTACAGTCATGACAGAGTGTGTTTGATTTGAAGAAAATTTGAAGTTTTCTAACAATGTCAAAATTCCTTCACCATTTTCAGGTCCTCCTCCACCACCACCACCACCACCACCACCACCACCACCTATCTGTACAAAGATGATGCATCTTTCTATGGCTAAATGGACATGCAAGTAACACACTGACATATTTGCCTGCTTGTCTGTCTTTTACAAATGATCTTATACTTCAGTGATAACCATAATTCATTCTTCTAGCTATCTTCATAAGTCTTAGTCACAAACTGTTCTCATAGTTATATGCATGCACACATATTCATTAAAATATATTCTTATGTACACACATATATAACCAGAATAATGTTCATACTGAAATCTATATTTTACAAAGCATGAAATTAGAGGGGAAATGCTTGAAAATGAAACTAGCTGAAAATTAACTGTTATCTTTTCTACAACTTAATGGTGGAATAGTGACTAATATTTGGATATTTAAGCAATTGAAATTGTCACTAGGATTCATCAAGTTTATCACCTCAAAGATCAAAGTGCTGTTAGCAGCAGACATTTTAAAATTTCTTTCTTTTAGCAAGTCTGGAAAGTTGAATCCATTATCATGATGAGTCAATATGAGTCAATGTTACAGAGAGAAGTTTAGATATTGGTAAACAGAATGCCAGTTTCTCATAGCAGTTCTAATAGAGTGGATTCTAGTGCCCATGTTCTTTACATGGTTTCACTGAAAATGGAGCTTGTGAAGATAACTTATTAAAATTTTCTGCAGTGTTGTGTAGGTAATAGCTGCAGAATTTAGTAGGTGATGCATTGAAGCAGAAAATATCTCTTTATCAGTATTAGTCAGTGTCTGATGCTAAATAGCTTTCAAATCTACAATGATAAATGTATTGGCTGTGATAATGATGGTAATATTCTTATTATTAGCAATGATAGCAGTTGTAATGGTTCTTGTGGGGATAGTATTTGTGGTTGTAGAATAATATTGGTGGTGGTGGTGGTGGTGGTAATGGTTAGTGTTTTTGTTCATGATGCTGATGTCAGTGTTTATGGTTATATTAGTAAGAATATAAGTGAAAGAAATAATCCTTTTTTACAATAAATACAAAGCCTGACATTTTGGAGGAGTTAGTTGATTATATCAACCCCAGTCTTTGGTACTTATTTTGCTGGACCTGATAGGATGAAAGACAAAGTTAAATTTGGAGAAATTAGAACTCAGAACATAGAGATGAAAGAAATACTGCTAAGAATTTTGTCTGGTGTGGTAAAGATTTTGGCAGCTCGTTGCCTTGGCAAGTGGAAGAAATAATAGCAAAACTAATATGATCACATAGTACTGAACTCTACATTGATACATAGTGAGAAGTAATTAAGTTTAGTCATTCAGAGATGGTGGAACCAAAAATGGAGGTATACTGAAAATGGCATAGGAAATTTGACATTGTAAGAAAACTTCTAGTTTTCTTCAAATCAAAGAACATTCTGTCATGACTATAGAAGAGAGATGCTTTGAAAAAGAAAGGGAATCTAGAAGGAGACCTATTTTGAGAGTTAAGTAAGGAAATGACCAAAGGTGATGAAAAGAATTAATTTTGCTGGCTCATTCAACCAATACTGTCATGGGAAAAGCAGATATCAAAATGTTCTCTGAAGACGTTAATATGATAGAAGCAAAGATTAAATTGATATAAGAAGGGTAATGTTTGGAAAGATAAACGACTGGACTTTTGGCACAAGGAACACAATTTGAATACACCCCAACACTGCATCATTATGAAAGATAATTAAACCTATTTTCATGGATGCTAGTGATATTGCTGTAAAATGGTTGGGATTTTGAATAAAAGGACCTCCAGAAAATATCTGTTTAGATTTTTAGCATTTACGACTACAACTTTGTGTAGGCAGGTGATGGTTACTAATCCACCTGTGGTAAGAACGATATAAGTAGTAGTAGTAATAGTAGTAGTAGTAGTAGTAGTAGTAGTAGTAGTAGTAGTAGTAGTGGTGGTAGTGGTAGTAGTCATAGTAGTAGTAGTAGTAGTAGTAGTGGTAGTAGTGTTACTAGTTCTATTTACAAATGTAAGAATATATGTTATACTGGCTTCAGTTACATTCATATTGAAAAAGACAATACCAATATTGTTAATACTGCTAACGTAGTTTCATAGAAAAATCAATGTGACAACAAATACCTGTCTGAAATCAGGAAATATAACTGAAAAGGCTTGTGAAATGAATACAGCAGATATCTAGGCATTGCACAGTTGTCATGCAAGGTATTCAATAGAAAAAGAATGGAAGTTCTTGTTTGGTCAGTAAATAAAGACAGCATTGGATAGGTAGTGTAACCAGTAGATAGACATGTAATACAGAGTGATTTTTGATTACATAATCATGTACAATTACTTTAGTACACTTGAGCCATTTCTACATAAAATAATTGTAATATGCCAAAACTGTTTATGTGGAAAAGTTAGACTCTGTTAAATGAGCAACTAATTCATTATTAGAAGTAGGGGTGGGAGTCGTGACTGGAAAATGACTGTAAATGGTTTTGAATGCAAAGCATTTAGTAAACTATAATGCAAGTAATAGAGGATTAAAATCTTTGAAGCAAGACAGATATTTATAGACTGTGTTATAGTTAGTGCTACTGTTGTTGTTTGACCCCTGGTCAGCACTGATTTAGCAGCTTCATGGTTAAAGGCATTTCCAGCCATGAACATCCCTTTATTAATATGCTCGTTACCATATTTGAGTTTGTAAAAAGTCATTCACTGCATTTTGTTTTGGAGAAAAATTCTCACTGTAGAGAAAAAGGGGTAAAAACACCAGGTTCATTCAGAGTGCCCGCTCCCTAAATCGATGGTTGCATGCATTTCATAGCAGTTATCTTCTCTTCAGCATTGAACACTGAAAAGAGAGGTGACTCTAGACCAGGGGTTCTCAACTATTTTTTTATCTATGGACTCCTTTGGTTATTATTTTATTCCAGTAGACCCCACCCAAAACCATTTGATGTTTAAAGATTAGTTTTATAGAATCTTCTTTCAAAATTCTTATTTTGTCTTTCACACATTAACTTGTGTAGGTTGAACTATGTAAAATGTTAGAGAAAGAAACCTAGCTGTTTCTTACATACCAATAAACACATCGAAAGCAAAATTTTTTCAGAGACCCTAAAATTGTGGATCCCTAATTTTCTATTTTGTTGACCCCCCCAAAATCTTATATAGACTCTCAGGAGCCATATGAATCCTGGTTGAGAACCAGTGCTCTAGACTGACTATGAGACTAGGTGTCTCTTCTGAGATTGCAAAAAAAATACTGTGACCAATGGCACCAACTGGCTACCTGTCCATAGTAAAATACTGGCTTAACCCTTTTGTTACCATATTTCTGGTGAGATGCTCTCTGTTTATTTCAATTATTTTAAATATAACAAAGAATTTAGTAAAATAATTTAGTTATCATTATGCTTGTGTTAAGAACATAAATTGTGACTAAGGTTTGGTGGAAGATTTTAATTCAAAACTTATGAAAACAAGACATTTGTACTACAGAGCCAGAAGTGGTTTTAGCCGGTTTGGTAATGAAAGGGTTAAATATGTCTCAGACATATTTGAACTAGTGACAAGTTTGTATTTATATAAATCATTGCTTAGCATTTCTAATCCATATCTGTGTATTTATTTTTCACTTACAGTATATCTGGTACTGCATTATTCAGCTTGTCCTTTGTTGAAAATAGTAGCGTGTGATTGAAAAGAGAGATTTGCTTGCTATTTCCAGCAGGTAATTTGACCACATAAAGGTTTCCTTGGTAGCATAAGTACTGATGCAGGTAAGGGTGAATTTGGTAGAAAACTGGACTTGATAGTTCATATCTAATGTACAGAACTTTTACCTAAATTTGAGAAAACTAATTGTAAAATTTCAAGAGACTCACCAGAGTCTGTAGAATAAGTGACAGAAAAATTCTGCAATTTTCATAAATTAAAATATTTGTTTCATACAAAAAACAAGTGTATGTGTGTGTGTGTGTGTGTGTGTGTGTGTGTGTGTGCTGTGGTGGGGGCTTTGTTGTAAAGAAAGAAATCTTCATTGGTTAGTACTTAATACTAAACAAATTGTAAATTCTAATTTTGTTTTCTCAATTAAAAATATTTTCTTCACATAATAACTTGTGATGATGAGATCCTAGATTCATTCACTTGATATTAATTATAATTAGATCTTTAAAATCAATGACACTAACATCAGACTTCTCTTGTCAAGAGCAAGAAACGTCCTTGAACATCAAAGCCAAATGAATTGAATGCTCTCATTTTACAAATGCAAAAAAAACAAAAAAACAAAACAAAACAAAAAACAACAAAAAAAAACCTTACAACTTAGCAACAGAATTTACTTCATTTTATTTTTATCAATTTTTCTTAGGATTCTTAAAAATTTCAGTGTGGAATAGCTAACTATAGCAATGAGTTTACATAAATTCTAAATTAATCACTTAGTTGGAACATTGCAATGTCTTCTGAGAGCTTTACCAATTTTATCTTTCTCTAAGCTATTTAACATTTCATCTTGAGTTTGATAAATTGAAGCAAATTTTTCTTTTTTTCAAATGCAGTTCAGATTCTGTGAATTGAAATATATATATGTATATATATATTCACAATTCATGAACTAAAGAATTTTCCTTATTTATTTGGCCAAAATATCCAACAGTTTTGGTTTAATTCCACCTGACAAATGAATGCAATTTTGGAGAATGAAAAAGGGAAAAAGGACTAAGAAAAATTTATCTGATGTGAATTGATTGATATTTTGTGAATTGTATTAAATCAAAATGTTAAAGAAGACTGGAATAAATTTGTGAAACAGTTTTATGTATTTAATGATAAAGATTTCATATTCAAGATATATTAGGTCGATGCCAGTGCCCCTTGATTGGTTCCTGTGCTGGTGGCATGTAAAAAGCACCATCTGAACATGATCGATGGCAGTGCTACCTACTGGCTCCTTTGCCAGTGGCACATAAAAAGCATGCACTACACTCTCGGAGTGGTTGGCATTAGGAAGGGCATCCAGCTGTAGAAACCTTGCCAGATCAGATTGGAGTCTGGTGCAGCCTACTGGCTTGCCAGTCATCTGTCCAATTGTCCAACCTATACCAGCATGGAAAACGGATGTTAAACGATGATGATGATGATGAAGGATGTCAGGTCACTTGTGAGGTCTCTCATGAGTGCTACTGGTAAAATGGAATCTAGTACAATCTGTTGCCTGGTCTGGTGATTGACAACAAAACCAGCACCTGCACTAGGCTTGCCTGGTGAGGAGGATTGCTAGAAACCCAGCAGGACTAAAACAAGACCCAGTAACACTCTGAAAAGCTGTGGTTCTCAACTGGGGTCCTTATATTTCTACAATACACAAGATATTTTAACAGTTTTTTTTTTATACAATTCCTAATTATGAAAATATAAAACGATTTCTTAAACACTGAATGCCTATGAGAGCCATCTGAGAAAATAGGAATCAAAGAAGTTCATAGACAAAAAATGGTTGAGAAACGCTGCTATAAAGGAAAGGCATCTAACAATAAAAACCATGTCAAACACATATGAACAAGATATACTCCTCCAACTCATACAAGTGGGCTGTAACCATCATGACCCACCTGATGCAGGACAGAAAGTGAGCGCATGATTCATGATGATAATGATGATGATTATGATGATTATGATGATGATGACGTTGATGATAATGAGGTGGGTGATAATAAAGATGATGATGATGATGGTAGCAGCAGTGATGGTGGTGGTGGTGGTGCGGATGGTGACGATTATGATGATAATGGTGATGATGAT
>NC_068984.1:17441175-17444217 GCF_001194135.2 Octopus bimaculoides
GTGGTGGTGGTGGTGCGGATGGTGACGATTATGATGATAATGGTGATGATGATGGTAGTGGTGGTTTCATAAATATGTGTGTGTGTTTGTGTGTGTGTGTGTGTGTGTGTAAATATAATACTGAAAATAGAAAACTTTACAAAAAAAAAAACCCAGTTCCTTTAGCAGTAATGTCAGCTTATTCAACCAATAAGAATTGCGTGGAAGATTAAAATACGAATTCCAGGATTTGTGCACTGTAATCTAAGAGATGGTATTTGCCAGAAATGCAATCGTTGAAAGGTCAGATGTTTAGGTTAGACTGGGTAATATTTTGGAAGAGATCGACTATAATTATTGATGAAGAGTTTTTCTTACTTGAGGCATTTTAAATAAGAAGATTTCTCATGGAGATGAGTTTTGAAGATTTTTCTAGTAGAGGGCTATTTGTAGGATTTTTGTGAAGTTGGTGTAGTTACGTTTGACATCCTAGATGTTGCAGAAATGGTACTTATTTTTTTTTTTGGAACATCAGTGTTGACTCATGCACACATATGCACATACATGCAAACAATCTCTCTCTCTCTCTCTCACACACACACATACACTAACACACACACACAAACACAGGTGTGTTCACAGACACATACACACATGCATGCTTACATGTTAGCCCAGAGCAAACCCATCAAGATGTAGAAGTAGAAAGGACAACCTTTTAACAGGGAATATCTTTAAGCAATATCTCTGTGAAGTGAATCTAGCTTTCATTTCTAAAATCATTCTAGACACCAGTTGCCTTGTCAGGTAGAACGAGACATCCTTATTCACATGCACACATGCATACATTTGTGCATATCGATGTAAATGTCAATATACGCAACACATACATACAAATGCACAGGCATACAGATGCACATCAGGCTGATAAGATGTTTTAGTTTTAATGATGTATTACATATGAAGAACCTACTACGTATGTGCATGTGTGTGCATGCATATCTGTATGAATCCATTTATTATATGTGGGCAGGTATATGGACATGTGGGTGTATCTACGTGCACATATGTGTGAGTGCATGTGTGTGTATATATGTGTGTACATGTAGGTGCATCTGCATGCACATGCACACTAATATATACACACAAATGCTTGTGTGCACATGCATGTTTTTATGCACATGTATATTTGTGTTCAAATGCATATGTGCAAATGCACATGTATGCATGTATATGCATATGAATGTATGTGCATGTTTGTATGTGCATGCTTGTGTGTACATGTTTGTATGTGCATGTTGAATATGTGTATGTGTGTGCATATATGTGTGCACGTGTGTATATGTGTATGTGTGTATAAATGCCAGAATCATCTGTCTTTTATGAGTGCCGGTATACAGTACACAGCCAAATTTAATAGACTCAGCCTTCTCTAAGCTCTTCAAATAATGCCGTCTTCTTATGGACAAAGATTCTCTTTTGAAACAGTAAGCAGAACATTATGATAAGCACTTTGAAGAGAAATGGCAAACACTGGAAACTTCAAAGGCAATGATTCTCCAAAAATAAACTTTACTTGTAGAAATATATAAAAATAGTAAAAATATTCTTTTCTACTCTAGGCACAAGGCCTGAAATTTGGGGGGAGGGGACCATTCGATTAGATCGACCCCAGTACACAACTGGTACTTAATTTATCGACCCCAAAAGGATGAAAGGCAAAGGTGACCTCAGCAGTATTTGAACTCAGAATGTAAAGACAGACGAAATACTGCTAAGCATTTCGCCCAGCATGCTAATGTTTCTGCCAGCTCGTTGTCTTAAAACTGGTAAAGATATTCTTTAAACAATTTTGTTATTACAGTTCTGTTGAAATACAATACCTTCGTTGTAATTAATTTTACTCCACAGACATGTATACCCTTCACGTAGTTCTCAGGGAGATTCATTGTGACACAAAGTGTGACAAGGCTGGCCCTTTGAAATACAGGGACAACAGAAACAGGAAGAAAGAATGAGAGAAAGCTGTGTTGAAAGAGTACAGCAGGGTTCACCACCATCCCCTGCCGGAGCCTTGTGGAACTTTAAGTGTTTTTGCTCAATAAACACTCACAATGCCTGGTCTGGGAATTGAAGCCCTGATCCTATGACCGTGTGTCCGCTGCCCTAACTGGGCCATTGCACCTCCACATCATATATATATTTACACACACACACAGACACACATACACACACACATATATATATATATATATATATATCTATATAGGGTGTCCGTGAATTTCAGACATTACTTTTTCTCCCCAATGGTTATTATATGTTTTTGATAACATAATAGGTTAGATAGGATGATGTCTATATTAGAATATTACAATAACCAATAATATGTTGTGCATGTATAGTAATATTACGATCGTGAAATTAGCATTAGCCTATCTCACTCTTTCTCGCAGAATCCCTAGGTACCTTTTGCGGAACCCTGGTAACCCTGGTTGAGAAACGCTGCCTTGTTGGATGGTCATAGGTACTCATTAGTTCATCTGTCCTTTCACAGTAATTGTTTTCCTTCCAGCCAGGTTTTCAAAATTAACCACTTCTTCATCCACGGGCTACTGTTTCATGGTCTGGCTGTTGCAACTAAACTGGCAACCTACACTGAAATCTATTTATGTATGTATGAGTGTTTGTGTGTGTTTATCTGTGTGTGTGTCTATCTGTGTGTGTGTGTATCTGTGTGTGTACCATCATCATCAAGATCCCTTAACTGATGCAGCCAGTCATTGGGGTGCCAATATACAGGGTGTCCACAAAGTTTGGGTACATGGGGATTAACACATACTTTAAGAAATTATTATTTCTTATATTTAATTGTTTATGTTATGATTTTATTTACTCCATGTACCCACATGGGGATTAATACATACTTTAAGAAATTATTATTTCTTATATTCAATTGTTTATGTTATGATTTTATTTACCCCATGTACCCACATGGGGATTAACACATACTTTAAGAAATTATTATTTCTTATATTTAATTGTTTATGTTATGATTTTATTTAC
>NC_068984.1:17444395-17445064 GCF_001194135.2 Octopus bimaculoides
AATATACAGGGTGTCCACAAAGTTTGGGTACATGGGGATTAACACATACTTTAAGAAATTATTATTTCTTATATTTAATTGTTTATGTTATGATTTTATTTACCCCATGTACCCACATGGGGATTAATACATACTTCAAGAAATTATTATTTCTTATATCTAATTGTTTATGTTATGATTTTATTTACTCCATGCAGCCAGACTTTGCGGACACCCTGTAAATGCTTTCATAGTCAGCTGCAGCCACTGGTTTCTATTCTCTGTTATACATAGGTAATACACCAGTAGTGCCTATGGATACATTTATCCCTTGGATGGTCGCACAACCTCTAACTCATACGAAATATATAGTAGAAAAACAGCCGACAACTGATGAAGGGTCGTTTTTTTATACTGCTTGTCTTGTTTTCCATTTGTTTCTTATGTTCTTCACAAAAAGTTCGTATTCCATGTTTTCATATTTCGTATTTCATGTTGTTTATGTTCTGTGGTGTCCTGTGCCCATATATGCATATGTATATACATATATATATGTATGAACATATATGTATGTATGTATGCATATATATTTATATATATTATTTATATTATTGTATATATTTATATATATTGTTTATATTATTGTATATATATATATATATATATATATATATATATATATATATATAT
>NC_068984.1:17445331-17446147 GCF_001194135.2 Octopus bimaculoides
GGTTTCACCAGTCCTCAGTCAAATCGTCCAACCTATGCTAGCATGGAAAGTGGACATTAAATGACAATGATGATGATGATGATATATATATATATATATATATATATATATATATTATATATATCATATATATTATATATATATATATATATACATGCTATGTACACAAGTACCTCCACACATGGGTACTCACACATGCACACACACATACAATTTCACCACACATACACAAACCAATATGCACTCTCCAGCCATTAAAAACCACAATCATCTCTCAATACCCAGTGATCAAACATGTAAGTTACACACAAGTGTTTTCTCCTTCCTGACTTTCTCTTCCTATCTTCTTCCTTCTTCCTCCTCTTCTCTGGACTTTCATCTGTTAATCCAACAAAGGGCTATGCCTGAAGCATCTTACGTTTCCTCTTTCACTTCATAACTTTTCTCTTTGAGCTTCAAACTAATAATATTCAATGAGTGCTCTCCTTGAACTTTTATAGTTTTTGTCTTTGAATTCATCTTTTATTATTGATTTACTTATGTGTGTGTGTGTGTGTGTGTGTGTGTGTATCATCCTAATTGTTTAATGTTCACTTTCCATGTTGGCACGGGTTGGATGGTTTGACTGAGGACTGGCACGCTGGGTGGTTGCACCAGGCTCCAATCTGATCTGGATGGCCTTCCTAATGCCAACAACTCTCAGAGTGTAGTGGGTGCTTTTTATGTGCCACCAGCATGGGAGCCAGTCAGGTAGCACTAGCATTGACCATGCTCAAATATATATATATATGTATATATATATATATATATATATAT
>NC_068984.1:17446157-17456524 GCF_001194135.2 Octopus bimaculoides
GCGGTACTGGAAATTAATAGTTATCGCCAAGCCAACATGGCAGTCCCAAAATTAGGACGAAAGCTGCCGTGAATTAGCTCCAAGAAGCCATCGCCTCTAGCTAGCTATGTGACACACGAAACCTGTGTCCTTTATAACCTTCGAACAGGGGAGGTCAGCAGTGTCCCCCTGCTGGTTTGGCATCTGCAGACTAGACTAGTTTCAGGGTGTTGCCCCTTGTCAATGCAGAGTAGCCAAGCCTTAGCCATCATCTATCATCCAGGGTTTTAAATCTGGGTTTTGTCCCCGTTAACAGGGGTGGCTGGATCTACCTCAATGCCATAGCAACCAAGGTAGGCAGATGCAGCCAACCCCAACCTTTGATCTGGCTGGTGCCTGCTCTCCTTTGCTATCATGAGGCTTTTTTGGAGCTGGGTTTTTTCCTGGTAGCATGCCCTAGACATGAGTGGTCCAGAGACCAAGGCCTCTACCACGATTTTTAAGAAATGTGGTGGAAAACAAGCTCAGGAAGGCAGGGACGCTACTCCCTATGACCCCTTTCGGAGCCCCCTACCTACATTATTTAATGTCCATTTTCCATGCTGGTATGGATTATATTGTTTGACTGGAATTAGTAATCCAGTGAGCTGCACCAGGCTCCGTTCTTGGTTTGGTTTCTACAGCTGGATGTCCTTCCTAATGCCAACCACTCTGTGGAGTGTACCAAGTGCCTTTTACATGTCACTGGCATGAGTGCCTTTCAAGTGTCACTCACATGGGTGCTTTTCCAACATCACTGGTATTCACTACAAATGTATATATCTACATGTGTTTTTCTGTTTGTCTCCCATTCCACCATTTAACAACTGATTTTGGTTTTTCTTTTATTCTTTTATTTGTTTCAGTTATTTGACTGTGGCCATGCTGGAGCACTGCCTTTATGTTTATGTTTTGCTTATGTTCCTGTAACTTAGCAGTTTGGCATAAGAAACTGATAGCATAAGGTCTAGTATAGAGAGACAGGGTAACGCCATTAGTAGAAGAGGTTGGGAAGATGAAAAGGGGAGAGCAAGGTATAGTATCTGAATAAAACAGGGGACACCAAACAAAAAGAAGTTAAAAGAAGTTAGTATAAGTTAAGGGCATTTGTGAACGAGATAGGAGAAATTAACAAATGAATGAAAATAACGACTGAGAAATTAACGATTGAGAAATGAAAAATGAAAAATGAAAAAATTAAAAGCTGAGGCTGTGTGAAAGGGTGAGATTTTAACAGATTACATGAAATGTAAGGAGACCCTTGGAAATCATTTTAAATTCACACACACACATGTACAGACATATGTGTGTGTGTGTGTGTGTGTGCATATATAAATGTACATAGATGTGTGTATCTATAATACAGATTGTGTGTATCTATAATACAGATTGTGTGATATCTATATACATGTATGTATTTAAATATGCACACATACACACACACACACATGTATATATTCACATTATTCATCAAAAGGTTTCCAGTATTTCCTTCCATACCTTTGATAAAGACATTTTTCCCCATGTGTTTATGAAATTCATATTTTTCAAATGAATAGTAACATGTTTTCCTAATTAAAACATAAACAATTGCATAACAGAATACAACATTTCATATCAAAATACATAAGCCTGCCTAAAACTAATACTGACATTTGAAAACTTCAACAAAAGAAAATGCCAAAAATAATTATAACCACAAAACACAAGCAACAACCAAAAGGACTGAAACTTATATTTTAATGCATATTTCCTAAGAAAATATTCTTATAATATTTCTATACTAAATAACAAGTCTATACATTTTATTGAAGATTGAGACAGGTCGAAAAAATGTATGAATATTATTAGGCAAATGTTGATATTTCATATAATTAGCTCTATATCGTAATTAGATTTTGATATATTATTGCTTGTTCATTACTGTATATGTCAGACGCAAGTGGTTTGAGATGTAAGCACTTGTCTATATAGATTAGCTTTGCTTGAATAACTGTTACCTGGTTGTCATGGAAACAGATAGATATTTAAAATGGCAGTCTGACATTTACTGTTCTTGTGATAGAATCATTGCAAAAAATAAATAATAATAATAAAAAAAAAATAGAATAAAATAAAAGGTAAAAGAAAGAGAAAAAAAGGGAAGGGAAGCAAAAAGATGAAATGGTATGTTAAAGAATACTAAAACTCAAAGAAAACCAAAAATGTACTGGGATGAAAATAATTTTAGTTTTTCAAATACAAAAACAAAAAAATTCAGAAAAAATAGAAATAGATAAAATAAGTTTCTTATAAGTTGTTGTTCTTTTGGTTTCTGATTTCTAAGTATTATTTTATTAAAATGAGTTTTGTTTTAAGAAAAAAGTTATTGCGCAACACAAAGCTATTTAGATGTAAAGAACAGTTTTATATATATCTGCGTAATTTTAAAAAGTGTAGTTGTGGAACAGTTTGCCTGTAGGTAGAAATACCGTTTGTTGGTTGTGTTTTGTTTCATTTTAATCTAAAGAATCATCTGAAACAATAAGTTAGGCAAACAACTAAGTTTTTAAAATTTTTTTGCAAACAAATTTTTCTAAATTCTTACACAGGCATGGCTGTGTGGTTAAGAAGCTTGCTTTGTAACCACATGGTTTCAGGTTTAGTCCCACCCTGTGGCACCTCAGGCAAGTGTTTTATACCATAGGTCTGGTTTGACCAACGGCTTGTGAGTGAATTTGGTTGATGGAAACTGCTTGTAAGTCCATCATCATAATTATACTGAGTCTTTGTGTTTTAAAAAGTAAAAGAAAACATAGGAACAAAGGCCCTGAGAAACTAAGGCCCTTGGGGGGGAAATGCAGGGGTTTTGCTTTTATATGGGTCTTTTTTGCAAAACTTTCCAATCAAAATTGAGGTGTATCTATGAAGTTAGAGACCGTCTAGGCTGAGAAATATGGCAATTATATACAAAGAGGTATATATACAGAAGATTGCTTACCAATCACAGGGTTTCTGGCTCAGTCTCACTGCATGACACCTTGGGTGAGTATCTTCCACCATCATCTTAGTCTTGGCTCTCTGTCAGTTACAACAATGAAAGTTCCGGTTCACATTGGTGGCAGCAGCAGCAGTAGTAGTAGTCTTGGATTAATTACGCATTATCTTGTAGCTTTGAGATTTTGATGATGTGACTATTTATTTTTAAAATGACATTGTAGGGCAGGTGTAAGAAGTTGGACCTGGTTTGCTTGAACATAAAACATGTATCCCAAATCTAGATGACCATCCATAACAATGGGCTGAAGATCACGTTGTGAAAGTGCATACTGTGATCCATGAAAATTGTCCCTGAGCAGTCTGTGAAATTTCTAAAGAATGATGCAACTGTAAAAGCTCAATAGTCATCGATTTTAAAAGAAAACTTGAAGATGTATTGTTTTTTTTTAAAAATTTTTTATGAAATTTATGCCATGTCAGCTGACTGAGCAACAGTAGAAATGAGTCATAGTCAACCATTATCACTATTTATTCATTATCATTGTCATCATTATTGTCATCGTCATTGTCATCATCATCATCGTCATCATCATCATCATCATGTTCCATACTTGCATGGTTCAGTTCAAATGAAAACTTTCTGAAAAGTGGCATAACAGGTATCAACCTGTGGTTGTAGCTTGAAACAAAAAAGGTAGTTGGATTATCCTTATTATGACCAAAAAAAGAAATATACAAAAATCACACAAATACGAAAGTGATGTTGATCATTTTCAGTTTTTGGCTGATCAAAGGGTCATTTAAATGTTCTGTGGGGTTTTTTTAAAGAAGTAGTGCAAAGAAAAAGGGCCCGAGGTATGAATAAATTAAACTTGAATGCTACATCATGTTTATATATTTGTCCATGCATCTCTCGTTATCCATGGCTTTGTGATGAAGTATGAGACAACTTTTGAACCTCATCTCTTCTCACTGGGTTCAAGCCCTGTGCACATTTTTTACTCCCAAAGTTGAAATCCACCCTGTAAAGTCATTGATTTCATATGGGAGAATGAAGGAAATATGCCGTGAGAATTGCACATTACTTCTAAAAATGTATTCTTAGTTGCATACATGTCCCAGAACTAGAAAAAAAATGTTGGGAGTGCTGCTCCAACAACAAAGATCTGATTACATCATAAGTTAAAAGAATAAATCTGTTTTTCAAACAATTTTCTCACTTTTCTGGATACATCCTATATGTTATTATTTTTGTTGCTGTAATTTTTAAAGCTTATCCTTTCATTTCCAATCAACGGCAACTTGTTTTTGTACATACTCTGTCTGACTTCAGCCAACACAGATTCAATAAAGCTCCTTCTCTGCCTTGTTCTTCTTGTTATTGTATATTATAAACAACCAGGTATATTAACTTCTTGGATTACTGAAATCCAAATAGTCACAATCAACAATATTGAAATCACTATGCTGACAGCTTGTGTACTCAAGCTGGCTTCTGCCTTCATTAAACACTTTAACCTTCTCATAAAGTAATCTACCAGTCAATTATGAGAGTTCATTATGTCCAATTGCCATGAGGAACGAGGAATCTAATATTAGATTCTTCACTTCTCACCATAATTAAACTTAATGAACTTTTCTGTAAACCCTCCTATGGACTAATTGTTTCTGGCACTGGCAATCATCATCAGTTTCTTCACATTCTACATAATATCTTATCTTACCACTCAATTAATTTCACACAAATCATTTCACATTCAGAAATATTGATAGTCCTTCAACTTGCTGGTCCCTTTAATTCATTTTAAAACAAAATTTGGCTGTTTTCTACCTGTGAGTGTACAATACAAGGTGGCATCAAAGTTTCTGAACTAGCTATGTTTAATAAAAAATAACTTATTGACCTAAGTTCTAATATCATCCCTTCAAAATAATCACCTTGCACAGCAATACACCAGTCCCAGCGTTCCTGCAACTCTTGGAATCTGGCCTGGAGATTGTTTTCCATAAATGAATCACGGACCTTCTGCAATTTGCTGCAGTTTCATCTTGAGGAAGAGATGGAAGTCTACAGATTGTTTTTTTCATCTTGGAGAAGAGATGGAAGTCCACAGATCATGAATAGAGTAGGTATGTAAGTGATACCATGTTGTTTTTGGTGAGAAGCTCATGAGTGAGGTGACAGGGTGCATTGTCATCATCAACATCATCATCATCATCGTTTAACGTCCACTTTTCATGCTAGCATGGGTTGGACGATTTGACTGAAGACTGATGAACCAGATGGCTGCACCAGGCTCCAATCTGATCTGGCAGAGTTTCTACAGCTGGATGCTTTCCTAATGCCAACCAATCTGAGAGTGTAGTGGGTGCTTTTACGTGTCATCAGCACGAGGGCCAGTCAGGTGGTACTGGCAACGGCCACGCTCAAATGGTGTTTTTTACGTACCACCTGCACAGGAGCCAGTCCAGCGGCACTGGCAATGACCTCACTCAAATGTTTTTTCACGTGCCAGTAAGGCGACACTGGTAATGATCATGCTCAAATGGTGCTTTTTATGTGCCACCTGAATGGAAGGCAGACAGCTGCTCTGGCAATGATCATGCTCGGATGGTGCTGTTAGCGCTCCATTGGCACAGGTGCCAGTCATCGAATTTGGTTCAATTTCGATTTCACTTGCCTCAACAGGTCTTCGCAAGCAGAGTTTAGTGGGCTTCTTTCAGTTTCCGTTTCCCAAGTCCTCTCACAAAGCTTTGGTCAGCCCTAGGCTATAGTAGAAGACACTTGGCCAAGGTGCCATGCTGTGGGACTAAACCTGGAACCATGTGGTTGGTAAGCAAGCTACTTACCACAAAAACAAAAAAAACTTTAGCCACAAAATCTTCGATGGACCCCCACCCCCAAAGGTCATATGGACTTCAGTTGAGAACCACTGCACTAGACCAATTCCCTGCAACCTTTTTTTCCACTTCTGGTACACTTATATTATTTCCAAATTCGGTGGCACACCTGAACTAAAACTATAATTAAAAGTATAAGGAAAAAATTATATTCAGGTTACACTGTGGCACACCTAACATCGTCATATGGCATACCTGTTGCAGAGCACTCTTGTAGACTATAGTTACTGTTTAACCCAAGGTCAATCCTGATTGAATAAATTTATGATTCAAAGACCTTCTGCTCATAAACATCTCATCATCTTCCTGTCATTGCATACCACAGTCTGCATTATCATCCAATATGCATTTTTTTTTTGAAGACAGTGAGGTGTGATTTGAAGGAGATTTGACTACTGTTTTTAGCAGGCCAAGTTGCCTTATAGAAGCTTCCTTGTTATCTAGTCAAGTGATGGATATTTACCCGAAAAATAAACATTTGTCCACTGAGGTATAAACTACAATTACTACTACTACTACTACTACTACTACTACTACTACTACTACTACTACTACTGCTACTGCTACTGCTGCTGCTGCTGCTGCTGCTTTTACTACTACTACCACCACTACCACCACCACCGCTGCCACCACCACCACCACCACCACTACCACTACCACCGCCGCTGCCACCTTCATTGTTCCATTTTTCAACCGTTGGTCTACCAATCTCGGTACGATCTCTTCTTGCATTTTTCTGCATTTACAAAAGATTCTGTTGCTCTGAACTTGGTTCACTGGGTATCTTCTCTAACCAAACGCATCCAATGCACTTAACAACACTCCTTCCCCTCCTCCTCCTACTCCTCCTGTCAATATTCTTATTGTAATCCACCTCCTTAATTCTTACCCAATTAGTCTTCCTCGTAATATATGCTGAAACCTACCTGTCCATATTTGTATTTCAGCCACTAAACTCTAACAATTCAAACTAAACACAAACAATATTAACCTTAACCTTAACCAAGTGACCTCCTCTTATATTCCAAGATAAAATAATAACAAAAATAAGTTATGGAAATTGGTATTGCAGCACTCTGTTTTTCTCTTTTAGGACAACAAACAGAAAATTCTTTGGTTCTTTGGCTCCATTAATTAACCAGCCATTATGCTTGTGGCTTTTACTCATCCAGATCCTTTTCATATACACGTTGCATTCTATTTTATGAAACACATTTCTATTTAAAAAAAAAAAACTGATATAGTATGTAAAGAAAATAAGTTTATTCAGTATACAAGCTTTCACAAGCCCTAATTGAGAACTGCAAATAATAAAATGAAATAAAACGAGACAACAACTATAGTTTCATTTCAATTAGGGCTTGGTTAAATCTAAAGTATTGAATAAACTTATTCCTGTCCACATTCTGCTTTGTTAAGTGGCTTTTATCATTTTCCTATGCTCCAGCGTCAGAGTTATTCAGAGACGAAGTAACTTCATGCACTGTGTAAATGAATTGGAGACTTTGTAATTAAGATATGACTACGTCAAAGCTTCAAAGAAACTACAAATCTTTATGCAAATTGTCGCTTTTTTTTTTTATTATACACGCAGGAGTGGCTGTGTGGTAAGTAGCTTGCTTATCAACCACATGGTTCTGGGTTCAGTCCCACTGCGTGGTACCTTGGGCAAGTGTCTTCTACTATAGCCTCTGGCCGACCAAAGCCTTGTGAGTGGATTTGGTAGGCAGAAACTGAAAGAAGCCCATCGTATATATGTATATATATATATATATATATATATTATATATTATTTTATGTATATTAATATTATCTCAGTTATTAAAACTTTCGATAATTTGAATACATTAATAGTTACCAGGGGTAGCAAAATTACACTAAAAAACAAGATATCCCAGCCGATTTACAGGTTGATATACCGAGTTAACGTGATACTTTTTGAGAATATATGGATGATAACAACAAATGGAGCAAAACGCATATATATGTATGTATGTATGTGTGTGTATATGTTTGTGTGTGTATATGTTTGTGTGTGTGTCCCCCCCAACATCGCTTGACAACTGATGCTGGTGTTTACATCCCCATAACTTAGCAGTTTGGCAAAAGAGACCGATAGAATAAGTACTAGGCTTACAAAGAAATAAGACCAGGGGTTGATTTGTTTGACTAAAGGCAGTGCTCCAGCATGGCCACAGTCAAATGACTGAAACAAGTAAAAGAGTAAAAGTTCACACGCCGGACGAAATGCTTAGTGGTATTTTGTCTGTCTTTACGTTTTGAGTTCAAATTCCGCCGAGGTCAACTTTGCCTTTCATCCTTTTGGGGTCGATAAATTAAGTAGCAGTTACGCACTGGGGTCGATGTAATCGACTTAATCCCTTTGTTTGTCCTTGTTTGTCCCCTCTATGTTTAGCCCCTTGTGGGCAATAAATAAATAAGAAATAGAGCATCATCATCCTTTAATGTCCATTTGGACATGGCATGGATGGGTTGGCAAGATTTGAGAGTCTAAGGACAGCATTGTGGTTTAGTGTCTGGTATGGTTTCTATGATTGGTTACCTTTAATGCCAACCACATAAGTTTGTACTGCCTTTTCCATGCTACCAGTTCAAATGAGGTTGCTGCGCAGCTTGCAAGACTACAAACCCCCAAAGAAGCAGCTTTATGCTAGAAGATGTGAGATTAGAATATGAGAAAAGGGCCAGAGCAGGTTCTTGCTGTGGAGGGACAAAGGGGCTACATGATTATTAGAAAGATTAATATGTCAGGGATGAAGTAGAAATTCAGTAAAACTAAGGGATTAATTGACGATAGATTTGGTACAAATTTCCCTCATATGCATGACAAGTTAAACCTAAGTGATGGAAAAAGACACTTGTTTAAGGTTCCATACTCTGGTTCAAACCCAAGACCTGCTAGATACAATACAATCTTGTAAAGCACACAGCTATACCCGCACCCATTTGGTTTATGATACAACGCATTCTCCCCATTGCAGGCCAGATAAACTTACATTGAAAATACATTTATCCAAGCAGAAAGAAGCTCTCTCCCAAGTTGGAAAGTTGAACAAGAATTAGAGAAGAATTCTCTAAGTAAATGATTTTTAGCCTTAACAAAATGTAGTTTATCTTTCTATTTCTTTTCCTTTTAAACAAGTTTCCATCTGATCTACTTATCACTGGAGCAGAGATATAAAATGTCAGAGAATGAATGCATTACAATTGAAGCTTCTGGGGGAGAAAAACAAACAGACAAACAAATAAATAAACTCCCAATTGTATAAAAAACAAAAACAAAATTAAATGAAGTTAAGCAACAAAACTAAAGAGTTTGAACTGTACAATGTAAAACTATGGCTTTTATTGATTATAGCTGGTCAATTCTGTTCGAAATGCAAGCAAACAAATCAACAGAGAAATTGGTTGTGTGTGTGTATGTGTATGTGTTTGTATGGGTGTATGACTAAATGTGTTGTGATTGGTTGTATGTGTTAATCTGCATTTGCATGCATGTTTGAATGTGTTTGTGAATAATTGCTAAGATGTACGTGCAAGTGTGTGTGTGTGTGTGTATGTGTGTGTGTGTGTGTGTAGGTTGTGAAGATGTGTGCTAATAAAATACAATTGCTATTGTGAAAGAAAAGATTGGGTGATTTTTTGGCAAAGAAGACAATCGATTATCAACATTAGTTTTTAGTTTCGAATCCTGGTTTGTAAGCTCCTTTTAATTCACCATTAACATTACAAACACACACATATGGATGGACACACACACACACATACATTCACACACACACACATGCATTCACACACATATTAAGATACATTTATGTGTCTCTCTCTCTATATATATGTGTATCTAAATATATGCTTTTGTGTTACAATAAGCCCGAGGAAGAAGAATATATCTACAATCATTGTATATTCACCGAGGGTGTGAATATATGTCTTTATATCCATGTAGATGTACATGTATATGCATACAAACGTGTATATATATATATATATATGTGCATACATATGTGTACAAATATATCTGTATGCTTATAAAGTAATACATTTGTTAAAACTTATTCCTCCTGTGATATCTTTTTGTGTTCATTGCCTTCTTGATATATATATATATATATATATATTTGTATAATTGTGTGCATGTATATATGTATGTATATTTACATACAAGTTTGAGTACAGATATATTTTAGTGTATACACAAATAGACACATGCTTGTGTGTTTAAACATATATGTTAGTGCGTAGTTTTGTAAATATTTTCTATATGTTGTTATATATAGTGTGTACATGCAATATCACGTGCCATAGTTGTTATGAAGTTCCTTACTGTATACAGTATTTATACCATTGAAGAGAAAGGAGTGAGTCTAAAATATACGGTCTGAAGTGTATGTATGAATGTGTGTGTGTGTGTGTATATATATATATATATATATATATATATATAT
>NC_068984.1:17456983-17462612 GCF_001194135.2 Octopus bimaculoides
ATACATACATGTATACGTACGTACGTACATACATACATACACACATACATACATATATATATATATATATAAAAGATATTGAAAGAGTGATAAAGTTTGTTCAGCTGTGTTGCTTCTGATGCTGTGTAAATGTCATTTAATTCCTTTAGATTTTAGGATCAAACCTTGCTTGAACAAAAGAAAGGAAAAAAAAGAAAAAACACAATCATGAACAATAAAAAAAAAACGAAGAAAAATGCAACAAAACAATCCCCTCTAAAAAACAAAAACACCAACATTATCAACTATAACAACAGCAACAAAAATAAAGAACTATTAAGATGTTTTCCTACAATTCCATTACATGAAATTGCTACAGGAAAATGGATGGAAATAATTTGAATTGGATGTTCAAGTTGTCAAGAGGTAAATAGCCATGATTGAAAGAATTAATAAGTGCATATATACATATCTATCTATCTATCTATCTATATATATATTGGACAAAATCCGAAACATTAAAAAAAAAATGAGGATATCTTTGTAGATAAATGGAATGAAGGAATTATTCTCATTCATACAAATGTCAGTTGGTATCATTTTCACTTCTTATGGAATACAATGTCAAAGAGCTTAATGGGAACTAAATTTGGTATGAACTGGAAGCTAAACGTAAGCCCCCTTTCTCCCTAGTAAATTGAGTTTGTTACTTGGTTTCGATTCTTTCTTGCAGTCATTTAGATGTTTTACTTACAAGAAATCTTTTCTCATTATCATAGTCCAACATCCTTTTACCGTCTAGCCTTAACTCATCACCCTCTTTCTCTTGTTTCTTCTTTCATTAGTGATCAAAGAATCTAAGGAGAAAGAGGATACATAGAAAGCAAAAGTCCTAAAGACTTCTGATTCTGCTATTAACTGCTCCTACTGTAACTGTGGATTTTATGCCAATATTGACCTCTGGACCCACAAAGAGTAAAGAGACAGGAAGGATGAACATCAATGCTAATTCTTTAGTCTTACCAATTACAAGGTGACCTCACTAGTGCTGGTGCTATGAGAAAAGCAGTCAGCACAATGCTGTAAGTGGTTAACATTGGCAAGGGCACCCAACCATAGAAACTGTGCCAAAACTGAAACTTTGGAGCACAATGATGTATAATCAGACACATCAGATTTAGTCAAACTGTCCAATCCATGCTGGCATGGAAGGTAGATGTCAAACCATGATGACTTACTTTGCTAATGTTCTTCAAACCTGCAAAACATAAACTGGGCATATTAATTCAATTTGTCAAGCCACTCCTTGGATCATTTCTCAGGTTGTGAAGCAGCATTAAGCCATGGCTTGCCTTACACCAGTAATCCTCCTCCTCCTCTTCCTTATCGTCGTCGTCATCATCGTTGTCGTTGTCATCATCATCATCTTAATAATCCCTTCTTACCACACAGGTATGGCTGTATGGCTGTGTGGTAAGAAGCTTGCTTCCCAACCACATGGTTCTGGGTTCATCATCATCATCATTGTCTTAATAGACTCTTCTTACCACACAGGTATGGCTATATGGCTGTGTGGTAAGAAGCTTGCTTCCCAACCACATGGTTCTGGGTTCAGTCCTACTGAGTGGTACTTTGGGCAAATCTCTTCTACTATAACCTCGGGCCAACCAAAAATCTTGTGACCGGTTTTCGTAGACAGAAACCAAAAGAAGACTGTCACATATATGTCTGTGCGTGTCTTTGTGTCTGAGTTTGTCCCCCACCCCACTGCTTGATGACTAGTGTTGGTATGTTTACATCTATATAACTTAGCAGTTTGGTAAAATAAGTACCTGGCTTAAAAAATAAAGTAAGCATTGATGTCGATTCATTCAACGAAAAGTTTTTCAAAGCTGTGCTCCAGCATGGCCACTGTCTGATGACTGAAAAAAGTAAAAGATAATAAAAGAGAAAAAATTTTCCATGTTTGCATGGGTTTGATATAAATTTCATGAGGCAGATTTTTTTACAGTTGGATGCCCTTCCTATCACAAACCCTCATCTGTCTCCTGGTAAGGTAATATTTATTTATTTTATTTATGCGTCCTTTCAAAGCCTAGCCAGGATCATGGGCCCAGTTTCCTGGTTTCTATGGCGTATGTGTTCCCCCCAGCTGGACGGGACGCCAGTCCATCGCAGCGTTATTCAAGAAACAGGAAGAAAGAGTGAGAGAAAGTTGGGGGTGAAAGAGTACAACAGGGGTTGCCACCACCCCCTGCCGGAGCCTTGTGGAGTTTTAGGTGTTTTTGCTCAATAAATACTCACAACGCCCGGTCTGGGAATCAAAACTGTGATCCTCTGACCGTGAGTTCGCTACCCTAACCACTGGGCCATTGTGCCTCCACAAGGTAAAATTACCTCATTAGTAATAACTCAGCAAGCTGACAAAATGCTCAGCAACATTTTATCCATCTGTACAGTCTAAGTTCAAATTTTGTTGAGGTTAACTTTGCCTTTCATTCTTTCAATGAAATAAAGGCCAGTTGAGCACTAGGGGCAATATAATCAGCTTAGCTTCTTCCCTGAAATTGCTGGCCTTGTGCCAAAATTTTTGAAACCAATATTATCCCAAGTTCTTTGGGTATGAACAACACAATGGCCAGACAATGCTAAACAATGAAAGAAAAACACTCAGAGAAAACCAAAATTCATGGAGTTCTTTGAGTGAAGCCCTTGTCATATTTGTTATTCACCACAGAACAGATACTCTGAACACTCTTCTATTATCCCCTTGGTGATGTTGTTTCTATTCAATCTCATTATCAACAACCATAATGTAACAGTCTAATACTCCCTCTCGCTTTCATGATTCCTCATCTGTCGCACATCAGAAGTGCAGCGAACCAGTGATAGGCCCATTGAAAATCTGTAACAAACACTGTTTTTATTGACAAAAATACAAAATAAGTGAAGAAATAAATAATCAATACTTATCTCATGCATATATGATACACTTAATCAATTGCTTGATTGTTTTCCTAATCAGATGCATTCATCAACAAGTAATTAGCTCTATTGATTTCAGGAAAGTGTCTCTACTACAAATATCAATGATAGAATTTAAGCTCAGCCAGTGCAAGTTAACAAAGCACTCATCAATTATATAGTGTTCCCACTATTGATAGTTGCACGCTACATCCAAAATAGCATCTATTCACAGCAAAAGTTAATGGTTTTAGCTCCAGAAGCAGTACAGGCAGCTCCAGTTATGAAGTATCAACTCTTTGGTTGGATGTGAACGAGACAATGGATTAAGCATTATTTACCATGGCAAAATTTGACGTTATAAGCTTATAAGTTATTCATCAGCACCTATCATTCCTCAGTGTGGCTGAACAACCAATCCCAACCAGTCAGGATTCTTAGTATGGGTTGCACTATTCATCCTTTCAATTGCCGAATACAAAATATGGCTCACAAGACCCCCATTCAGGTGATTTTTTCCCCCGAGTCACCATTTCACCCATGCATTCCAATCCATCACAAGGTCACTCATTTATGGCTGAGTGGACTGGAGCAACATAAAACAGAATAATTTTCCCAAGAACACAATATACAGCTGGTTGGGAATCAAAACTGTGACCTTACAATTGAGAGTGAAACACCCTAACACTGATAACATTGTGTAACACAATTTTCTTTCTTGGATAGCAATTGTTATTTCCTCTTTGCTTACTCCTAGAAACTATGAAAAATGGCTAATATTTCCTTCAAACTTTACTTATGTTACAATTATTGAAACTCCAAAGAATCCCTCTCAAAAAATATGACTGTGATGCTCTCCAACTACTCCTGCTCATGATCAGAGATGTACATATTGTCAGCCACTAAGGGACATACTCAAATGGTTGAGGTCCAGCAACTGACATGCAGATCTGTGGTATTGTGCTGAATATTTGCTTTAATGGTATTTCAGCTTCAGCAACTCAGCACTGAATGTGTTTGAAATGTAATGAAAAATAGGTCAGTTTCAAACCATCAGCTGAAAAATTACACACATACACATGCATGTGTACATGTGTAGAAAAACATACACAGAGATAGAAAGAGTGAGAGATATTACAATTTGTAAGTCATATAAAGCAACAAGCTTCTGTGAGGATAGTCAGTCTGTTTTAGTTCTTTCCTAACTGTTCACAAAAAAATTGCATTTCATGTTCTGGGGAATATCTAATTTTTGTTAACAGCCAAAATGACATGTTTCATTCTTATGGTCCATTTCAGTCAAACAACATCAATTTTCTCAAGAGTGCCTTTCACAAATAGGAAAATGTTATTTTCTGTAAAATCAATTGTCAATTTATTGAAATTATCATTTTTGACGGTCACTACCAATTGTCATTAAGTTTTTGTTTTCTTTCTCACACTAAGCAGCAAAATTTCTATTGATTTAGATTTTTGTGTACTTCATTCAGTACATTACTATGAGTAAATGCTGAAAAATTCTTGGCCTTAAGAGTATCACAAAAGACCTGGTTGGAGGCCCAACCTTCTGAGATCCTTTACAGGGCTGAGGAAAACTGAAGGGCCACCACAATAAGTGTGTGAACCTGAGAGGGGAATATAATGAATAAAATCATAATTAACTGATCCTCTTGTATTTTCTTTTGCCCAAAGCCAGGAACTTTTCAGCACCACTTCGTATATACTCGAATTGGTCCACTTGAGTTAATTCCCTTAGCATACCTTAAGTCTAGATATTTTACATAGACTGGACAAGAAACCATCATTCATATTTTCTAAACTTTAATATTCTTCTTGCCAAAAGTAACCTAACTTTAAGTATTTCTTTCAAAGTTTTATTACATCAAATTCAATTATGTAAATTAAATAAGTCGCTGCAACAGACATAATGACTGGACATTTATATATTATTGATTGTGGAAACAAATACTTATTTTAGTGGTTTCCAATAAAACAAAACATTTTTTCAAATTTCTTTGTGATACTGATGCTATTGTAACTGAATTTGATTTTGTGAATTCTTTTACAATAGAAGCTAAAATGAGAAGACTGAGCACAGCTGCTTGAATGCTGGACACAGAAGATTTCACATGGCTGGCTGGTTGGATATTCAGTCTGTTTTGGGGACAGTACTTTTCGGCACTAGAGGCAAACACACACATACAGAAATATACATATACACACATATAGACATACATACTCAAACATATACACACATACACACATATGTACACATACTCATACATGTGCACACATATACATACGTTTAAAAACATACATACACACTCATATGCATAAATATATACACACACACATATAGACATACATAGTCGAACACACATACGCACATGTACACATACACATACATGTGCATGAATACATATACATTCACAAGCATACATACACACACATACATATAAACATATACATACACATATGCACACATGCGTGCATGTGAATAAACATGCATGTAAGCATGTGCAGAAAAATCCACATATGAATAGAAAGGCTGAGAGAGAGAGAGAGAGAAGGGGAGGGAGGGAGAGAGACAGGTAGACATACAGACAGTCAACAGAAGCGAGGGAGGGAGAGAGAGAGTGAGAAAGAAGGAGGGAGGGAGGGAGAGAGAGAGAGAGGGAAAGAGAAA
>NC_068984.1:17462622-17464202 GCF_001194135.2 Octopus bimaculoides
GAGGGAGAGGAAGATGAGCGAAACATTAAAACGTCTGCTGTCAAATAAGTTTGCATTGCATCAATGGTGCCAAAGAGGCAGCACCAGAATGACTCCTACCTGAAGTCGGTTGTTGCCTTTAATGCCAAAGCTGGTTGTCATTTGTCTATTCTGTTGCATGGTTGGATGTTGCTTACCTTACTGTCACCTACCTGTTTGTTGCCTAGTTACCGGCTGCCAACTCTCAATTCCATCTCAAACTCGATGGGATAGATTAGACATGATCGACTACTCAGTGACCTTCAGTCTTTTTCTCTCTTTGGTACTTGCCCCAATGTCGTTTCAGTAATGCCACCTTTTCTAAAGACTTGTTTTCAAATGCTAAACATTAATAATTCTTTACTTTTTTTACGCTTTTACTTGTTTCAGTCATTTGACTGTGGCCATGCTGGAGCACCGCCTTGAAAGTCGAGCAAATCGACCCCAGAGCTTATTCTTTGTAAGCCTAGTACTTATTCTATCAGTCTATTTTGCTGAACCGCTAAATTACGGGGACGTAAACAAACCAGCATCGGTTGTCAAGCAATGCTGGGGGGACAGACACACAAACACACACATTCACACATATATATATATATATATATATACATATTCGACGAGCTTCTTTCAGTTTCCGTCTACCAAATCCACTCACAAGGCTTTGGTCGGCTCGAAGCTATAGTAGAAGACACTTGTCCAAGGTGCCACGCAGTGGGACTGAACCCGGGACCAAGTGGTTGGTAAGCAAGCTACTTACCACACAGCCACTCCTGCGCCTAATACTGTTAAGAACTTTATTGAAAGCAATGGTGTTACTTTCCAACCTTGATTACTTCAAGAACCTTCTCCATGCATCTGTTTATGGCAAATCATATGAAATTGTATGTGTTTGTATGTTGTATGTGTGTGTGTGTGTATCTGTGTGTGTATGTGTGCGTATGTTGTATGTGTGTGTGTGTATGTTGTATGTGTGTGTGTGTGTGTATGTGTGTGTGCGTTGCATGTGTGTGTGTATGTGTGTGTATGTTGCATGTGTGTGTGTGTGTATGTGTGTGTATGTTGTATGTGTGTGTGTGTATGTGTGTGTGTTGCATATGTGTGTGCATGTGTGTGTATGTGTGTATGTTGTATGTGTGTGTTGTATGTGTGTGTATGTGTGTGTGTGTTGTGTGTGTGTGTGCGTGCGTGTGCAGTTGTGTCTCCTTGTTATGACATTGTGTGCTTATTGTAAATGAATGCCACTGTCACAAAATTGGTTTGTTTGTGAAAAATTGTGAGGCCATTGTGTTGCTCAATGATCAAAGGACTATAGGAAGGAGCAATAGGGAAAGGCTGGAAATAGGTAAAAGTTGGTGACAGGAAGAGCATCCAGTTGTGGAAAACTGCTTCGCTCAATTTCATCTGACTTATGCAAATAGGGAAAATTAAACGTTTAAACAATGCAACAGCTGCTGCTCCTGATGGTGATGATGTTGTCTATATATGTTTATACATGTGTGTGCATTTGTATATTATGAGAGAGAGAGAGAGAGAGAGAGAGAGAGAGAGAGAGAGAGAGAGAG
>NC_068984.1:17466287-17468211 GCF_001194135.2 Octopus bimaculoides
TATGTATGTATATATATATATATATATATATATGTATGTATGTATATATATATATATATATATATGTATGTATATATATTTATATAATAAAGCAGAAAAAATCCTATAATTTAATTTTTAAGATAATATGGATGGGTATGCGTGAGCGTGTGCATGTGTGTATGTATGCATGTGTACATGTATGTGTGTATGTAAGTATGTATGTGTATGTGTTTGTATGCTTGTCTGTGTATGTGTGTGTATATTCGTCTGTGTGTACATGCAGTTAGATGAATGGATATTTAAAACACTTTAAAAACCTGGATAAAATGTATTTAAATATATAACTATGCTATTTTCTTGTCCTATCTTTCTGGAGAGTAGTCACAATTATATGATGCGTATTCTTTTTCCTTCTGTTTAAAACATTATTTTCTACTTGGAAAGCTGTTGAATTCAAATTTTATGTTCTTCCAAGACATTCTCTCTCTTTTATCTCATCACCATATCATCAAAGTAATAGACTGTGGATTCTTTTTATATCTTCGCATTTTATTTGACCAAAATTGGGATACATTTTCTTGTAAAATGCTTAAAACACACTTACACTTACACCCTCCCCTCCACACACACATGCGCACACACATACGTACACACTAACACATACAACTGGTATATTCAACATTCCTTTTACATTCATTATGTTAAGTTGCTAAAATAGCACTCAGCAGAAATTTTTCAATCAACGTTCTTTCAAATCAGTAAAATGAACATTTAATTCTTTTATTCTTTAACTTGTTTCAGTCACTCGACTGTGGCCATGCTAGAGCATTGCCCTTAGTCAAACAAATCAATCCCAGGACTTATTCTTTGTAAGCCTAGTACAGTAGTACCTCGGTTTTCGAGCACCTCTGATCACGAATAAATCGTGCCTTATCTCCTGTCTTTCTCATATTCATTTAATACAGTTGTACCTCGGTTTACGAACGTCTCTGTTCACAAATAAATCATGCTTTATTTATATATGTATACACAGACACACAGACACACACATATGTATATACACAATGGGCTTCCTTCAGTTTCCGTCTACCAAATCCATTCACAAGGCTTTGGTCAGCCCAAGGCTATAGAAGAAGACACTTGCCCAAGGTGCCACGCAGTGGGACTGACAGTATATTTAGAACTAACACACACACACACATGATATACATATATACAAACATATTCATCAATACACACACACACACAGATAGTGGGTTCCTTTCGGTTTGCATCTTTTGCATCTAGTCCCAAAGCAGACACTTGCCAAAGGTGCCATATGGTGGCACTGAATCTGAACCATGTAGCTGGGAAGTGAGCCATGTATGTAATATACATATATCTTTTAGCTTTTATCTTTTACCCGTTTCAGTCATATGACTGTGGCCATATCGGTCTCTTTTGCTGAACCACTAAGTCATGGGTACGAAAACACACCAGCATCAGTTGTCAAATGGTGCTGAGGGATGGACACAGACACAAAAACACGCACACATGAATATATACATATATATTTATGATGGGCTTCTTTCAGTTTCCATCTACCAAATCCACTCACAAGGCTTTGCCCAAGATTCCACACAGTGGGACTGAACCCAGAACCATGTGGTTGGAAGCAAACTTCTTACCACACAGCCATGTCTCCCTTACATATTTATATATATTAACATTTAATGGAATATGTATCAAAATATTTGAAGATACAAACATTTAATTGTAATTTTTTTCAACTTGCTACAATGGATGTTATATATTTTTCTTTATTTCAAACATTTATTTAGATTCCAAGTTGCCGATGAAATGATAGATATTTACTTTTTAAATATTTCTTAAATATCTATTATGGAAGCATGTATGATAGTTACATAAATAAACCATTTTAAATTTTATATGTACACATACA
>NC_068984.1:17468393-17468778 GCF_001194135.2 Octopus bimaculoides
AGAGAAAAATTTGTAGTTTGGAATCAGTAGTTCTTTGACTGCTATTTCTAAATTTTCAGTATGTTGGAGAAGCAACTCAATTGCTAATCCCTGTATATTTATATATATATATATATATATATATATGCATATATATATTATATATGCATGTATAAGTATATATACATATATATATTTATATACATGGATATGTATGCACACACACACACACACACACACACACACACACATATCATATAAATGAAAAATGCATTAAATACTACAAAACATATGTAGGGCAGATACAGAAGGACTCCAATGCTTCATATACATATATACATACATACATGCACACACACACACACACACACACACACACACATATATATATATATATATATATATA
>NC_068984.1:17475382-17479338 GCF_001194135.2 Octopus bimaculoides
ATATATACATATATATATACATATATATGGATATATATATATGAATGTGTATGCACACATATGTGTGTACAAACACATCTTTTTGTCTGTATGCTTGATTGCAATTGTGCTTCTCTGGCAATTGCTGATCTACAAGTGGTGGCATTGTTGTAATTTTCCCCTGTCAGCAAATCATTTGCTGGATTTTGGCCTTGAAAGACATGTGGAATAAGGGATTGTTTACTTTGAAAAAGAGGTTAGGGTTAGTGACAGGAAGAGCATCCAGCTGAAAAATAATGCCTCAGCAACATATTCTTGTCTATCCTATGTTAGCATAGAGAAATGGATATATGAAGGGGTATCGAAAAGAAACAAGAATTTTGCAATATTATTTTATTCACTTAATTTTACATGTTTATACTTTTTTGCTTTCAAAATATTCTCGATTTGAAGCAATCCGCCAGTCCAGATGCGTTTTCCACTGTTCAAAGCAGTCTTAGAACACTTGCGAAATGATGTCTTTTAATGCCTCTCTTGTTTTTTTTTTCTTAATCTCTTCCACATCTGCAAATTCTATAGCACCAGCTTTCATCATGAGTGATAACCTTCAAAAAAAAAAACCAAAAAAAGGTCCTGATCAACTTCCGACTGTTCTTTCAATTCACAACATGCATTCAGTTATGACTGCTTTTGATCTTCCAAGAGCAAACAAGGTACAAATTTTGCTGCAACTCTTTTCATTCGCAATTCCTTACTCAAAATTCATTGGCAGGAGCACTAGGACACACCAGTCATATTAACAAGTTCATCAATTGTTTGGCGATGACCCTCCAAGATCAGTTCATGAATCTTTGTGATGTTTTCATTCAGTCAGGAGGTCAACAGTTTCCCCGAATGAGGTTGGTCTTCAGGTAACAATTGACCATTCCTAAAATGTGAAAACCACTCATAAATTTGTGTTTTGCTCATGGCAGCATCCTTGTAAGCTGTTTGAAGTATGACAACTGTTTCAGCTACCGTTTTTCTCCAACAGAAAACAAAATTTCATGGAATGGAAGCATGCTGTTCCTTTGTTTCAACTATTACAAAAATCGATGAATAGGAGAGAAACACTGCAAAACAAAGCTACACTATGTGGCAGTACAACTTCACTCAATGTGGCTTCTAGTGGTGGAAGCCTGAACTAGAATAGGCTTGTTTCACAGAGAACGTTTCCAGTTACTTTTGGGTGCCTCCTTGTAACAATGAATGAAAAACAAGTTAAGATATATGTGTATGTATATATATATATATATATATATATACAGGGTGACCTGAAAAAACACTACAAAGGTCCAGCAAATTTTAAGAAATTTGCTGGACTTAAACTTCGGCCTGTGTATTATCATTCCCTTTGCATAAAAGTCATGTTCTTTTCAAAATATGCTCCAAATGGCATACGTCGTGCAAAATTGTCAATTACTCGAACACAATCCTCTTTGGTCGATGCCAATGTCTCCTGACTGGCTCCTGTGCCAGTGGAATGTAAAAAGCATCATTCGAAAGTGGTCAATGCCAGGGCTCCCTAACTGGTTCCCATGGCAGTGGCACATAAAAAGCATCCACTATGCACTCGGAGTGGTTGGCATTAGGAAGGGCATCCAGCTGTAGAAACCTTGCCAGATCAGATTGGAGCCTGGTGCAGCCTCCTGGCTTGCCAATCCTCAGTCAAACCGTCCAACCCATGCCAACATGGAAAGCAGACATTAAACAGTGATGATAATGATGATGATAATGATAATGATGATGATGATGATGACATAAACACAGGGTTTCTCTCTGTTGCCATACAATGTACACATGTGTGTTGTGCATAGTTCTTTTCATGCAGTATATTATATAAACATAGAATATAGTAAACAGCAATCATCAAAGGCCTACCTTAATACTTTATCTGATTCATCCCCATACCCTGTTACTCTAACAGAACCCACATGACTTAAGGATAATGCATTTTCATCTCAGGGAGAACAATATTATCTTTGTAAAGAATCCATTCTTCCTTCTTACCCTCTTTATATTTCATATTTCATATTTTATGGGAAAATTATTGATCTTTAAATCTTGCAATTGCCATACATATGATCTGAAATACATAGTTCAGATTAGGTGCTATTTCAATTCCTTGTTTACAAATGTAACAAAAACTATGCCATGTTGTTATTGCTGTTTAATCCTGGCTCAACTTTGATCAAAGCAGATCTGAGATCAAAGATGATTCTGTTATGACCTTCCCACACATTGTATATCAGGGATTGGATTATTCAATGCATCCTTGTTTATTTATTGGTGGTTGGAAGCCATGTTCAATTTAGAGAAATTACAAATAAATGTATCACCGGCAGCAGCAGCAGCAGCAGCATCCATCTTCCATGCTTGCATGGGCTGGATGGTTTGACAGGATCCAACAAGCTGGTGGACTTCATTGAGCTCCAATGTCAGTTTTAACATTGCTTCTATTGGTTGGATGCCCTTCCTTATGCAAACCACTTTACAGTGTTTACTGGATGCCATTTTTGCATTACACTGGCACTAGTGAGGTTGCCAGAATCCTATGGAACAAACTTTACAATGTATTTTGTTTCTGTGAATGTTAGGAAGGAAGGGCCGAGCCCATGATTTTTACAGACCTACATAGACTTATGAGATTGATGTGGCTGATACCCAGCTGGTAAATAATGGCTGGAAAATAGATTGGGGTAAGGATGGAAATGAACTATCAGATCTGAATCCTCACAGCAAAATAATCTGTAACAAGGAGTACAAGCCTCCACCAAGGCAATATCAACGTCCTCTTAACGATTAACCAAAGATGATTTTTAAAACGAGAATGTCTTATATAAACTCGACTGCACTCACAAATCCGAATTCTAAAAACGAACCCTACCGCTGTCAAAAACGAAGTAAAATAAACAGAAAAATAACTCAGAATCCTTGTCCGGTACCAGATCGATCCCAAAATCTAATCAGTTCATGCTGGTCATGAGGCCAAACATCCCTGAAAGTTTCATCTGAATCCATTCAGTGGTTCTTGAGATATCTTGTCCATGGGCTAACAAACAAACAAACATGACTGAAACAATACCTCTGCCTTCTCTCAGGTGGAGGTAATAAAGGCACTCATCAGTGGTGTTAAACAAGGTGATGTTTTCTACTTGAAGCTGTTTTACAGTATTTGCATAACCGACATTAACACTCTCCTTGTTAAATAGCATAAATTAATAGACGCTCATTTTCTCCAGCACTTCCTTGAAGTTAATAGGGCTTGTCATATAACAGACAGATACATATGGTTACTTATAATCAAGTAGGAAATACAGTTTGTATATCCATGTGTAGAACAGCTTGTCAGTGAATGATATTTCATTAATGTCTAAGCAGCTGCTTATTTCAAGATTTCTACTATAAATAATCCATTGCTACCCATAAATAAATTGATGCCATCATGGATAATTTAGATGAAATTTAACCTAACATGAAAGCAAACCAACATTTAAGGGAAGAAAATACCTAAAGAATAAAATTCATTTCGGATATAACATCATTATTTTTAATATTTGTAATTTTGTAGCAATATTAATAATATAATTATATTAATATATAACTATGTATGTAATTTTGTAGTTGTGCTTAGCTGACCACAGTCTCTTTTCTTGTGGATTTATTAAATTTAGAATGGTTCATAATTTGTTATGCATGCTGTGTCCTTTCTATGAGTTGGCTGGAAACCAAATATACACATTCAATTTATTGTAGAAAGATATCATCTTCTTCTCCTCATTCTTCTTCTTCGTTTTTTCTTCTTCTTCTTCTTTTTCTTCTTCTTCTTCTTCTTCTTCATCTCATTCTTCTTCTTCTCCTCATTCTTCTTCTTCTTCTTCTTCTTCTTCTTCTTCTTCTTCTTCTTCTTCTTCTTCTTCTTCTTCTCCTCCTCCTCC
>NC_068984.1:17479348-17484380 GCF_001194135.2 Octopus bimaculoides
CTTCTTCTTCTCCTCCTCCTCCTCCTCCTCCTCCTCCTTTATCTCCTCCTCCTCCCTTATCTCCCCCCCCCATCTTTGTCATTACCATCCTCCTCCTTCTCCAACACACCCACTTCCTACAGCTTCCCGTCTTTTAATTTACTTTATTGAATTTAAATTTTGAGATTTTCTCCCTTGTCCTTTTCTTTTTTTGTTTTGCCCAAAATTAATAAGTAAGCCAACGGTTCCTTTCTCCTCGTTAAGGGCTTAATTCCTATTAATTAAAATATGACTCATGTCATTAACGTTTATTACAGACTTCACTATGAAATAATTAGTTTGCTAATGAAAAACTTTTTCAGAAAAATATATATTTAATAAACAACTATTTAAATCAATAGTAATTACACAAGAAGTAATAAAATAACATAAACTAATTAAAAACTATACTACCATTCTCTAATTAATGAACAAGTAACAGAGAGCCTCTATGGAATTGTGTGACTTGTTAAAAATAGCAGCTAAATTCACTCAGATCGCTCTCTGCTGTCTTATAAAAAAAGAATGATGTACTGGATAATGTGTCTTATCATATTCCCTGCTCACATAGAAGGGACAAGGGTTAAATAATAAGAACAACCCTCATGAACATCGAAATGGAAACTGTAGTCTTCATTTTCATAATGTTAACATATTTTATGCAAATTAGGCTGCTGCTGCTGCTGCTGCTGATGATGATGATGATGCATATGTATATACTCATATAGTCATTATACTCAGAAGCTTGCTTGATATGTTTGTACAGGGGGAATATTTACAGAAGTGATTTGCTTCTTCAAGAGGATGCCTGAGCATGGCTAATGATTACTAATTGATGAACATTAATAATGAACCTCTTAATTAATATGGTTTCAAATTTTGGCACAAGGCCATTAATTTAATGAGAGGGGATAAGTCGATTACATCAACCCCAGTGCTCAACTGGTACTTATTTTATCAACCCCAAAAGGTCCTTCTTCTTCTTCTTCTTCTTCATCATCTTCTTCATCTTCTTCATCATCTTCTTCATCATCTTCAGCATCATCATCCTCATCATCTTCATCTTCTTCTTCAACATCATCATCATCATCTTCTTCAACATCAACATCATCATCATCTTATTATTCTTCTTCTTCTTCTTCAAGAGGGTGCCTGAACAGCGGCTAAGTCAACCTTGGTGGGATTTGAACTCAGAATGCAAAGGTGGATAAAATGCTGTTAAGCATTTTGCCCTGCATGCTAACAGTTCTGCCAGCTCATCACCTAACCTGAAATACATAATATGGAACTTTGTTGAACTTCAGTCCTTAGTCATTTAGAAAACATGCAAACCTAAATCATAAAATATATAATTATAAAACTTACCCCTCCTCTCTAAAATAACTGGATTTGAGCCCAAATTGGAAAAAATATTATTAGTACTATTATCTTAATACGATATATCATGATATTATTATTATTTTATTGTCTTTGCACAGCTTCTAATGCTGGAGATGTATTACAGTGTCAGCTGTTCACTACCAGTGAACTAAGGTAACACCTCTTATTTTTTGAGCACCATCCGGAGTATTCGAGCGGTAAGATTCTTTGCAGTGTCTGTTCCAGTTCCCTGTGTTCTGACAGTAAGGCCTGCGATAACATTCGTGCCAAACTGTATCAGCCTTCACTGTCGTACAAGAGGTGTTCTTCATTTCCAATTTTCTGTGAAAAGATGTATGGCCAGGAGGAAATATTACCTTGCTTAGAAAAAAAAAAGCGAAGTTTGGTGACAGGAAGACCTCAATGAATTACGTCTGACCCATGCGAGCATGGAAAAACAGATGTTAAACTGATGATGAAGATGATGATGATAACGAAATGACTGAAACATTTGTCTATCACATGCAAGGTGGGGCAATGAAACATTGTCTGTACTCCTCTGTCAACAAATATTTTGTTAAGAGATTTAAAGAAAGTCTTCTTGTTTGACATTAGCTGTCAAGCTAAAAATATTTTCACTTTGCTTTAATGCATTACATGCTTAATATAAACAGGATTAAGTGAATTTCTAGGAAATCAGAAAACAAATTTGATCACTCAATTTATCATGTCTTGTGGAAATATTAAGCATAATTTCAATATTTTCCTTAATTTCTTCCATAATTCTAATTCTATAATCACAGAACAGACATGCACACGCACATTCAAAAAATTCTCTAAAGCATAAAATAACAAATAAGATAAACTTAAGGGAAAATCACTGCCACAAAGAAATTGACAATTTTATGGTGGAAATATTTCCATTAGGTATTTGTTTGTTATATTACATCTCTTATGCCCAGCTGACATGGCAATGATTTAATAATCAAAAGAAAATTTGGCTGCGATACTCCACTTACTTTCAGAAGCTTCCATCTTCACTTTAACCAATATTATTTTCTGTTCCTTTTTTTTTTTTTGCCAATTGAGAAGCAATTTACGAACTGTTTAGTTCAAAAGTCAAGAGGGAAGTTGATTTTTGTCCAAAATTTAGCAGTTTTACCACCAATTTTTAATAGCAAGAGGCCGTCAAAAGTGCCGGCAGACTGGGAAAAGGAACCTGGTTGAGTGCATGCATGTATCACGTGACAGAGGAAACTGGAGAATTTAATAAGCTGACCCTTGGACACAGAAAGGGCACCTGGCTGATAAATATGAAAGAATCGTCATCGCCGTCATCATCATTTAACGTCTGCCTTCCATGCTGGCTAGTAAGTATATTATTAGAAGAGATAGGGCTGAGTGCTCATGACTAAGAGTGGGTGATGGTGAAAGAAAAGAAGTTATCCTCAGGTTGAAGACCTGGCCCAACTATTTCCATGAGACTTGACTCTGTTAAAGGTATCCATAAACTAAGGACTGATGTTAAACCAGGTGAGGGATGGGGGTTTAATTCTATTAAATTCCATTCACAAGGCTTTGGTAAACCTATTGCTATAGTATAAAAAACTTGTCCAAGGTGCTGTGTAGTGGGATTGAACCTGAAACCATATAAACATAAAACAAGCCAGCAGCTATTTAGATTAGGCAAGATTGGTTTTTGTAAATTTATGCTTCTGTTTAGTTCCCCTTATGGAGCATTTGAAAGCAGCAAATATTTAAATTTGAATGTTCCACAGCCAAGAACAGATTAAACTTGAATTATTTTCCTTTTATGGTCTGTAAAATAAGAAATCACAGCTTGTCTCACATTTGTATCTTAAATGACTTTCATACATTTGTCCAATTTGAATAAGAATATCATTTTATGATAATTCAATTTAAATGCAGATCACTTGTCTACATTTTTTGCCTATTATATTGGAGACAAAGAACAACTATGAGCTCAATATGAGCTTGTAATATGATATGACATTTAATTTTTATTGTGTGAAACTATCGGCAGTATTCTGATTTGTAAAAGTAATGGCCTGATGGTTTAGGTATTGAACTCATGACTGTTAGGACATAAGTTCGATTCTCAGGTTGGGTGGTGTGTTATTTCCTTGTGTAAGGAACTTCATATCACATTATTCCAGTACACCTGCCTTCAAGTGCGTATCTAACCCTACAATAGATTGGTGCCCCATTCAGGGTGGACTCTTGTACCCTCAGCCTAAATACTTTGAAAATCTGGATGAGCTCTGGCCTCGAGTCTTTTAAGCTCAAAACAGACTTTAAATGGTCTGATTAGAAAAGGAAGAAGTCTCATAAAAAAACAATTACAATAGTGAAAATCCAGGATTCAGCTAAATTCAGTGAAACTAAATTAATCTCAAGCACTTTGCTCAAAATTTTACAGGCTTTTTGTAATCTATTGAGTATGATTTTTTCCTCTCATACAAATTAATAAGTAATGATTGGATGGTTAAACAAACGGCAAAATCACCAACAAAGATTATTAGCTCAACTTGAAATAGTCAACTAAACAAAACACCTCCTCCTCGTCATCACCGTTGTCGTCGTCGTCATCATTTAATGTCTGTTTTCCATGCCGACATAGATTGGGCAGTTTGGCAGGAGGGGCTGGTAAGCTGGAGAGCTGTATTAGGCACCAATTGTCTGTTTTGGCATTGTTTCTATGGCTGGATGCCCTTCCTATTGCATATAAAAAACTTATATTACTATATTATTATTTAGAAATAAGAAAGGCATTTTAATAAGTGACTTAATAAGTATTCCAGGCTGGAGAGAGGATTCACTTGGAGTAAATTCATATGATGTCAACATTATATTATAAAGGCGAGCTGGCAGAACTGTTAGCATGTCAGGGAAATGCTTTCATCTGTCTTTATGTTCTAAGTTCAAATTCCGCTGAGGTCGACTTCACCTTTTGTCCTTTTGGGGTCGATAAATTAAGTACCAGTTGTATACTGGAATCGATCTAATCAAATGGCCCCCTCTGCCAAAATTTCAGGCCTTGTGGCTAGAGTAGAAAAGAACATTATATTATAAAAATGTGGGATTTAACCCCAAACCACACAGAAGTAAAGAGGACTCCTAATCACATATTATATTCCAAGAAGTGCATGGCCAAACAACCTAAGCATGGCAAACAAAATCATGGAAAAAATAGTGAAACTGCTAGGAATTTTCCAACGCTCTAGAAGAAAATGAACCTGTATGTTAATGCTTTTTCTATGGCTTATCTTGTGGAATCTAACTTTAGCTGAGTATGATTTATCTAATTTCAAAACATTGGTGTTGAAAGAGAGAGGAACTTTATTTGTCCCGAACAACACTGCAATGATATTCTTTTTAGTCTTTTCTTTCTTTTATTTGTTTCAGTCATTTGACTGCGGCCATGCTGGAGCACCGCCTTTAGTTGAGCAGATCGACCCCCGCCTCCAGGACTTATTCTTTGTAAGCCTAGTACTTATTCTATCGGTCTCTCTTGCCAAACCGCTAAGTGATGGGGGACATAAACACACCAGCATCGGTTGTCAAGCGATGTTGGTGGGGACAAACACATACACACAAACATCATATACATACATACATACATACATATATATAT
>NC_068984.1:17484806-17485967 GCF_001194135.2 Octopus bimaculoides
AAATATACATATATTACAGCAGGCTTCTTTCATTTTCCGTCTACCAAATCCACTCACAAGGCTTTGGTTGGCCTGAGGTTATAGTAGAAGACACTTGCCCAAGGTGCCACACAGTGGGACTGAACCCGGAACCATGTGGTTGGTAAGCAAGCTACTTACTTCGTGCTGAAGAAAGTATCAATCATAAGAATTGTGATAGTTTTGATATATTTTGTTTTTAAAAATTCCTTTCTACTCTAGGCACAAGGCCTGAAATTTTTTGGGAGGGGGCTAGTCACTAGTCAGTTAGCTCGACCCCAGTACACAACTGGTACTTAATTTATCAACCCTGAAAGGATGAAAGGCAAAGTCAAGCCTGGCAGAATTTGAACTCAGAACATAGCAGCAGGCGAAATATTGCTAAGCATTTTGCTCGGCATGCTAACGATTCTATCAGCTCACAGCCTTAAGGATTTTTAAGGATTGAAAACCCATTTTTACCCCTGGGAAGAGGTGGTCCATCTCAGTCTCAATCCTATCCTTTGGCCCATCCAGCATGGGAGGTCCTATCAAGAACTTGAGGTCCACTGGCATCGATCTTAGAGTTATTGAGGCACATACATTAGCACACTGCCACAAGAACCGGACCCTGTGGTGGCTATTCTGATACTACAATAGCCTAATTTAGAGCTGTTTCTGAGGCTGAGATCGGTTCCCAAATAACTTCACTTTTGATAAACCACAAAAATACACAATGTAAGATTTGCTTTAGTCTATTCCTTTTGTTCTTAAATTTGTTTCAGTCATTTAACTGTGGCCATGCTGGAGCACTGCCTTTAGTTGAACAAATTCACCCCAAGACATATTCCTTGTAAGCCTAGTACTTATTCTGTCAGTCTCTTTTGCCAAACTGCTAAGTTTCGGGGACATAAACACACCAACATCAGTTGTCAAAGTGATGGAGTGGGGTCAAACACAGATACACACACAAATATATACATATACATATATATATATATATATATATATATATATATTTAATTTAAAATGCAGAGATGCCTATAATAGGACATCTACTCGCTAGAAATAGCAGCAAAAGACTATATACCACAAAAATTAGGGACAATTTCGAAAGGAAATGAAAAATAAAAACTTTTACCAATCTATATTCCGTACCACGGC
>NC_068984.1:17486585-17487339 GCF_001194135.2 Octopus bimaculoides
GTCCTCTCAATGATTAACCAGAGATGATTTTTAAAATGAGAATATCTGAAATAACTTTGACTGCTCTCACAAACGAGAACACTAAAAATGAACCCAACTGTTCTCAAAAATTAAGTAAAAAAACTGGAAAAATAATCCAGAATCCTTGTCCAGGACCAGATCGATCCCAAAATCTAATCAGTTCGTGCCAGTCATGAGGCCAAACATCCCTGAAAGTTTTGTCTGAATCCATCCAATGGTTCTTGAGATATCCTGTCCATGGACAAACAAACAAATATGACTGAAAACAATACCTCTGCCTTCGCTAAGGTGGAGGTAATTATCTCACAAATGACATTCACATGAAAGACAGTTTTGCAAAGCGAAGTGATTCTCTCATCACTGCTTCAGCGAGTACAGCGAAATCTATGCATTGCTGATGAGATCATAATCCAGTCCAGTGTTACCTTCCATACATACCAAAATTAATGCATATTAGTTATCAACAAATGCTGTGTTCTTCTCTTTGTTAGCATTTTAATGCTGTCTGTATCAAATATGCTTAAAAAATGTGACTTTTTTACAATTAGACTGTCTTAAAGACTGCTGCATATTATTGGCATGTAGTTGTAAAAATTGTCAGTTTGGTTATGTGATGGGAAGAATAACAATATTTAAATTTGTAACCTCTAAGTCAAACACATTGATTTTTTTTATCAGTTTATGTCATTTAAAAAAAACAGAAAAATTACAAAAGGCAAAACTCCCCACAAAA
>NC_068984.1:17489390-17497803 GCF_001194135.2 Octopus bimaculoides
GACATCATAGGCTTCAGACTTGTTGGAATTAAAATGAGACGACAAGCAGTGGCAGACGACACAAAAAAAAAAATCTGTGCAAGGGAAGCAACACGAGTTGTTGCATCCCTTTCGGTGTAGTATTTTAGCATTTTTTTCTGATAAAAATGCCACAAAAACAATTTTTTTCTAGTAAGAGCTGATACTAAATAGTTTTAGATGCTAATAAATACTTATACGCTTAGATTAAGTTTCTGTCAATTCGCAATACCTATGATATATATAATCTTACCTTGTTATGTGACACTTACATAGGAAAAGGGAAGCAAGTTGACATTCTGCTTCCATCAGAAAAACGGTGAAATGATAACACGCCTAGTTTTCTGTGTTTATTCAACTGATGTTTTATACTTTTTCAAATTACAGAACACCTTTTGTTTTGTTCATTGTATGGCCCATAGATTAAATCTAGTTCTGTCTCAAGCGGCTGCAAATATTCAAGTTTTTGTCACAGATAAAGCCTTTTTCGTTATTTTTTTGTAAGTCGACCAAACGCGTGCATCTCTATTAGATACTGAAATTAAAAAGCGTTTTTCCAAAAGTGGTGCCAACTCGCTGGAACTTGAATCATTTGTTGGTAGAAACAGTTCGTAAATATCATGAGCAACTTGCTGATTTATTCCTAAACATCATTGATAATTCAAGTAAATGGGACACGGAAAGCTATATCTATGCTCAGGCGATGTATTCTAATTTACAAAATTGTGAATTCAATTTTTTGTTAAATGTGTTTGGAGATATTTTTATTTTTTACCTATGGACCTCTTTGATTTGTATTTTACGCAGGTGGAACCTCCGAGCCATTTGATGTTTAAAAAAATTCTATTATGTTTTTTTTTAATCAAATACTATTAGGAATTATATAAAAAGTTTTTTAATATTTTGTGTATTGTAAAGTATAAGCAATTTATTGCAGATAAATTTTAACAACAAAATCTTACATGGATCCTCTAGGAATACATGGACTTCCAAGGGTCACATGGACCTCAGATGAGAACTGTTGCTCTGATGTGAAGAACATTTGTGCTTTGAAGAAATTCAGCCATGCTCAGAGCTGAACAATTTTGTTCTAATCCAAACCTTTGGGATACTGCTTTCATACTAAAAATAGATTTAACACATATATATATTAACTGAAATATCTAATGATGTAATTAATATTAACAATGCTTGCGATATATCAATGCTTACAAACTAATTTTACATGCAAAATAAATTGGACAATTAATTGCTATTTTTGTATGCAAAATAAATTGGGTAATTAATTGCTATTAAATCTTTTGTTATTAAACTATTATATAAGATGTCTTAGTATTATATATACATATGTATATGTTGTACAGATTGAAATTTATATGTGTGTAGGTAGACTGGGTATTGGAGCAGGAATCTCTGGTTATTGAACTAATTTAATCTTTTGATGTGTAGATTATATCTTTTACCTTTTACTTGTTTCACTCATTGGACTGTGGCCATGCTGGGGCACTGCCTTGAAAGGTGTTATACTGGGGTACTAAACATTTTTTAAAGTCTGGTACTTGTTTTGTTGACAAGTGGTGATAGGAGGAAGATACAAACACAACACACACACAAATATACAACAGGCTTCTACACAGTTTCTGCCCACCCAAACTCACTAACAAAACATTGGTCAGCCCAGGGCTATAGTACACTTGCCCAAGGAGCTGTGCAGTGGGACTGAACCTGAAACTATATGGCTGCAAAGCAAGCTTCATAACCATTCAACCATGTCTGCACTTATATATAAACAATATGTAATACATGCATGGATTAAAAGATAGCTACAAATATGAATAGATTGGGTATTGGGGGCATGTGTCTGTGGTCATTCCAGAAATTGTATCCTTGGGGGTGTACATCATATATATTTCTTGTTATCAAATACTTAATAGAATGTTCAGAGAGCGGGAGAGAGATAGAGAGAGGGGGGGGGCTCCCACTGATGGATTCTGATGAAGTAGGCTGGTAACCTCTCCAAAAATTGTTTTTATTGACATTTTCAAAGAAAGAAACCTTTGTTAAGTGATATAAGAAAGCAGGATTCTAGTTAATTTGGCTTGATGAAAACTATAGTGGTGGTCATTGGAAGACTCAAGTTGATAAAGAAAGTGATTATTTAAGCTGTCTCCAATAACTTCAGGATAATATCGAAAGGTCTACAACAGGATGACATCACTGAAGTTTTACTTTCTCAGAGATGTGATACAATACCATAGGGTTGCTGTGTTGCTGACTTAGGTTGTGTGAAAAATTGGCTGCTATAGGTAGATAGATCTGGGGAAGGACTACATTTGCTGTTAGGGGTATTCAGTGGAGAATTTACTGACTTTAAATATCAGAAGATTCCAAGAAAAAAGGTTGTTGGATGGTAAGCAGAAGTGTGATCAGTTGCCTCACTTAAGCCCTTTGATCCCTCTGGAGCATAAACCATCAACAACTTTTCTTCACTGTTCTTGACCCTGGGCTATCAAGGCCATTCTCTCAGTATGGATGGAAGCTTCTCATCTATGTATGTTTCCCTGCAGGAAGGCCTTTCTCTCTCAAGTCTTGTTGGTTCTGAATTGTCCTCAACGTTTCTGTAACTTTGCTTTTTCTAGGTAAGGATGTTGGCCTTGTACAGACACATTTTTACATTAATCTGACGTTTACCATTTAACCTGTCTAGCATGAGAGACTCTACCAGGAGCTTGTGCTCCATTGGCGTAGCCCTCAGTGTCATTGGGACACATAAACAATCACACCACGAGAAAGACTGGACCTTCTGGTTGCAGTTGTCTTGCAATTGTAGTAATTTGATAATCTATGCTCCAGCTACAATTGACACATGTCTTTCTTCCCCTTGTTCAGATATTTGTGATTCACTCATCTTCTTACCATGCATGTTGAATCCAACATCTCAAGTCCTGCGTTAACCATTATGTCCAGTTCTTCCTCCCCAGAATGGCAACTATCTGGACCCCCTCCTCCCCTCCTGTACTTGTCTTTCCTGCAGATATCAATTTGAAACAATTTAAGCAAGAAGTAAAGGGTATCACATAATGCCTGCAGATGTTATGGGCCCTGCCCCTTCTTTCATATCTAGTTAATGTAAATAGGTCCTATGGAGTGGGGACAAATACTATGATGTATCTGTCCCCATGGTGAGTAAGAGTTGGACAAAGAAGCGATAAAGAGTTTAATAGAGTTGAGTTCAAATTCTGCAAAAGTCAGCTTTGCCTTTCATTCTTTCGGGTCAGATAAAATGAAGTACCAGCCAAGCACTGGGGCTGATGTAATCGACTTACTCCCGCTCTGAAATTATTGGCCCTGTGCTAAAATTTGCAGAATCAGTAGGTGAATTACAGACAGATATGGATTAATGATGAGAATGTTTAGTTTAATCAATAATATTGATGATAAACGCCTGAGATTTCTTTGGGTTATAATTATACAAAGTGGAGGCACAATGGCCTAGTGGTTAGGGCAGCGGACTCGTGGTCATAGGATCGCGGTTTCAATTCCCAGACCGGGCGTTGTGAGTGTTTATTGAGCGAAAACACCTAAAGCTCCACGAGGCTCCGGCAGGGAATGGTGGCGAACCCTGCTGTATTCTTTCACCACAACTTTCTTTCATTCTTTCTTCCTGTTTCTGTTGTACCTGTATTTCAAAGGGCCAGCCTTGTCACATTGTATCATGCTGAATATCCCAGAGAACTATGTTAAGGGTACACGTGTCTGTGGAGTGCTCAGCCACTTGCACGTTAATTTCACGAGCAGGCTGTTCCATTGATTGGATCAACTGGAACCCTTGACGTCGTAAACGACGGAGTGCCAACAACAAAATTATACAAAAATGTCTGTCTTCCTACATAAATTAAAACCTTCCATCATAATTTTATGTAAGAAGCTATGTTCCAAACACCAGCTTAATAATAAAAATTTCTGCTTTTTTTATTAAATCCTTCCAGATTCCTGATTAATTTCAAAAATAATTGAAATACATAGACAGAGTATTTCATAAGAAATATGATCATGAAGGGATTAAGCTGATGAACATTTCAGATTTGGCACCTGCAAGAATGATGATTTCAATTGAGTTAAAGGTCCCCAGTGTAATATGAAAGATAATTAAATGACATCTGTTCGTTAAGAAGTTCAGGTAATAGTAGTAGTAGTAGTAGTAGTAGTAGTAGTAGTAGTAGTAGATGGATTGGAAGGATGAAGAAGAGAGGCTTTGAACTAGAATAAATGGAATTCTCTGTTTGTAATTTTCAGGTGAGCGAAAGATGGGAGAATGGATTGCAAATAATGAGTGAATATTTTGGAAAGAACTTAAAGTGTGTAACCTGGACAGCAGCAAAAGGTTAGTGATATAGAGTGATAGGTTCCTCTCTTTGAAAAGAATAGCATTAGAAGATTATTATTTAATGCTTTTGATGCATTTCTGTAGAAATATACAGCCTTTCTTTCAATTACATTTGAAAATAATCAAAAATTTAGTAAAATACCTTTGTCATTACTAATCTAATGTTCAAAACTTAAATTACTATGAGACATTGATAGAATATTTTAACTTTAATCATTTGGAAGCAAGAAGCTTGTATCATAGAAGTAGTGGTGGTCTCAGGTGGATTGGTATCAAAGGTTAATAGGTAGTGACAGATAGAGTTAAAATTTGACTTGTTCAGTCAATAGATTTTAATACATCATAGAAACTATAAAAGCATTTAGAAGAATTATTTCCAAATGTGGAGAATTCTATTATTTCATCTGTTTATTTTGTTATTTGATTAGTCTATCAAATGAATTAATAGGGTTAATTCTCTTTCATTATCTATATTTCCATGTTGATATGCATTAAATGGGTATGAAAGTTTAGAAATTTAAATTTAATTTTCAAACAGCTAGCCACTTTTCTGTTGCTGAAAGCACTTTCTCATAATCTAGGATTAATCTTGTGATGACAGTTAAGACATTTATTAAACAATTTAATTATGTTAGAACAAATCAAAAGAAATATGTTACTTCATTAAACAGGAAAAGCTAGCGAAATACTTTGAAAAACAATGTGAATTAAAATGTATGAAGAACTGATCTAGTTACAGGATTTTTCTAGTTGGAGGCAAGAAAGATTCTGTCATTTGATAGAGTCACTATCTCCCAGTCATTCGTACAGAATCAATATTAAAGTAAGTTCCACCACATACTGTGCACGTGCACACATACATAGGTTTATATAATATCCAACCAATCATTTGATATTCGCACACGAGTTTTTCATGCGTTCATATACTAACATATTCACATAAAACCCAATACAATTCTACACTCTTGCATATATATAAATATATATAATATATAAATATATAAATAATATATAATATATATATATATGTATATATATGTATACACTATATACAACTCATTATGCATACACATAAAATACAAGCTAACACTTAGTTACATTCAACCACATTTTAACATATATAAACATTGTATTTCATATAAACAAACATAAATATGCATATAATATGTATATAAATATATATATATATATATATATATATATATATATATATATACACACGCACAGAGAAGAAAAACAAAATGGCTTCTCATTCACATGTGCCTACATATACATAAACCATAGACGTACATTAAACATTGATTCGCACATAACTGCTTAAACACATAATAAACATGTATATATACATTCAAACATTGATATTAGTAGAGAACAAAATTGAAAAAAATTTGTCAGCAAATATTTCCTATTGTGTTTTTTTCTTTGTAAAATGTCTGACTTTTTTGTTATATGTTGTTGAGGTGTGCCTGAAAGCACTTGAATTTGGAAAGACTGTTTTTGCATCATTGAATCAGTACAAATTAATCCTTGTTCAGATTTTCATTAATCTTCTATTCTGGAATACATATGCCCAGTGGAAGTAAACAATCAAAACCAAATGAGGTATATATGTGTGTGTGTGTGTGTGTGTGTGTGTGTATGCATGTATATATTATATATACATGTGTGTATATATATATATGTATATGTATATACATATATATATATATATATGTATATATATGATATATATATATATGTGTGTGTATATATATATATATATATATATATATATATATATATATATATATATATATATGTACATGTATATACATACACACATATATATGTATATATATATGATATATATATATATATATATATACACACACATATATAATATAATGTATATATATATATGTAGAGAGAGGGAAAGAGATGTAGATGCATGTGTGTACGTACGTGTATGTGTTGTGTGTGTTAATGTGTGTGTGTGCACACATGCGTAAGACAGTATGATGACCTGTTTAGAAGAATTGTCATTCCAAAATAATTCCATGATTCAAGGTAGAGAAGGATTTGTATCTGGGAAGCCAACCTCTGTATTACCATTGCATACATCTTTCTGTCTGGTCTGTTCCAACAGAATGCTTAGGGGGCAAGGCAAGAAGTGCATCCAACCATAAAATGTAAGTTAAATGAAACATTCCAAACAGTTATTTATACATCATAACTTACTGACCATCATTGGTAACCTCTCTGGGTCAAGGATGGTTATTCACCAGATTCATCTTCAATGGGCTTATAGGCCAGTGTGGCTATATGTGGCCCCATGTGGCTATATATAGGCTACCTGTGGCTATGTATGGCTACATATAGGCCAGTATGGGACTCATGTCACAAACAGGCAATTTCGAGTTCTGTGAGAGAATAGACTCTGTTTCTGATGATTAATAGTTTCATATGTTGAGAAATACCTCAAACATATTCATCAGGTAGAAGCCACATATCATAATGGACTAAAAATTGAATGAGAGAAGAAACATGAAAAGTTGAGAAGGAAGTATATAAAATAATGCAGAAGGTTAAAAAGCTGCTAAGTTGGCTAGCCACTTGTGGAGTTTAAAATCTAATGCAACACCACATGTGATTAAGTGGAAAATAACTGAAAAATCCACACCTTATGTTAATGGATCAAATAAATGTAAGCCAAATGTGACAAAAGGTGTCTCAGTATCCTTAGTCACATTTAGTGATGATTGAATATTTCTTTTATAGTATTATATTGTGCTTAGCTGTTTATATTAAATCTTTGTATACATCTTAGCATTCATAGATTTCTATGGTAAATACATATATGCTGACTGACGGAATTAGCCGACACCAGCCGATTGAGTGGTTTTCACTGACGAAGCATACGGAAATATCTGAAACTAGATGTCTAGTCTGAGAGATTCTCAATTCGGTCGTGGAACAGTTTCTTCCCCTGTCAGCATGTGTGTATACATTTGCGCTCTTCCTACATCACAAGGAGTATTTTACTCCTATTTCTAGTAATGTAGGTGTCTTGGCATCATTAGTCACATTTAGTGATGACTGAATTTTTCCTTTAAGATATTATATTGCACTTGGCTATATATATAGCCAATTGCATGTTTGTCTCACTGCCAAACCAGCTCTAGGACTATGCTACACACTGTCAAGGGGTTTTAAGCAGAATGATCGAGAATGTCATGGAAATGAAACTTTAATATAGTTTATGAGGGTATTTTCTGGATTATGAATGTATGAATGTTAGAAAAGGAAGATGAGAAACTATATGTTAAATTTAGTTAGGAGAGAGAAAGTAGCAGGAGTTTTGGCAATGTATAATAGCATAAGGCTGACAAACCAAATATTCATTTCAAAGAAATGTATTGGAAATAATCTGGGTTTTCTGTCTTGCTTTCAGTGTTATTGAAAAGGAGACAAATAATTATCATTATTAGAGTTTAATGGACAAGGGAAAAATCACGAGATTGAGAAGATTAATTCTTGGTAGAGCCTGTAGAAAGCTCAAACTGTGAAGATCAGTATAGCAAGGGTGAATAAAAGAATTGAGAAGAGGGATTTAGTGAAAGCTGTATGTTCATCAAGAGTAGTTGCAAAGACAAGTATGTAATCTACGGATGAGTTGTTGCTGTTACTGATTGTGTGGCCCTATAATCAAAGGTGTTTCAGCCGTAGTCACTATGGTTTAATGGAGGTCTGACAGCTTTTTCTAGCAGGTTAAATGACTCTCAGTGATTTAAGAGGCTTCCACTTTGGAAACGTAAGTAAACACCTATACATCTGAAAACAACATAGGAAAAACAAAGGAAAAGAAAAACAATACAAAACAAAATATGTTAATGCTTAGGGTGTTAATGATATATCTATATCTATACATATATATATATATATATGTAAAGAATAAAAAGTTTTGAATAGTACAACAGTGCACTATAATACACAATGCTTCAAGCAAACTACAATACTCTCCTATATATA
>NC_068984.1:17498632-17501585 GCF_001194135.2 Octopus bimaculoides
TCTGATCTTCAGCTAAATATTCTAATAAATTTGTTAATGTCTAAATAACTCACGTTAATTTTGACCATGTGAACATCAATACCACGTGAGGAAGACGTTAAGAAATTTATCGGCCAGTAAGTTCAAAATCCCTCGCCCTAATGAATTCAATTCAGTGTGCATCAGAAATAGTCCCGCATAGGAAAGAGACTCGTACGAATTCCTGCGGTTTAACTATTCACCTTAGAGTTATTATTAAAATATAGATATGCAGGGCAGGGAATCGTCAATTAGTAATAAAATTAATAATTAACAATTAACAATTTTGCCGGGTAGCTCAGTATGAAAAAAACCTTTTTCGGTAAAAAACATTTATAATCATAAATATATAGGGATTGACAGTAACCTGCTTCTCCAACATACTGAGAATTCAGTATATCTATATATATACATACACACACATACATATATATATATATATATACATATACATATTATACATATGGTCACAGTCAATGAGCTCTATTTCCTTCATCTTTGGTTCCTTGTTCAGCCTCTTTCATAGACACATGAGCATAAAAATTCACTTTGAAATATTGCATCTATTTATTTATAAATTCCAAGAGTTAATATTTGATTCTGAAGCAGATGAAATGGGAATCCAGCAGCATTTTCACAACAAATTTGTAACTTGCATTATTAAGTAGAGCAAACAGATATATAAATAAGAAAGACATGCTTACTGATAATCAGGAAAATGTAAGAAATGTCTTGTGAAATAGAAAGAGAGAGAGAGAGAGAGAAAGAAAGAGAGAAGGAATGATAGAAAATACACTAAGAAAATAAGTATTAGGTAAAGAATGATAGAAATGCAGTGAGAGAAAGCAACAAAGAGAATTTTGATTAATAGAAAATCTTATTTATTCATCAAGAATTTGTTGAGTAGAAAAAGTGATGTGAGTTCTAAGATTAGTTTGTCCTTTCCTTAGGTGGACTTATCACTTAAAACAAAAATTACTGTGTTTTGCACATGATGTCATAAAAAGAAAAAAGGTATATATCAGGTGAATGCATACACTTTTCTGAACTATTGAAGTCACCTGACTGCAGTTACTGTTGCCATCACATGAGTGATATTACTGTTGTTGTCGTCACTAAACTGCAATTACAGTTGCGATCACAAGACTCATAATGCAGTTGCAGTCACAAGACTGTGTAATTACAGCAAAAGTCACAAGATAGGATTTGAAACCTGATTGAATTGCTTCAGGCTAAAAATTTGGTGCTTCCTTATAAAGTTGTTCACAAAACTTGGTATCTTCAAAGTATGATGTGATAGAATCCAGAACTTGAGATGTTTTCGATTTCATCTCTCTAAAGAATTAACTCTTCAACTGCAACATTGAAAATAGAATTATTTTACTATTGGGATTTCAATGATTAGTATCAAACAATGCACAAAGCTGTTGATTACTTTAATATAATTAAAGAGAGCATCAAATTATTTTTGAAAAATTAATGCCTACAATATCATTGGTTTAAAATTTCAGCACAAAACCAGCTATTTTGGGGAGCAGGTAAGTTGATTACAGCTGTCCACGTGTTCAACTGGTACTTATTTTATTGACCCTGAAAGGATCACATGCAAAGTCAACCTTAGCAGAATTTGAACTCAGAATGTAAAGATGGATGTAATGTCTACAATATTTACTCTTTTACTCTTTTACTTGTTTCAGTCATTTGACTGTGGCCATACTGGAGCACCGCCTTTTAGTTGAGCAAACCGACCCCAGGACTTATTCTTTGTAAGCCTAGTACTTATTTTATCGGTCTCTTATGCCGAACCTCTAAGTCATGGGGACGTAAACACACCACCATCGGTTGTCAAGCAATGTTGGTGGGGACAAACGCAGACACACAAACACACACATATATATATGCATATATACGACGGGCTTCTTTCAGTTTCTGTCTACCAAATCCACTCACAAGGCTTTGGTTGGCCCGAGGCTATAGTAGAAGACACTTGCCCAAGGTGCCATGCAGTGGGACTGAATCCGGAACCATGTGGTTGGTAAGCAAGCCACTTACCACACAGCCACTCCTGCGCCTATTATTATTACAAAATATTTATTAGCTGCTGTCATTAATTAACTCAAACAAACATATAATTAAAATGTTTCCAGTTATGACCATCCTACCTTTTTCTTTTTATTAAAACTGTACCAAATCAAGAACTTATGCAATATGTCTATTTATTTTTAAGATTGGGTGTGATTTGAGGGAGATTTGGCAGCTATTTCCAAGAAGTTGGGCTGTCATGTATTAACTCCTTCATTGGTTTATTTTAGGATGGTGTCATAGAGTGAAAGTATGTAATCTGAAACCAAGACTATGGTATCCATTGCCATTTATAGCAATTTTAATTTTATTTACGTTGCTTAAGTTTCCCAAGAAAGGTTTAAACATCACACAATCTTTTCTTCTTCCTTTGAATCTGTGGCCTTGTGCCTTTTGAAAAACTATTATCGTTCATAATCTGACATCTGAGAGAAATATCCTGTTTTTATGTTAAATATATTTTCAGTTACCACAAAAGATAAATAGATGGCAAGACAGATTCAGAAATAATTGGAATCAATGATAGGATCTGTCTTCTAAAAATGACAGTTCTTCTGAGAATTAAGTAAGTCTGCTATTTTAGATGAGGAACTGACAAAAGGTGAGAACAATCTTAAAACAACTTCCATGATATTTTTTTCAAAGTTTCTTGTAGAAAGTGTAATTTGAAATAAATATAGCCATGATAGCTTAACTCAAAAATGAAATCAGTTCTTCTCTATATAATTAGAGCTAAAATAATGGTGTGTGTGTGTACATATATATATATATGCATATACATAAGTACATATATATATACACATTATATATATGTGTGTGTGTATGTTTATATGCATGTATGTGTATGTGTATA
>NC_068984.1:17501595-17511558 GCF_001194135.2 Octopus bimaculoides
ATATATATTTAAATTATAATAAAATAAAAGGAAATGAAATACATGAAAAAAAAAATCATTTTCTGACTGTTGCAAATTGCTTGATATGTAACGGTCAATTTAGAAAATGCTAGCTTGATATGTAGCACTTAACTAAATTGATTACGAGGTTGTTGACTTGCAGTTGGCCTCCTCCAACCATAAGCAGCTACTGAAATACTGCATCTTTTATCATTTGCTAGTTTCATTCATTTGACTGTGTCCATGCTGGAGCACTGTCTCAAAGAAATTTTGCTCAAATGAATCAACCCCAATACTTATTGTTTGTTAAGCCTGGTACTTATTCTAATGGTCTCTTTTGCCAAACTGCCAGACTACAGGGTTGTAAACACATCAACACCACACACAGACATGAAGATACACACACACATGCACACACACACACACACACACACACACACACACACACACACACACACACACACACACACACACACACACACACACACACACACACACATAATGGTCATTCTTCAGTTTCCGCCTACCAAATCCCACTCATAAAGCTTTGGTCAACTGATGGCTGTAGTAGAAGACACTTGTCCAAGGTGCCATGCAGTGGGACTGAACCTGTAACCATGTGATTGGGAAGCAAGCTTCTTGCCATACAGCCATGCCTGTGCCTATAAAATCATGTCTTTGCCCACAAACTGATTTTTAAAAGAAATGATATTGTTGCTATTATGCAAAAGTGTCGTAAGTTTAAAACGTTGCTTTTTCAGAAAACGGAAAAATAGTTCCACCCTTCCATAGCAAAACTGTTGTACTACACTTTGATAACTTTTGATATCTAGGCACAAGGCCTGAAAGTTTTGCAGAGTGGGCTAGTTGATTAGATCGACCCCAGTACGCAACTGGTACTTAATTTATTGACCCCCCAAAAGTCAACCTTGGTGGAATTTGAACTCAGAACGTAACGCCAGATGAAATACCGCTAAGCATTTCGCTCGGCATGCTAACGTTTCTGCCAGCTCGCCGCCTTATACAAAAATAAATATTGAAAAAAATGCATTTGGCCAAATTTGGACATACGACAGTTGAACATAAAAGCAATGATATGTATTTTCCTTTACTAAGTTAAACAAGTTCTTTAAATCTAGCTCAGTTCTATAAGTGAATGGAAGGTGGAATTCTGGATAGAGAATGATTTGTGGAAGCTTTGTGACTGAGAAATTGTTTCAGAAATATTTTAATCTCATCAAATTCTTTTATTCTTTTCTTTTATTCATTTACTTGTTTCAATCATTTGACTGTGGCCATGCTGGAGCACAGCCGTAAAGGGTTGTTTTTTTTTCAGTCAAAGAAATCAACCTTGGGGCTCATTCCTTGTAAGCCTAGTACTTATTCTATCGGTCTCTTCAGCAAAAAAAGACCAATAGAATAAGTACGTGGACATAAACAGACCAACATCAGTTGTCAAGTGATGGTGGGGCCAAACACAGTCACAAAGACACACACATAGTATATACACGCACATAGTATACACACACACACACTCACACACACATACACACATGCACAATGGACTTCTTTCAGTTTCTGTCTACCAAATCCTCTCACAAGGCTTTGGTCAGTGCAAGGTTATAGTAGAAGACACTTGCCCAAGGTGGCATGCAGTGGGACTGAACCTGAACCATGAGGTTGGGAAGCAAGCTTCTTACCACAGAGCCATGCCTTGTGCCTGTCTAATGAGTTTTAACACTGCTCCACATGAATCGGTTCTGCCTCAAGCACACTGGGTTTTAATGAACTTTAACCCTTTTGACCCCACAGGATGCCTGGGACCACTCCTGGTTCGATGATACAAACTTTCTGTTTTAGTGATTTGAATTAAAACATTTACATCAAAATTTCATGTTAATTTATGTTAATTTATTCTTTTACTTGTTTCAGTCATTTGACTGTGGCCATGCTGGAGCACCGCCTTTAGTCGAGCAAATCGACCCCAGGACTTAGTCTTTGTAAGCCTAGTACTTATTCTATCGGTCTCTCTTGTTGAACTGCTAAGTTACGGGGATGTAAACACACCAGCATCGGTTGTCAAGTGATGTTTGGGGGACAAACACAGACACACAAACATATACACACACATACATACATATATATATATATATACATATATACGAGTGGTTGGCATTAGGAAGGGCATCCAGCTGTAGAAACTCTGCCAGATCAGATTGGATCCTGGTGTAGCCATCTGGTTCGCCAGTCCCCAGTCAACTCATCCAATCCATGCTAGCATGGAAAGCGGACGTTAAATGATGATGACGATGATGATGATGATGATGATGATGATGGACTTCATTCAGTTTCCGTCTACCAAATCCACTCACAAGGCTTTGGTCGGCCTGAAGCTATAGTGGAAGACACTTGCCCAAGGTGCCACGCAGTGGGAATGAACCCAGAACCACGTGGTTGGTAAGCAAGCTGCTCCTGCACCTATGTTAATTTACGTTTTGAACAACAGCTTAATAATGACAAAGTTATTTTATTTCAGTATTTTCCAAAATAACTGAAACAAAGTCTGTATATTGCAACAGAAACAGAGTAATGAAAGGGTCTCTGCTTCACCCACTACTTTTACTCCTTCATGGCTATATTCATAATGTAATACTGCTTTGTGTTTATGTTAATTTTAAAAAGAATCAAGAAACCACAGGCATTTGTTTTTACATTTATCTCTTTACTAAACTGTTGTTTGGAATATCATTTATAAAAAGAAAAACAAACATATTCTTACATGAAGTTATGCTGATGCAGTGTTTTAATTTGAATATAAAGACTTTAAAACAGGAAATTTTTGTATCAGAATCCGTGCCGGTCCCAGGTGATTGGTATTGAGAGGGTTAAAGAACAAAGAAGACAGCTTGATATGAAAATGAAAAAGAATAAAGACAGAGAGAGAGGGGGAGGGAAGGAGAGCAAGCGAGAGTGAGAGAGAGAGAGAGAGAAAGAGAGAGAGTTCTCTTTGGCTTTCTGAAATCTTTGTATATATTTCTTGAAATCTTCCCAAATTTTATAAATGCATATTTTGTAAGAAGAGTCTTCACAGTATGAGACGAAATGAAAACATTTTACTCAAATGGCATGTTTTTAAAGTAACACACAACACTGTAATTTCTTTCTTTTGTAACTTCCTGTTCAGGTAAATTAACTGCGTATTCGTGTTCACCAAAAGGTAAGATATCTGCAGCTACTCTGATGTGGTAAGTTCCAAATACTTGGGTCATCCTCATGTAGAAATTATGTCTTCTAGGACACTATAATTTGAGAAACTCAGTCTCTGAGGAATTTGGTCTTTAGTTTGCCTCATCATCATCATCATCATCATCATCATCGTCGTCGTCGTCGTCGCCGTCGTCGTCACCATCACCACCACCACCACCTCCATCATCATTGTCATCATTTAAAGTCTGTTTTCCATGCTGGCATGGGTTGGATGATTTGACAGGAGCTGGTCAGCTGGGGAGCTGCCCAGGCTCCATGTCTGTTTTGGCATGGTTTCTATGGCTGGACACCCTTCCTAATGCCGACCACTTTACAGAATGTACTGGATGCTTTTTATGTGGCACTGGCATCGGTGCTTTTTGTGTGGCACTGGCACACCACAAGATTAGGAATGCTCAGCTGAAGAAGGATGCAGGAGGACATGCCTGTGTGCAAGGACTAAAACCCCAGGCTGACAAATTCCTTGTGAGTAAATTTGACAGATGGAAACCGTGTGGAAGCCTGTCATATAAATATATGTATATATGTGTGCCTTTGTGTTTGTGTTTGTTCCTCCTCATTGCTTGACAACTGCTGTTGGTTTGTTAATATCCCTGTAACACACAGGTTTGGCAAAAGCAACTGATAGAATAAGTACCAGACTTGAAACGGAAAAAAGAGTATAGGGGCTTGATTTGTATGGCTAAACTCTTCAAGGCCATGCCCCAGCATGGCTGCAGTCTAATGACTGAAACAAGCAAAAGACAAAAGAAAAAATAAACATAGGCGTAGGAGTGGTTGTGTGGTAAGTAGCTTGCTTACCGACCACATGGTTCTGGGTTCAGTCCCACTGCGTGGCACCTTGGGCAAGTGTCTCCTATAATAGCCTCGGGCCGACCAAAGCCTTGTGAGTGGATTTGGTAGACAGAAACTGAAAGAAGCCCATCGTATACATGTATATATATATATATATATATATGTGTGTGTGTGTGTGTGTGTGTGTGTGTGTGTATGTGTATGTTTTTGTGTCTGTGTTTGTCCCCCCAACATCGCTTGACAACCGATGCTGGTGTGTTTGTGTCCCCGTAACTTAGCGGTTCGGCAAAAGAGAGCCAATATAATAAGTACTAGGCTTACAAAGAATAAGTTGTGGGGTCGATTTGCTCGACTAAAGGCGGTGCTCCAGCATGGCCACAGTCAAATGACTGAAACAAGTAAAAGAGATATAAATAATAAAAAAGTAAAATGGTTGTGAAGTCAGTGTATTACAAGATGGAGAAAAATAGTGATGTTAATATTTTGGGCAATATGTCCTTTGTCAAGATTGGTTGAAAAAGAAAATTTCTTGGGAAAAGGCATAGTAGATAATGTTGAAATTGAAATAAGCAGAGGATGATGGTTACTGGAAGAGGAGAGTGACAAGGCAGTTAGTGAACATCAATCATACATAGAAAGAAATAGAATGATTAGCTGAGAGTAAGTCTGTATGCATGCACAAATACATTTATGTATTGCATGTATGCATTCATATGTATATGTGTGTGTATGTATAAGTGCATGTATGCATGTATATATGTTTGTATTTATGCTTGTATGTGTGTGGTTAGGAGAGAGTTTGATAATATGTATGCATGACTGGGGGATTAACAGGGTAAGTAACAGCAAAATGAAGTGTGTGTGTGTGTGTGTGTATGTGTGTGTGTAAGAATATGATGAAGTGAGTTTGTTCAAGGAAAATGTGGGTTGGATTGGAAGAAATGTAAGTTACAAATGATGGAGTACTCAAGGGATCAGGTGATGGTAAAATAGATGGTGAGGAGGAAGAGAACGACGCTGATAATCTGGTAGGTGCTGAGGAAAGGGAGCAGAAGAAAATTCAGTAGTTAGCGCATAATACTGGGCTGCTTTGATGGCTAGTTGAGGATAACGCTGTCAAAGAACAAGTGAATCCTTTAGTGGGATTTAGCTTGGATGTCAGAGTTTTAGCTATAGAGGAAGCAGAGACACATAAATCATAAGTAGGAGTAAGTGTGAATGGGGTGATATGAGGAGACATTGAGGAACCGGTGAATCAGCAGATTTAGGAAAGATGTTGGGTAAGAGGATGGAATGGTTAATTGAAACAGATGAAGACATTAAGAAAAACATTAAAGGTGGTATTTTGTGAATTATAAAAAAAGATGAAAGGTGTTGACAAAGGTAATACGAGAAATAAGTTGTTTGTGGGTTACTAGCTTAACTCTGAGTAAAGTCTCAATAAAGGGACCATTTTTGTCTGTAATATGGTTTCCCTCAACCTGCCATCTATGCACCCTTAACCCATGTTTTTTCTGTATCTAGCTTCATTTCATTCCCTTTCACCTTCCATCCTTTCACCAGATTTCTCCACCACACTGTCATGTGTGACTGCCATTTCCTCAAATCCAGTCATGCCATGTCTCACAACTTTCCGGAACAACCTCTCCTTTTCTTCAGATGCAACTTCAGCCTCTGTTAACTTCTTGTCTATATTTCTTTCAACCTTTGCCACACCCAGCTTTGACAGTTTACTTGCTTTAGTTCCGTTTTAGCACTCATGTCTTTGGCCATCCCTTTATTACCCAACATGGTGTAAGCTTCACTTTTTAAATCCTTGACCACTTTATATGCATGTCCAAAAACATAACCTTTTGCTTTAAATGCTGATTGCATGCTTAATACATAAGAAATCTGGTAAAAGGCTAGCTGATGGAATTAGAGAGCATCTGCTGGATATCCATCAGAATGGCAAAGGATGTGTTCAAACTATTGCTTGACTCTTCAGTTCTGTGGGTCATTCCTACATCTTGCCATCTTTTCTTCTACAACATCTTCCAAGAACAACAGTTAATTTTCTGATTGGAGACAGCAGCCCGATCAGGTGTTATTCTTATTTATCATTCATCTTTTATTTGTTTTAGTCATTAGACTGCGGCCATGCTGGTGCACTGCCTTGAGGAATGAATCGACCCCAGTACATTTTTATAAGGTTGGTACTTATTCTATTGGTCTCTTTTGCCAAACTACTAAGTTATGGGGACATTAAAACATTAACACCGGTGGTCAAGCTGTGGTGGTGGAAACACACACACACACACACGCACATACACACACATTCAGTGGGCTTCTCTCAGTTTCCATCTATGAAATCACTCACAAGGCTTTGGTTGGCCCAAGACTGTAGTAGGAGACACTTGTCCAAGATGCCACAGAACCATGTGGTTGGGAAGCAAGTTTCTTACCACACAGCTACACCTGTGCCTATATTGATTGACTTTTCTCTAATCTATGCCCTAAATTCAACCTGCTCCCTTCCACTGGCCTTTCACACATACAAAAGTCTTTGTTTCCACCTAAAACTATTTTTTCTAGGGTCATTATCTTCACTTCTGCTCCCTTTCTTTTTGCTTTCACACAAGCTATGTCCATATCACCGTGCCTTGTACCTACCTATACTACTTCCAGTCCCACTCATACTCACACTTACACTCACTCACAAACATGCATGCTACATACCTACATCGATGCACTTCACAACTACATGCCCTACTAATCCCTACCTACACTCGCGCACACACACACCGTCAAAATTCTCTCCCACCCCATCACACTCTCATACATAGCATATACATACCAATTACTTATTTGTATGTATGTTATCTTATCTCTTTCCATGCATTGATCAATGTTTTCTCCCCCTGTCATCACACTCTTCTCTGTCAGAAACCACAAATTTCTGTCCAACTCCATTTTGACATTATTTAGCATGCTGCCTTTATCACACACACACATATACATGTACACAGAGGCACACACACACACACACACACACACACACACACAAATGCACATACACACACACACATGCATGCACGCACACACATTTGCTTTATGCAAATAACTTTTTTCTCCTTTTTCTCAACCTACCTATCTTAAGAAAGCACAAATTGTCCAAAACATCAATATTTCTTCGTTTGCTTCACAATATAACACATTAACTTTGTTACTCGCTTTTTTTTTCTTTTCATTCGCTTGTTTTCCTTCATAATTTCCATTCAATAAATTCATCTGACTACCAGCAGTACATAGAACTGTCTGTGGTTTGTTGTTATTAAGTCAATAGTTATCACTACTTAGATCATCATATTTGTAAATTGGCGTAAATCATAGAACACTATTATTTTTGACCAACAGTTTACAACTTTTTACTGTTGCTACCTATTCTGATCAAATCAATATTCCTTTATGGCGGCCTTTTTTTTCTTTTTCAATATTGAGATAGATAACATGAAAGCGTATTCGAAATGAGATTATTGAAGAATGGAATGGAGTGAATGCTGGGATCACAGAATAGCAGAAACACAAGTTCTGCTGGGCTGGATATGTTGTAAGGTTCACAGACAACAGGTGGACCTGTGCAGTTGTAGAGTGCTATCCAAGAGATTGGAAAAGGCTGTCTTGAAGGCTTCCATGATGAGGAGAAGATGATTTGGATAAGTAAATAGTACCAAGATGTAAAAGAATGGATGGCACAATGAAGACAGAATTGGAAGCTCACTGTGACTAGCAATGTATAACAACATCTGATGGCCTGGTCAATACTGTAATACTGTGAGATAAATGATGAAAAAAGCAACAACAACAACAACAACAATGATAATAATTCTTTCTACTATAGGCTCAAGACTGGAAATTCACTGAGACTAGTTAATTACAGAAGGCACATGGCTCAGTGGTTAGAGTGTTGGGCTCACAATCTTGAGGTAGTGAGTTCAATTCCTGGACCAGGCTGTATGTTGTATCGTTGAGCAAGACACTTTATTTCATGTTGCTCCAGTTCACTCAGCTGTAGAAATGAGTTGCGATGTCACTGGTGCCAAGCTGTATCGGCCCCTTTGCCTTTCCCTTGGACAACATTGGTAGTATGGAGAGGGGAGACTGGTATACAAGGGAGACTGCTGGTCTTCCATAAACAACCCTGCCCGAACTTGTACCGTGAAGGGTCACTTTCTAGCTGTTATCCCATGATCATTCATAACTGAAAGGGTTCTTTACCTTTTACCCTAGTCGATTACATCAACTCCAGAGCTCAACTGGTGCTTAATTTATTGAGCCTAAAAAGATGGAAGGCATAGTCAACTTCAGCAGAATTTCAGATGGGCAAAGTGCCCTTAAGTATTTTGTCTGGCTGCTAAGGACTCTTCCAACACACTGCTTTAATATTCTTTTCTACTCTAGGCACAAGGCCTATAAATTTTGACTCGCTGCTTTATCTAAGGTGTGCATCTGTTAAAATGTGGAGGCATGTGACTGAGTGGTTTGGGTATTGGACTCATAATTGTAAGACTGTGGTTTCGATTGGTGACACGTAGAAACACTATTTGAGCATGGCCGTTGCCAGTACCACCTGACTGGCCCTCGTGCCAGTGGCATGTAAAAGCACCCACTACACTCTCTGAGTGGTTGGCGTTAGGAAGAGCATCCAGCTGTAGAAACTCTGCCAGATCAGATTGGAGCCTGGTGCAGCCATCTGGCTCACTAGTCCCTTGTCAAACCGTCTAACCCATGCCAGCATGGAAAGTGAACGTTAAACGATGATGATGATGATGATGATTTACATTATTTACATTTACAAGACACCTGATGAAGGCTGGAGGGTATATCAGCCGAAATGTTGTGTTAACAACAAACTAGGTGAGGACAAATATTCGTCAAATACAAATAATGTAAATAATGTATGGAAAATAGATGTTAAAAGACTGATGGTGATGACGATGTAGAAACATGTTTCAAGTGTCCTTCTTTATTTATAACAGTGTAATGTGATTTGATGAAAGTGTTAGCTAATATTTCTAGCATTACAAGGCAGAATCATTAGCTGGCAGAATCATTATTACGGCAGATAGAACGCTTAGTAGCATTTCAATCCACTTACAAGCTCTGAGTTCAAATGCTACTGCAGTTGACTTTTGCCTGTCATACTTTCAAAATCGATGAAATAAGTACAAGTTGAGTACTGAAGGGTCAATAAAATAAGTACCGATTAAGCACTGGGGTCAATGTAATTTGATTTATCCCTTTCCCCAAAACTGCTGGCCCTGTGCCAAATTTTGCAACCAATATTTCTCGCAATTCAAGCAAACGATACCGAAGCTAATCAATGACATCTCCTCGAGTGCTTGAAGTGTTTTCTGTAGATGTTCTGATTCTATGTTGAAGCCGTGATTCATGCATTCACCAGGTTTTTAAAGGATTCTTTTCAATTACTTCACGACCTATCATAAAACCAACAGCACTCGTATTACCTAAAATTCTTCTATATAACTCTTATTCTATACTGCTTTAAATTTCACTTCCTATACAGAATACACATCCTGTTATCTCCGACTGAATATATTTTCTTGCAAAGTATTGTGCTTCGTGTGAACGTGTCCCTTGAGGTTTAACTTCTTGTTATTGGTTTACACTTCAATACCAATGAGACATGAAGGAAGTCCTCTAGAATTTGGTATGAAAGCAAAATAATCAGCACAACTCACTGTTAAGCTTTCTGTTTTCATCTTGTATACCTCTTTTCTTTGAAGTTATTTTCTTATTCTTGATATTAATGTTCCTATCAGTTTCATCCCTGTGCTATAGAAGAAATAAGTGTCTACATTCTGAGCAAAATTAAAAGTATCAATAGAGATCTTTATATAT
>NC_068984.1:17511695-17519404 GCF_001194135.2 Octopus bimaculoides
TATATATATGTGTGTGTGTGTGTTAATACACATATTTACATGCACACACACACACACATACATACTGACACATGCATATGCATACAGATACGTTCACACACTCACACACACACAAGCGCATTTACATAAACACATAAAATATATTTAGAAAGGAAAAAAAAGAAAGAGAAGAGACAGGATGTGAGTTTGTCACACACTCACACACGTATAAATATCTGCACAAATGTACATATGGACAGATACACACATGCATATACAGACGCACACACACACAAACACTTGCATGTAGACACATATATGCGTAAGGTAGATACATATATGCACACACACACACGAGGAAATTTAAATATTGAGAATAACTGTAGACATTCATATCTTTTGGATTATAAAAAGACTACAAAGAATATTGTGGAGGTGCAATGGCCCAGTGGTTAGGGTAGCAGACTCACGGTCGGAGGATCACAGTTTCGATTCCCAGACTGGGCGTTGTGTGCGTTTATTGAGCGAAAACACCTAAAGCTCCACGAGGCTCTGGCAGGGGATGGTGGCGACCCCTGTTGTACTCTTTCGCCCCAACTTTCTCTCACTCTTTCTCCCTGTTTCTTGAGTAACACTGCAATGAACTGGTGTCCCGTCCAGCTGGGAGGAACACATACACCATAGAAACCAGGAAACTGGGCCCATGAGCCTGGTTAGGCTTTGAAAGGGCACATAAATAATAATAACAAGGAATATTAAATTGGTATACAACACAATATGTTTTCCTGAGGAATTTTCGATGGTCCAAATACATACATCTGAAACATTCACACTCTTCTGAATTGTCTTGATGCTTCAACCAAAATATGGTAATTACCGTATTTTAATTTCTTAAACTTAGGAGCAAAATCTTTCTTGTGTGGATGGTGAATTTAGTTCTTAGTGGGTAAAACAAAAAAAAAAATTGCTATTCGAACTTAACTTCGATTTGCTTTGTATAGAAAGGTGTGTGTTTGTGTGTGTGTGCATGTGTGTGTGTGTATGTGAGTGTGTGTGTGCACATGTGAGTGTGTGTGTGCATGTGTGTATGTGTGTGTGTGCGTGTGCATGTGTGTGTATGTGTGTGTATGTGTGTGTGAGTGTGTGTGCGTGAGCATGTATGTGTGCAAGTGTGTAGTTTTTTTTAAAACCTGGTACTTTATTGGTCTATTTTGCTAAACTGCTAAGTTATGGGGACATAAAGACACCAACACTGGTTGTCAAGTGGTGGGGGACAAATGCAGACACAATAACACACACACACACACGCATGATGGGCTTCTTTCAGTTTCCATCTACCAAATTCACTCACAAAGCTTTGGTCAACCTGAGGCTATAGTAGAAGACACCTGCCCAAGGTACCATGCGGTGGAACTGAACCTAGACCCATGTGGTGAAAAGCATATATGTATGTGTTTGTGTGAAATGTGTAATTCGCAGTTATTCTTTTATTGTTTTACTCGCTTCAGTCATTGGACTGTGACCACACTGGAGCAACCCTTTCAAGGGATTAAGTTCATTATGTCAAAAACAACATCATCCATCTAACCTTTTTCTGTTACAACAGCCTTTGAATAACAACCCTGTTTATATATGCGAGAGAACGTCTGCACATGATGCATGCATGACTTTGAGTGTGTAAGCGTGTGAGTGTGCATATCTTTTATGTATGAACATGTGAGCGCATATATTTATTATGTATGAGGGGTAAATTATGTGTGTGATCGAGCCTCTGTAGCATATCACTTCTTATGTGGTCAAGTCAGATTATCAAATTAATGATACACACAAAACTAACTGAAGGCAGCAAGCTAAGTTGAAAAGGATGTCTTCTTTCATCATCTTAACCAAAGATATATCATTATTTTTATGCCAGTTCCTATCCTTCAAATTATGTCTTTCTGCTGACTCTTCTTACCTGATCCTACAATGCTTTCTGCTTCTTTCATCTTAGTTGTGTTACACTTCTCTCAGTCAAATATTTCTAGTTCAATACTTCATGTTTCCCCCCTCCCCCTCCCCCCCTCACATTCACACCATGTCTCAATCCCAAGACATCTGTATCAGCAATTTTGCCTTTTTACTTCCTCATTATAGCTGTATCATGCTGAGTCTGTGTGGAAACCTCTCTGTGGTCATTTAACAAGGTAGAAATAACAGCTAAAATTAACTGAAATAATAACATACCGTCTTAATAATGAAAGGATGCAATAGATAATGTCGTTCTAAAACGCCCCTAAAAAGACAGGATGGCTACCTCTTGGATGTTTGACTAAATAACAAACAACGATGCCACTACATCATATGCCCACTTAAACCACGGGCATATGGCATAGTGGTTAAGAGTGCAGGCTACTAACCCCAAGATTCCAAGTTCGATTTCATGTAGTGACCATAATAATAAAAATAATAATGATAACAAGTGTAAAATATCCTTTCTTTTTTTCTGCCGATTTTCCAATTTTTTTATTTTCCAATTCAAAATTATCTTAGAACAAATCCAAATGCTGTTTATATTATGACGTAAATAATTTGCAAGATGATAATTTAGATATAACAAGAAACAGTTCAACAGGAAACATTTATAGAACAAAATCATAAAAACACATAACTGAAGGTCAAAAATAGAGTGTTTATCAAAATAGTTTAGCTGTTGCTATTTAAGGGATACTGACTTATCAATTTGTAGGGTTTCTTGTTCTTTGCAACTGCTTGTGACTGCCCAGTCACATAACCTGCTTTCTCTCTTCCTCTCGCTCTTTTTCTCTCTCCCCCACATACATACATACACACACATGACTGTGTGGTTGAGAAATTTGCTTCTTAACCATGTTGATTTGTGGTCAGTCACTCTGCTTGGCTCTTTGGACTTCTACTGTAGCCCTAGGCCAACCGAAGACTTGTGAGTGGAATTCCTGTGTTATAGAAAGACTTGTGAGTAGAGATGTATGTATACATAAAAACACGTGTGTATGTGCCTGTATGTAATATTATTGAGGTGTGAAAAGGACTTTATTCAAACCCCTTCTGATATGTAAGAGCTTAACAGCCCTGGTAGATTGAATACTTCTCCTGAGGTCCCCTTCACTACAGGTTTGATTCTGTTGATCCATGTCATCCCATCAGTACAACTACTTAAATCAAGAGATTCACCAGTTCCATAATGGACACGATAACTTTCACATTTTGCTTCAAGTGGTTCAAACTTTGGTCAAATTTGGCCAACAAGAACCAAAGTTCATTACTTGTAATGATAACAGCGTTGTTTCTAGTATGCAACACAAAGTTTACAATTCTGGTGTTGAACTCTTGTTTTATTTACTCCACAGCTTCTTCTTTATCAAATAAAATATGACCAAAGAAACCTGAAAATGATGCCTCATCAATGCAGAAGGACTCTAGCCTGGGTTAACGGGCTACAGAGTCTTTCTACTACAACCCAAGGAATAGTACAATAATTGAACAATAGTTAGGGTATAAATGACTCAAATCTTTCTCTCTGTGGAAAGAATGCTTTTAATTCTATTTTAATTGTTTGAGTCATTTATTTGGAAATTCCGTTTTAAGTAATTAGGTATACCAGCGTCGCCTTACTGGCACTTGTGCCAGTGGCACATTAGAAAACATTTGAGCGAGGTCATTGCCAGTGCCACTGGACTGGCTCCTGTGCAGGTGGCATGTAAAAAACACCATTTTGAGTGTGGCCATTGCCAGTACCGCCTGACTGGCCCTCGTGCCGGTGGCACGTAAAAGCACCCACTAAACTCTCGGAGTGGTTGGCGTTAGGAAGGGTATCCAGTTGTAGAAACTCTGCCATATCAGATTGGAGCCTGGTGCAGCCATCTAGTTCACCAGTTCTCAGTCAAATAGTCCAACTCATGCTAGCATGGAAAGCGGACGTTAAACGATGATGACGATGATGATGATCATGGTCATGATGATGATGACAGAGGTGTTTTTTAATTAATGTAACTGATCTTCTATAGTCAGAGACCGATATAATTGCCACTAAATTCAGTTTGGTCTCACACAAAAGTCTTTTGAGTACCATTCAAAAGAAATCATTGTGATAAACAGCAATCTGATACATGTTGCAGGAATATTTAGCAATCAAACCGGCATCACTATATCTGATGTGAAAATACAACCCAAGAATACAGTTGCAATTTACTAGAATATTATGAATGTTTTCAAAAAATTTAACCAAATCAACTGAATCTAACAAGAATTTCATCTTTGGTGCATTCTTTCAGTGTCAGATCACCACTATGCATTCAGTGCAGTTTAGCCTCTACCAACAGACAGTGGACTGGAGACATCAAACTGGACACAGAAGACTACAGCAGAACAACAACTGACCAGAGCACTGTGACAACACAAAATCAAGGGATGGACAGTGACAACAACATGCAACGGCCATCTAACATTTTGACAGGAACTATTCTCACACCAGTCCAAGAACAATAATCTTTGAAGTATCTCAATGTTTTGACGTTCATAATAATGACATGTTTTTGTTTACAGTAATTCTTTTATTTGTTTCAGTCATTTGATTGTGGCCATGGTGGAGCACTGCCTTTAGTCGAACAAATCGACCCCAGTACTTGTTCTTTGTAAGCATAGTACTTATTCTATTGGTCTATTTTGCTGAACCGCTAAGTTACGGGTACGTGAATACACCACCATCGGTTGTCAAGCAATGGTGGGGGGACAAACACAGACACACAGACACAGACACACACACAGACACACACACACACATACACACATACACACACACGCACACACACACACACACACACACACACACACACACACACACACACACACACACACGTGATGGGTTTCTTTCAGTTTCCGTCTACCAAATCCACTCACAAGGCTTTGGTCAGCCCAAGGCTATAGTAGAAGACGCTTGCCCAAGGTGCCATGCAGTGGGACTGAACTCAGCACCATGTGGCTGGTAAGCAAGCTACTTACTGCACAGCCACTCTTGCACCTAGTCTAGAAAGAATAAATATTTTTAAATCAAAAATCTCAAACAGATTTCAGTATTCTTTATCATAAAATATCATTATAACGAGCAGCATGATCCAGATGTATATGATCCAGAGATCTAACTAATTGGATCATAAATAAAGCCTGAACTTTTGAGACAATTTTTGTCTCTGCTCATTTAGGACACCTACGTTTAGAGTCCTTGAGATTCAGTGAATAACCAAACCACAATAATCCAAGCTTTAAGTGACGCTATATAGTAGTAATGCCACACTGAACAGAATCATGAACAGTTAATGATTTAGCTGTCGGGTATTTCAGTAATAAGATGACAATTGCGAAGAATGGTTTTCCAGAATTAACCTGTGTTTGATTTGCTTCTTAAAGTTAATCTATTCCCATCAATGACCTTCTTATGAGGTGTCTCAGCATTGAAGTAGTTACTCTACTCCAGACGTTCTTTTCTATTCTAGAAGAAATTTTGCTGAGTGCCATCAGCAATCCAATTTGCAAAGAGGTGAATAATTCCCAAAGAATACAGCAATAATAACTTCAATAAATATTATATAACAAAGAAATAACAGGGTTTAATATTGTGTATATCAACATAGTACCTTTAACTGTTGCAAGGAGCACCCTGAGTCAGCTGTAGACTAATCAAAAGTCTTTAGATGTTGATTGTGGTAAGCAGCTTGCTTACCAACCACATGGTTCTGGGTTCAGTCCCACTGCGTGACACTTTGGGCAAGTGTCTTCTATTATAGCCTCGGGCCAACCAAAGCCTTGTAAGTGCATTTGGTAGACGGAAACTGAAAGAAACCCGTCATACATATATATATATATATATATATATATATATATATATATATATATATATATATATATATATATATATATATATATATATATATGTATGTGTGTATATGTTTGCCCCCCTCACCTCAACATCACTTGACAACTGATGTTGGTGTGTTTGTGCCTCCGTAACTTAGCAGTTCGGCAAAAGGGAACAATAGAATAAGTACTTGGCTTACAAAGAATAAGCCCTAAGGTCGATTTGCTTGATTGAAGGCAGTGCTCCAGCATAGCCGCAGTCAAATAATAACTGAAACAAGTAAAAGAGTAGAAGAGTACTATTCAATACATTTTACTGGAACTCTTCTTACAAGAATCTCTAACCACAACGAAGGAGAGTAGTTTGTCTTATTGTGATGAAGTTGTCAGCACCCTATTGCCGCTGGCAGCTGTGATTTCCACCATCAACCAGAAGCAACCTCATCTCATAATAGCCAGCAGCCAGTAGCAGTCAAACCCAATAGGTGTTGGCAACCACCAACCCTGTGAATCAGCCAATAAGAGCGAATCTCACTCATTATCCAATCGCAACAAGCCTTACTTAGAAGCTGTGGAAGTATTGCCACTCAGGAGTAACTATTGAAGCAATCACAAATATTCTCTTCTGCTCGAGGCACAAGGCCACCAATTTCAGGGGAGTGGATAAGTTGATTACATCGACCCCCAGTGTTTAATTGGTACTTATTTTATTGACCCCTAAAGGGTGAAAGGCAAAGTATACCTTAGCTGAATTTGAACCTAGACAGTAAAAACAAACGAAACACTACTAAGTATTTTGCCTGGTGTGCTAATAATTCTCCTTTCTGCTCTAGGCACAAGGCCTGAAATTTTTGGGGAGGGGGTGCAATCGATTAGATCAACCCCAGTACACAACTGGTACGTAATTTATTGATTCCGAAAGGATGAAAGGCAAAGCCGACCTCAGTAGAATTTGAACTCAGAACTTGAAGACAGACGAAATACTGCTAAGCATTTCACCTGGCATGCTAATGTTTCTGCCAGCTCGCTGCTTTTAACAATAAGAAATATTTTCATACCCCTGTGAAAATACAAGTCATGTGATTCTGAGTGAAGCTGTTAACATGAATAAATCTAAATTCTATGGAACATGTTTAATACACTTTATTTCATGCATGCACTTATATACACACATCTATGCATGTGCATAAGTTCGTATGTATGTGTGTGTATATATATATAAAAACATGCATACATATCTATATATATACATATACACACATAAAACATCCGAGTGAGGTCATTGCCAGTGCTGCTGGACTGGCTCCTGTGCAGGTGGCATGTAAAAACACCATTTTGAGCGTGGACCTTGCCAGTACCGCCTGACTGACCCTCGTGCCGGTGGCACGTAAAAGCACCCACTATACTCTCAGAGTGGTTGGCATTACGAAGGGCATCCAGCTGTAGAAACTCTGCCAGATCAGATTGGAGCCTGGTGCAGCCATCTGGTTCGCCAGTCCCCAGTCAAATCGTCCAACCCATGCTAGCATGGAAAGCAGACGTTAAATGATGATGGTGATATACAAAGAGAGAGAGAAATAAAAGAGAGATGTATGCAGAAGAGTTTTTAACAAGTTTTTCACTACTACTATAATATTATGTAACACCAATATATCCACAATTTAATTCTCATAGCTTTAACCAACCATTATCTCATTTATTCTACTCGTATGTAGTCATATGATCCACAAGAACAACTTCTGGTCACTAAAACTGCTAGAAAAAGCAGCCAAATCTCTCTAACATCACATTCAGCCATCTTCACTTGAAGCTAACCTGGGGTTAAACAACAACAGCAAATAAAATACATGTATATACAT
>NC_068984.1:17519414-17520587 GCF_001194135.2 Octopus bimaculoides
GTGTGTGTGTGTGTGTGTGTGTGCTTGTGTATGTATGCATATATATGTATATATATATATATGTATGTATATATATAAACACACACACATACATACATACATACATACATACATACATACACACACATTATCTTGAAGCAAAATAGCCGGCAATGCCTATCGAGAGATTATCCTTGTTTTATCTGGTAAAAATCTATAAAATTGTACATTGAAGGGTTAATCTGTTAGAATCAAGGAATAACAATGAATTACTAGACTCTATAACCATTTCTATATTTCAGTTCTCTTCAAGCAAATGAAATTAGATTGACTACTGAATTGGTAATAACGCCAAATGTTACACTAACATTCACATCAGTGATGTGTTTAAGGAAATTTATTTATTGACAAAATTACTTTCTGTTGGTTACTGATGTATCTAAACTGATTAAGTTTCTATAATTGTGAAGAATCTCATCTCATTTTAGAGAATAAATATATCATTTCGTTAAGCTTGTCGGGATATCAGCATTGTCTCTGACATAACATTGATAATTTGTGACATACACTGAAGAATTTATTAAAGTAGTCAAGGAATATAGTGAAATAAATTTACATTTTCTGGGTGCCACCCTATAAAGTAGTGAAATGGCAGTTATTAGTGTATTGGCTAAATTACTTTGTGATGGAATTTGGCTTGGCTCTTTGAGTTCAAATCCAATACAGGTAAATATTTCTTTTCATCCTTTTTGGGATTGTTATATGAAATACCAGTGAAATATTGAGATAAGCTTTTCTTTCCCTTTTCTATTTTTTTCCCTACTTCCCCCTCTACCTCATTATTTTCCTCTCTTTTTCCCTATTTCTGTCTCTTTTGCCCTACTTCTTTCTCCCACCTTTCTCTCTATTCCTCTCTCCTTTTCTCTCTTTCCTTTCTCTCTCTTTCTCCCCCCCCCGTTTCTTTCTGTCACTCTCTCATTACTGACTGTAGTTAACAAGATGGTGTCTTGATAAAATGTGCAGGTTTGGCTGTGTGGTAAGAAGTTTGCTTTCCAACCACTTGGTTCTGGTTCAAACTCACTGCATGGCACCTTGGGCAAGTGACTTCTATTATAGCCCCTGACTGACCAAAGCCTTGTGAGTGGATTAGGTAGAGGGAATCTGAAAAAAGGCTGTTGTATATATATATATATA
>NC_068984.1:17520666-17522423 GCF_001194135.2 Octopus bimaculoides
TGCTTTCCAACCACTTGGTTCTGGTTCAAACTCACTGCATGGCACCTTGGGCAAGTGGCTTCTATTATAGCCCCTGACTGACCAAAGCCTTGTGAGTGGATTAGGTAGAGGGAATCTGAAAAAAGGCTGTTGTATATATATATATATATACAGGGTGCTTAAGGTATTTGAGGACATACTTTTTTTGGGTTGTTGCTGCACTTTTTGCTGACTCTGAAAATAATAATGGCAAACCCTCAGCTTACTCAAGAAATGAAAAGGCATGCTATTATTTTGGTTATAAAGGATGAACATAGCGATTTAGAAATATCTTGATTTTTAAAAGTTGCCAGATCTTTTGTCTACAAAGTTTGTAAGAAGCTAAAGACTGAAGATGGAAATGTATTACCAGTATCAAAGCATAAAAAGCATTCTAAATGCTCTGAAGCCATCAGAACGCCTGAATTTATCCAGTAAGTTTAACAGATCATTGATTGCAATCTCAGAAAGTCCATGAGGTCAATTGCAAAAGATCTGTAAGTACCAGAAGGAACAGTCAGAAATGATTGTCCACAAAGATATCAGATATATAAGACTTATATGATGAGGAAAGGTCAATTAATCCGAAAAAGCAAAAGAAAATCACTACATTAGATCTAAACGACTCTTAAACAAACAGAAGATTTGATTTGGTTTTTCTCAAATGAGAAAAACTTCAACCAAGATCAAAAGGTTAACAGAAAAAATTGGTTAAGTACAGACCCCTCTGAAGTTTCAGGTGTTATGCATACAAAATTTCCTGCAACTGTCATGGTTTTGGGGGTTGTCAGCAATGAAGGACATGTGATGTCTCCATACTTCTTTCCACAAGGCCTTAGAATTAACTCTGCTGCCTACATTGAGGTCCTGGAAATAATTGTTAAGTCCTGGATAGACAGTGTATGCAATGGAAGGACATATGTGTTTCAGTAAAACTCTGCACTATCACACATGGTTCTAGTAACACAGGAATGGATGGCTGAAAATTTTCTTGATTACATAAACCCTAACATTTGGCCTCCTAATTCCCCAGATCTTAATCCATTGGACTATTACACGTAAAGTGTTATTGAGAGAGAGGTCAAAGAACACGCCTATAACATCAGAGATTCTTTGAAAGCTGCCATAGTCAGAGTAATATCCAAAATTAATCAGGACCACTTGATTCAAACATGTAGATGATTTAGATCTCATATAGAAGCAATTGTTGAAGCTGAAGGTGGCTTTATTGAATAACATTATAGAAAAGAAGGTTTATTTTTTTTCTCATAGCATTTTTTGAGAAATAAAGTTATTATCTGTTATCATGTATCTGATTTTTTTTATAAACATAAATCTGTCCTCAAATATCTTATGCTCCCTGTATATATATAATATATATTGTCCTGTTTTTGTTACCACTTTCATCCTCTGCAAAAAAACCCAAATTTTATTTAATTTGCTTTGCTAGAAGGACTGTTTTAATGAAGTCACATCTTGTCCTTACCTTCGAAATGTGGAGTTGATGAAACAGGAGACAACTGATGAAGAGGAATGTTCTTTATGTTGCATGTCTTGTTTTTCTGTTTGTTTTTTTTTGTTGTTCGAAAAAAGTTCGTTTTCTATGTTTTTGTTTTTATGTTTTCGTTTCTCATTGTGTTTAACGTTTTATTTTTGATGTCCTGTACCCATATCTGCATGTATATATACATATATATGTATGTATATATGCATATATTATTTATATTATTTATATTATA